>NC_046323.1:6131548-6441190 GCF_009819535.1 Lacerta agilis | reverse complement strand
AATGTCAGTTTTTATCTTGTCAATAACTTGAAAATAATTGAAATGGTAAGGTTTTGATAAATTCCTAGGAACATGAACCCACCAAGTATGTAAGGGATGTGAAGCATAGTTTAATATCTATGTCCCTTGTAACAAAAAGTTGTGGTGTGGGGCCTGTGTCCCAGAATATAGCCTCGGATTTATCATGGTTAATTTACAACCTGAAATCAAGCCGGGGGGGGGGGGGGCTATTTCTTTCTTGAGTCCATTCAGAGTCAATTCTGGGTCAGATATCATTATAGAAATGTCATCAGTGAACATGCTTAACAGATGCTGCCAGTTATCAAGTTCATAGCCAATGGCAAGTGAATTGTCACTGAGGATATAAGCCAATGCGTCTAAAATGACAAAATAAGTAAAAACGGGGACAAGGGGCGACAAGGGGCGACATTGCTTCACTATTCTGTGAAGCACTGAAGGATGTGAATCAACATTATTGCCTTGTACTTAATCAACTTAATCGGCACACAGAATTTTGAGAACACTTCCTCCAATTTGTCACTTATCTGTAATTTCCTCCTCAGGCATAGCAGGGAAGGCGATTCCAAGTGGCGCAGGTCATTTTGTGTGTGTGAGAGTTTTTTCATGTGAGAACCGATTTACATCTGTATCTATACAATTTGATTTCGTAACTGTGGCTACGGTGTACGTCCGATGAGAAGCCGCTGAATGGGTGAACAGACGGTTGAAAAATACTGTGTTTAAGGTGGTGTGAGGAAACTGGAAAGTTCTTTCTCTGTGTTATCGTTGCAATGTCCCATTCATACATGTAAGCCATCACTTGATGTTGCAGTCATCATGTGATGTGTGAATATCTGGCAGAACTAGCACACTGACGACACGAGAAGGAGCTCCTGAACTTCACTGGTAAAAGATTTTTTGAATAGAGAATCTGAAGTTAAATATATGGTGATGGTGGAATTGAGTACAAATGTCATTTGTTTGTGTAACTGAAGCCATTCCAAAATAAAATAAAATACATTATGTGCTTAAAATAATTACCGAGACCAGACATTCTGTCAGGTAAGAGTTTAACTTACGGTATCATCCCTACAAACGTTTCTCCTTAAAATTGCCATTGTTCATGTGGCATCATTATAAAGCCAAATCAGAACGACAGCAGTGTAGATGTCATGATATCTGAAAGCAAATGAGAGCGAAGGAAATGCTTTTTGCTTATTCATCCTGGGGGTAAAACAAGAACTGCTCAACCAGAGCGGAAGGACCACAAACACTGCTGCCAGGACCACAAGCAGATGGCAAAGAAGGGTCAGAAACAGCCCCCCCCCTTGAGCCAAAATGTGTGACAGATAATTTTTGGTTCAGCCTTAGTTTATTTCTTACTTCCTTTACTTACAACCTTTTTCCAGAGAATGCTTACTTTATCCTTTCTGTAATTTGTACTGCAGCAAAACTTAGCAAGTGTCCCCCCCCCTTCTCAACTTGAGATTTTTTGTGTGGTCAAATGAGACCGAAATGAATTTTCCCATCTATCTGGGGCAGGGGCAAAAATGTAACATAACTGCCTTTTTTAAACAAACTGCTTTTATGGAACATCTCTGCAGATATGCATCGATTTTATATTATTTGGAAAGCCTGTTCAAACTGATGAAAATGCCCCCTTGGCATGGTTTTTTGTTATGTTGTTGTTATGTTATGTTGGTTATGTTGTTGCCTAAATCACAGCCAGTTACTTAAGAGAGTTTTGGACATTTGTAAAGGCTAGGGGCACACTTATGACTGTAGAGATAAAGCATGGCCACATATGCTAGTTCCCTTGCTTTTTCTGCCTTTGAAAAGTCTTTAATTAGAGTTTTGAATAAATCAATAGCTCCACCTGCTGACAGCTGAAAGAATTTTGTTTCCCAACCCATCTGTTCTACTGCTACCAATCAACCTAGCAGAGATGACCCAAGACTGTTCTGCTTTGGGGTGCAATTGGTGATCTTGGGGATGGCATATTTGAGTGACCTCCCATGCGATGTTTGTGTGAGGCTGGCCCATTTTCTCAAATATACTGTGCTTAAGTGAAGCATTTGAACATTATGACCAGAACACGGTATTGATTGACATCAATCAGCTTTTCTTTGATCATGCTGCCCAGTGTCACATTACTAAGCTCATTTCTGTAAAATATTTTTTGGCTCCTTTGCTGTATAGTATTGTGAAGCATCAAACCTGATTTTGAGATGATAATGGAGATGAGAGTCAGTTGTGCAATCCTCTTATCAAACTGCTGTCTCCCTTGCATGCACACACATTTTCTACCATGAACCTTACTTCTCACCTGATGTCTATATATATATGTAAGGTCCGTATAGTTAAAGCTATGGTTTTCCGAGTAGTGATGTATGGAAGTGAGAGCGGGACCATAAAGAAGGCTGATTGCCGAAGAATTGGTGCTCTTGAATTGTGGTGCTGGAGGAGACTTGAGAGTCCCATGGACTGCAAGAAGATATCAAACCTATCCATTCTGAAGGAAATCAGCCCTGGGTGCTCACTGGAAGGACAGATCCTGAAGCTGAGGCTCCAAGACTTTGGCCACCTCATGAGAAGAGAAGACTCCCTGGAAAAGACCCTGATGTTGGGAAAGATGGAGGGCACAAGGAGAAGGGGACAACAGAGGGCAAGGTGGTTGGACAGTGTTCTTGACCAAACTGCAGTGGAAGACAGGAGTGCCTGGCGTGCTCTGGTCCATGGGGTCACAAAGAGTCGGACACGACTAAACGACTAAACAACAACAATATATATTAGCAGGTGTTCTGAAAACCTGGAGCAGTTATCAGGAGCAGGGGCGGAGGAAGGGGGCGATGGGAGTGCACTGCCCCCATCGGCGCAATCCTGGTGGGGTTCCATCGCGGCTGCCCCCCCGCCCATGCTGGGCGCCCCGCCCCCACAGGCTGAGCGCTCCGCCCCTGAACACGAGCCACGCCCCTGTGGGTGGCGTGCTCCGCCCCCTGAACATGTACCACGCCCCTATGTGCAGCGCGCCCCACCCCCAGTATGTGTGCCACCCCGGCCCCCACCTGCTCCCTGCCCCCGGTGCCGGAGAATGAAGGTCCGCCACCGATCAGGAGAAATGGAATGCAGTAATGTGGAGAAAATTAGGAATTGAAATGAGCACTCTCTTGCTGAAGCGGGGTAGTGAAGCACACATTACCGCAAAAAAAAATTGTAAGCAAGAAGGCATTTATTAAGGACAGCAGCACTTTAGAAAGCAAAACAACCCTAATGTGTATGTTTAGCAAACTCATTCTCTGAATATGAATCCAGATACTTTGAAGTCCCATCTATAAGGAGGACCCAGAACAGTCAGAGAATTTCACTCCCTCCCCCATGATAAAAACACCTCCTCTCCATTTTTGCCATTCTCAAAGGGGTAGTGAACTGAGTGACAAATCCGGAGGAACGCTAAACTGTGGAGTAAGAAAATGTAAAGGTCTATTATACTGCTAGCCTGTCTGAGCGTGTGAGAGAGAGGGCAAGAGAGAGGCTGTTTTTTGTGGGCCCTTAAAAGGGTATTCTTGAGAACGAGGGTTTTCAAACCCTGGTCCACAGACCATCAGGAATTCATGAGCTTCAATCGCGTGGTCCACAGCGTGACTGTGGAATTGGGCTGGAAGTAGGGTGTGGCAGCGCATCATTGTATTAAGTATTCATATCCATTTTTATTTGCATTTTTATTGAAGAAGAAGAAGAAGAAGAGTTTGGATTTGATATGCTGCTTTTCACTACCCGAAGGAGTCTCAAAGCGGCTAACATTCTGATTTTCCCTTCCTCCCCCACAACAAACACTCTGTGAGGTGAGTGGGGCTGAGAGACTTCAGAGAAGTGTGACTAGCCCAAGGTCACCCAGCAGTTGCATGTGGAGGAGCGGAGACGCGAACCCGGTTCACCAGATTACGAGGCTACCGCTCTTAACCACTACACCACACTGGCTCTCTGTTTCTTTTAATTGTTTCTTTTAATTCTATGTATTGCAGTGAAGTGCAGCAGGTTAGAAATAACAGCAAAAAAGTGGAATAAAAAAACCATACAGCAACTAGCACAGCCCATGCCAGGTCTCCTGTGTTCCATCATGCTCCCCACCCACAGTCAGGAGCATTCTGTGGCCATGGAGCATGCTCAGTCCTCCTTAGGCTGTTTTGGAGTTGCTGTTTAAAAAAAAATCAGTGATGCGCACATTGTATACCATCCCAAAAGAGAAATTAAATATATCGGGAGATAAGGAGAACAACAACAAAATCCTCCTGCCTATGCTGGAGGCCAAGCAAGTGGTCATATTCATGGCCCTTAGGTTTTTATTTATTTATGGTATTTTTATACAGTGCCTGTAAGAAAATTATCTGGGTATCATACAGAAAAACAGTTATCATGCGATATAAGCCATAAAAAATTCATTTTCAGCAAAGACAAATAAATAAAACCATTTGCAGACAGGTCTGAAAACTTTTCAGATCTCCTGCAATGCTTTTGCAATGATTTTTTGCAGATAAAGTCGCTCAGATTTGGAAGGAGGTAGACTCCACCGTGGGAGCAGGGGCGGGGCGGGAGAGTGCCAGAGTCCTGTCTAGTCATGTTTCATGGGATCAATTCCAACCTGTTACCTCTGAGGATGTGGACAGGTTGCTTGGATGAGTGAAACCGACCACCTGTCTCCTTGATCCTTGCCCATCCTGGCTTATAAAAGTGAGCTGGGAAGGGCTGGGCGATGGGCTCCGCAGGGTGGTGAATGCTTCCCTCTGCGAGGGAGCATTCCCAGACCTGCTGAAAGAGGCGGTCATTAAACCGCTTCTTTAAAAACCAGCTTTAGACCCGGCCAATATGGCCAACTATTGCCCAGTCTCAAATCTACCATTCTTGGGCAAGGTGATTGAGCGGGTGGTTGCTGAACAACTCCAAGCTCACCTGGAGGATGCGGACCATTTGGATCCCTTCCAATCGGGATTCAGGCCTCATCATGGGACTGAAACTGCCTTGGTCGCGCTGGTCGATGATCTCCGGCGGGCTAGGGACAAAGGTGAGAGCTGTTTCCTAGTTCTGCTGGATCTCTCAGCGGCCTTTGACACCATCGACCATAACATCCTTTTGGACTGTCTAGAGGGGCTGGGAGCTGGGAGCACTGTTATACAGTGGTTTCGCTCCTTCCTCCTGGGCCATGTTCAGAAAGTGGTGGTGGGGGATGAGTGTTCAGACCCCTGGGCTCTCACTTGTGGGGTCCCTCAGGGTTCCGTCCTCTCCCCCATGCTTTTTAGTAACTATATGAAGCTGCTGGGAGAGATCATCAGGTGGTTTGGGCTGGGTGTTCATCAATATGCAGATGACACCCAGCTCTACCTTTCGTTTAAATCAGAAACAGTGAAGGCAGTGAAGGTCCTGTGTGAGTGTCTGGAGGCGGTTGAAGGATGGATGGTGGCTAACAGATTGATGTTGAATCCTGACAAGACAGAAGTACTGTTTTTGGGAGACAGTGGGCGGGCAGGTGTGGGGGACTCCCTGGTCCTGAATGGGGTAACTGTGCCCCTAAAGGAGCAGGTGCGCAGCCTGGGAGTCATTCTGGACTCACAGCTGTCGATGGAGGCGCAGGTTAATTCTGTGTCCAGGGCGGCTGTCTACCAGCTCCATCTGGTACGCAGGCTGAGACCCTACCTGCCTGCAGACTGTCTCGCCAGAGTGGTGCATGCGCTAGTTATCTCTCGCTTGGATTACTGCAATGTGCTCTATGTGGGGCTACTTTTGAAGGTGACCCGGAAACTACAACTAATGCAGAATGCGGCAGCCAGACTGGTGACTGGGAGTGGCTGCCGGGACCACATAACACCAGTTCTGAGATATCTACATTGGCTCCCAGTACGTTTCCGAGCACAATTCAAAGTGTTGGTGTTGACCTTTAAAGCCCTAAACGGCCTCGGTCCTGTATACCTGAAGGAGAGTCTCCACCCCATCATTCAGCCTGGACACTGAGATCCAGCGCCGAGGGCCTTCTGGCGGTTCCCTCATTATGAGAAGTGAGGTTACAGGGAACCAGGCAGAGGGCCTTTTCGGTAGTGGCGCCCACCCTGTGGAACACCCTTCCATCAGATGTCAAAGAAATAGGCAGCTATCCTATTTTTAAGAGACATCTGAAGGCAGCCCTGTTTAGGGATGTTTTTAATATCTAATGCTGTATTGTTTTAACATTTGTTTGGGAGCCACCCAGAGTGGCTGGGGAAGCTCAGCCAGATGGGTGGGGTACAAATAATATATTATTATTATTATTATTATTATTATTATTATTATTATTATTATTATTAGCTTTCGAACTGCTAGGTTGGCAGGAGCTGGGACAGAGCAACGGGAGCTCACCCCGTCGTGGGGATTTGAACCACCAACCTTCTGATCAGCAAGCCCAAGAGGTTCAGTGGTTTGGACCACAGCACCACCCACATCCCTTTCAGTATTGGTCCAAGCAGAACCTCAACAACAAAGCCATGATAAGAAGTAACATTTGTGGAGACAATCAGAGGTCTCATAGCTAGGTATGTTTTATTGTTATAATAATTTATTATTTATACCCCAGCCACTCTGGGCGGCTCCCAATCAAATATTAAAAACACGATAAATACATCAAACATTAAAAACTTCCCTAAACAGGGCTGCCTTCAGATGTCTTCTAAAAGTCTGGTAGTTGTTTTTCTCTTTGACATCTGGTGGGAGGGCGTTCCACAGGGCAGGCGCCACTACCAAGAAGGCCCTCTGCCTGGTTCCTATTTTGACAGAATAGCTGCAGAATCCCTTTGGATCTAGCCAGTAAGTTCAATTTTATATCTGAGTGTGAATGATATTGCTTCCACCAGAAATGATAAAGCTTCCACCAGAGGGCAGGACCTCCACATGGCCATGTAAGTCCCTCTATGTCCACAACCCTTCCAAGAATAGGGAAAGCCTTGCTCCAATATCTGAGCCATCCAAGCAGGTGTATAATAACTTCATGGAGTTTCCTTTAGATGAATGTGGTGTTCCACTGTCATGTACTTGTTCACTTTTTCAATCTCTTGGTCCCCCACATCCCGTTTCCATTGATTCCTGAAACCTGAATTTCCCTCAGTGGTTAGCTCAAGGAAAATATTAGTTTCTCACTGTCCCGATAAGGTTGCAGTTTGTTTATCAGCTGAATCTGATAAAGGGCACTAGGAGCCACCGAAGCAGTGCTGTCAAGTATCCCGTTTTCCCCGGGATTCTCCCTTATTTCAAGCAGTTTCCTGCTGCTCTCTCTTATTTTTTATTTCCCTTAAATTTCCCGTTTTTAATGGAAGCAGCTCCTCCCCTGCTGGCCAGGGACTGGGTGGGAAGACCTCGCCTACTTGGAGAGAAAAGCCTCAGCCCTCAAAGCAAGTGGGAGCCATTTCCCGTGCTTACAGGGGGGTGTATTCCTTCCCCTGCATCAGCCCCTATCCGTTGCCGCTGAGCCCCTCAGCCTGGCTGCCTTTGAGCAGCTGCTGCTTCCTGTCCTGCTTTGATGGGATCAGACAAGAAGACGATGGGGCTCCATCGCGCGGAGCACATGGCTGCCCTCCTCTTTGCTGGCTGCCCTCCTCTTTGCTCTGCTCCGAGCCCGAGCCTGCTTGGAGTTTACATTGCTGCTCTGCCCACTTTTGCTTCTGGCTCCGCCCACCACTGACATGTGACTGTTCCCGGGATAGGTGAGACTGCTGATCCCTTATTTTCAAATCCGAAACTTGACAGCTATGCACCAAAGTCGTTTGCGCCGTCAGAGAGGGACAACGTTGTATCATTGAGCAGCTCCAAACTGTGACTCACATCCTTTATGGGTAGTGCAATCTCTTCCAGAACAGACAGAATAATTCTCAGCTGGCATCTACAAACTAAGAATACTGACGCATCTCATTGACTGTGCAAGCCCAGAGCCCTTACATTCATGAGCCAGAGAGAGAGAGAG
The DNA here is from genome assembly GCF_009819535.1 of Lacerta agilis. Taxonomy (NCBI): domain Eukaryota; kingdom Metazoa; phylum Chordata; class Lepidosauria; order Squamata; family Lacertidae; genus Lacerta; species Lacerta agilis. The sequence goes on along the minus strand of NC_046323.1, from coordinate 6,433,212 downwards.
AGAGAAAGAGAGAGAGAGAGAGAGAGAGAGAGAGAGAGAGAGAGAGAGAGAGAGAGAGAGAGATAGCTACTTGCATTCCCCTCTTTGGTCTCAGCTTTGATGTGTTAAGAGTTGGGTGAAGATGAAAGACAAAAGTACCACAAAAATAATATTCGGGTATAAACTCAAAGATAGGTACCTGTATTGCTACAGATACAAAACTTGACATATTGTGGGTGAACTTTGTAAAAATGATTTTGAGTCATAAAAGCAAGAGAGCAAGAAGAAGCACAGAAGGCGAGTCACAATTATAGACATGAAAAAAAAATATACACCATCTTTTTTGGGGTGTGTGTGTGTGTTAAGGCCAGCAACACAGCTGAGGATCAATGAATGAGTAAACAGCCAAATAGTTTAAAACAAAAAACTCACTTGTCCCCTCCCTTCTCTTGTTTTCTCCTTATTCTTCCAAGAAGATATAGGTGAGTTGTTGTCAAATTTCTTTGGAGAGACTAAATTTAGAGGTGGGAATTGCGTGTGTGATTTAACAGGGGCAGGAGGGTTGGGAACACAAATTGCTTGGCAAGTATTGCACAAAGAGGAGAGAAAAGGGCACTGCAAGCCAAACATATTACAATACCCCCTGGAGTCCTGCAAATGGATACTTTAGAGTGGTGGGCGAATAGCGAAATCCATTGGGCAAGGAGTTCTTGCAACAGTGACAGTCCAAAGACTCAAAGTCAATGATGCCATTTTCACAAAATGTGAGAGCGGGCCACGCCATGGACTGAAACAAACAGAGTTTGCTCAAGGGCACAGCGAGGGGGGAAATGAACAAGTACATGACTGCTGCAACCCCCATCACTAGTCATAGCTGAGCTCCATAGGAAGCAGTGGGATAGAGCTTAGTCCTAACTTAAACCATCTTGGTGACTTTCACCAAGACTACAAATGTGAGAATGTGCATATTTACTCAGAAATCCCATTATGTTCATTGGTTTTTACTCCCCATTAAGGATGTAAGAAGTCACCATTTTCTGATCCACCTGTATTTGTCGCATGAAACACTGTTTTCATTCCTCTGTCTTTTGCCCCAAACCGTGCTATTTCTTCCGCTGTCCGCTGTGTCAAAATTCTGCAACTTACATAATTAATTCTGTAAATCATGTTGACATTACGTTATTCCAGCCCATTTTTTTTCCAGTGCAAAGGAGATATGATGTAAATGCTGGGCAGTGGCAAGGAAATGTAATCATTTGCAGATTTAAAACAACAACAACAACAACAACAACAACAACAACAACTGTCAATCATATTCTCTGGGTTGATTAATAATAATAATAATAATAATAATAATAATAATAATACCCAGCCCATCTGGCTGGGTTTCCCCAGCCACTCTGGGCGGCTTCCATCAGAATATTAAAATGCAATAGTCTATTAAACATTGAAAGCTTCCCTAAACAGGGCTGTCTGGTAGTTGTTTTTCTCTTTGACATCTGGTGGGAGGGCATTCCACAGGGCAGGTACCACTACCAAGAAGGCCCTCTGCCTGGTTCCCTGTAACTTGACTTGTCGCAGCGAGGGAACCGTCAGAAGGCCCTCGGCACTGGACCTCAGTGTCCGGGCAGAACGATGGGGGTGGAGACGCTCCTTCAGGTATACTGGACTTTTCTGGATATGAGGTGAATGACCAAACATCATCAATTTCTGCTTCTGTTTCTCTGCCATGCCTACTCCCTGGGAACTGCACATAGTTGTGACCTTTTCCAGGATCATGTGTGTCCATTTCATCAGGAGAGCAGCTAGGATTATGTTTCAATTATTCTTAAATGTAATTTTTGAAGTCCATTAGTGAAGTATCACTGCCTAACAAAATCATATTATGGCAACCACTCCAAATGAAAATTCTCCCTGAATCCAAAAATTATCTTATTACAGATACATTAGATGGTGTAAATGATATCATGAACTGATTAAACATTCCACTTCATCCCTAGGGAAAAAAACAACAACCCTCCATGGCTTCTTCCTACTCTGTTAACTGCCAATGGATTACACCGTTGTATGAATCTGGAAATGAATATCGTCATACTTTGTAAGCTCATGATCTTCGCAATGAATTGTAAGTCATTTTGGGTTGCCTTGGGCAAGATAAAGAGACTAACAAATTTAATATGTAAAAAGTAAAAAAAGAAGAAGAGCAATTGCTAGGTTCTGCTTATTAAATGTTGTTGGCCAGAAAATGCAATATAATATAAAGTTATAATGTTTATAACTCTATCATAGAATCATAGAGCTGGAAGGGGCTATCGGCAATGCAGGAATCTTTCACCCAACGTGGGGCTCAAACCTGTGATCTGAGATTAAGAGTCTCATGCCACACTTTGCTTAGAGCCCTTTGCTGGCTGTTTCTTTCTTGTGGGTCTTAAATGTCTTTCATCCACAATAAAAATCCACATTACATGCTATTTTGTCTCAGACAATACTTTGATGATTACACCTTAGTCTCAATCCTTTATCGCTCTCCTTCCAGACACAATAGTCCTTGCTGGCAGTGGCACACTTAAAATCTAATAGACACAATGCAAATGGAAAAGGGAATAAGGAAGGGGAAGGGAATGGGGAGCCAAGCAGACCCAAGTACCAATTCTTACACAAAAATAACATAATTTTTTTTTTTTAAAAAAAACCATTTATCTTATAGGCACCAGCTGGAATAGTTGCTGATGGCACGGTTCTGAGATAGGATAGCTGAAACAGCAGCTGCTCCTCGCTGACCCAGTGGAATTGCTGCCTGTTCTTTCCCTCTGGTGCATTCAGGTGAAAAGGACTAATGATGGTAACTTTTCTGGGAGAAGATGAGCCAAAAAGACAGTTTGTCTCAGCCAAGCTGATGGAATGAGCTTAGCTGTCTGTCCTCTGCCCCAGACACAGGATGCTTCCAGATGAGATTTTATCGTTGAATTAGCGTTTTACCAAATTGTTGTTGCTTTGCAGTATCCACGCAACTTCTTTACTACCAAAACACCAATCTAGACTTTCCCCTAATTTATTCTGGATTTCACCCTACTACAGAAAACCTGATAAGTAAATGAGAGCCTGTTTTACATTGGCAGCCACTGCTGGTCTGGAGGCTTGATGACACTTACTGGGACAAGTAGGGCAACCCTCTCTATTGCCACAGCCCCTGCTCTCCCCTTGAGCACAACCCAGCCATTTTCTTCCTGACAGTCCAAATCATAGAATCAACTCGAATTGTGGAGTTGGAAGGGACCCAGAGGGTCATCTCTTCCATCCCCCTGCAATGCAGGAATCTCAACTAAAGCATCCATGGCAGAAGGCCATCCAACCTCTGCTTAAAAACCTCCAAGGAAGGAGAGTCCACCACCTTCTAAGGCCCCCAGTGGTTTGAGCCCACCCAGGGACAGCTGTGGGTAAGATTGGTCCCTTCCAACTGTATGATTCTATGAGTCGTATTTTCACTGATTGCTGCATGCAAGAGACATGTTCCTAGTACATATATGAACTTCCTTAAAGTGTTGACTATGGAGACCTTGCACAGGCCTTATGAAACATTATCTAACTACTACCCATCCATCCATCCATCCATCCATACATCCATCCTGAGTCCTGCAGAAGTGGTCCCTTGCCCAATCAAGAAGGAGCTGGGACAGGGCAGCCATGGAACTCCAGGACCACTCTTAGGTCTGTGAGACCCTCTTGCCAGACACCCTGAAGAATGGCTGTGGGAAACTCACTGAACTGCTGAGATTGAGTGAGGGACCACCTTACTCGGAAGAAAGTAGAGTTGGATACCTCCTTCCATCAGTTTCCCTGGAACAGTCATTAAGCTAACTGGCCTATGATTTCTAGGTTCCCCCAGGAACCAGAGGAGGGCAACCAAAATGGTCAAAGGCCTGGAAACAATGCCTTATGAGGAACGGCTTAGGGAGCTGGGTATGTTTAGCCTGGAGAAGAGAAGGTTAAGGGGTGATATGATAGCCATGTTCAAATATATAAAAGGATGTCAGATAGAGGAGGGTGAAAGGTTGTTTTCTGCTGCTCCAGAGAAGCGGACACGGGGCAATGGATTCAAACTACAAGAAAGAAGATTCCACCTAAACATTAGGAAGAACTTCCTGACAGTGAGAGCTGTTCGGCAGTGGAATTTGCTACCAAGGAGTGTGGTGGAGTCTCCTTCTTTGGAGGTCTTTAAGCAGAGGCTTGACAGCCATCTGTCAGGAATGCTTTGATGGTGTTTCTCTTCCAACTCTATGATTCTATGATCATTGTTTCAGGGCTACTGTTTTAGTGCTTAAATGCATGTTCTCACTTTGGCAGGCACTTTAATAAAGTGCTTCCACCTTGGATGATCTGATAGGAAATTGAATGCAGGGTCATGTTCTGCTACAACATGACCCTTCATCTCACCACCCTGAAAACCCCTCCATTCTGCCCATTGTGAAACGTGCCTACTTTTGGATTTTTTTTAAAGGTGTCCACACACAGGTACAGAAAAAGCTGCCCACATGCCCACAGTGGAGGGAGAAGTTACTGAGAAGAAGGACCACAAAAAACATTATAGGAATAGGAATAATAGGAATAGAATAGGAATAATTTATTATTGGCCAAGTACATTTTCCAACATACTTGGAATTTGTTTCGGCTACATTGCAATGTAAACATACAGACACTGTTCCTCTCACAATACAAAGAAGCAAAGAAACCCCACCCATATTTTACCGCCCCTTAAGCTATACAACTATGAATTTAACAATTTAATGGCACAAGGGAAAAAACTATTCTTGTGCCTGGCCGATTTTGTATATGAAGTCCTGTAGCGACGTCCAGATGGAAGTAAATCAAGCAGATGATGACCGGGATGTAAAGGATCTGCTACAATTCTCTCTGCTCTCTTCCTAACTCGGGTAGCATAAATTGTCTCTATTGAAGGCAAGCTAACACCAATTACCCTTTCTGCAATCCTTACAGCTCGTTGGAGCCTTTTCTTGTCTCTCTTGGAGGCTGTACATGTATGGATACAGAGCATCAAGTTTTGCTGCTAGGGATGACAGCAAGCGGGGGAAACAGCCGCCAGATGGGAATGTGTGGAAGCGGATGTGCCAGTTGTGTATGCAGAAAGATCTGGTCTGCACGATCTGTTTGCAATATAAAGCCCCACGGCAGAAATGGTGAGCAACCAAAACAGAGAAGAACCAAAATGACCCAGTGGAATGGGCTTTGTTGTCCGACATCCCCTCTCAAACAGCCAGGGGGGAATCATCTGAGCTGGCAACACATGCACCCAGTTCAGACTACCGGTAACTGCACCCATGCAAGTCCTTGGGAAATGTGCAGTGCCACCATGAGCTCGTAGCCAACAGCATTCACCTGAAGGCGCCGTTTGTGAGAACTGGCAGTACCAGCAGCGACTGAAGCCTGATTGCTGCAATCATGCAAATTATAATAGCCACAAAAGGCCATGTCAGCTCAAAGCACTTGGAGACTTGCTTGTTGTGGGGTTGGGAAAAGTTCTTGCTTTTTATTCAGGAATTCAGGCAGAGGTATTTCCTAGCCTACCTGGAGATGCTGGACACTGAATCTGGGAGCATCCTTTCCCCTAATGATCAAATAGGATGTTTGAGCATTGGGATATAGCACAATCAGGGAATTGTGGCACGGATTTTGGAAAATGATGCAAAGAGAAATTACAAAAACAAAAAAAAACGTCTACTTCAAAATCCTGGTGGTCTAGGCAAGTTTCAACAACTGATGACACATTTGATGGGCTGCGCTGCATCCTGCCAGGTACAACGGGACATGGAACAACGCTCTGTTTTGTAAAGAAGGTGATGCTCACTTTGCCAAGTTGACGCCTTAGATGTGCGGTGATCTACAGCTAGCTCAGGTACAAGAATGACTCAATGGGGCTTCACTAGTAATTGACTCCAGGTGCTGACGAGAAACGTCTGGACAGCCAGGTCTGTCAGCAACCCGAGTTCCTTTAGACAGAAGGTTTCCCCAGCTTGGATGGTGTTTCCGAGTTGCCTTGAAGTTTGATGCCTCCCAGAGCCACTGGTGGAGCAGTGAAGCTGCCTGTGCGGCTGTGTGGAGAGAGCCTGGCTGTATTATTAACTCTCCCTCGCCAGAAGAGCCGGAGCAGTTCGGAAAAGAGCCACAAGCCATGCATGCCAATGTCACAGAAGGCAGCAATAGCTCAGATGGGAGCACTGACAGCCAGGATTCCACTCTCGTCACTTGCACAGAGACGGTGACTTTCACTGAAGTGCTGGAGGAATCCTTCTATTATTCCTTCAAGGTATGTACAGCTTTCCTGCGGTCACTCGTTTTTCTTATTATGGTGATCCAGCAGCTTGGCAAGCAGGCAGAGCTCGCCACTGGGGCACTGAATGCTTTGGCTTTGAGTTGGCAGCTGATTCCTGCCCCTCAGTTTGTTTCAATGAGGACTTCGAGGCAAAGAGGTCTGGGTTTTTTTTTCCCCAGCTGGTGATCAGTGGGAGGAAATTTAAACGTTCAGCAAAGAGCAGGAAAGCGATCTTTGTGTATCCAAAGGATGGTATAAAGATATTGAATTGCTTAGCTGAGTATGGAGTTTTCCTCTTTTGCGAAGCGATGTTTCAGCTGATGTTCCTAATGCAATAATAAACAGCGTATTTGTAATTGCATCCCTATTCCTGTGCCTTGAAATTAAGATTGCCTAGATTAGTTTACCTCCTCATGTTTCTCTGTTAAGTGTGATGCAAATTGATGGAGCTATAGAAATCACTACCAACACGCAGCCATCCCAACAAATGTACTCTAAGCAACAGGCAGCTGAGTTCTGTGATTTGAAAACCTTGTGCCGTCTTTTGAGGCTGTCTACCTCCCCCTGCAAGTTTAATTGGCTTGCATAAAAGTTTCTGAGATTGTAATTTTCAAGATGCTGTTGGGGAGGGAGATTTGTGAACGGAGACAATTTGTTTTCAGCCCTCACATTGGAGAGGACCTTGCAATCGCCATCACTCAGCAGGTGAAGTTTGGGAGGGGGGAACCTGAACAGATTCATAACAGACATTTCATTTATAGCATAATTGTCTGGGCTGCTGCCAATCCTTCGATGGGTTTAATTTCATCAGGTGGCTACGCATGTGGGTTTGTGTGTGTCACAACAAAACTGACAGCGATCAGACAGCTCTGGTCAGCGTGGTTTTAAAAATGAGAAGTTGGAAAAGGTCTTTCATCCCTCTGTGGAAGTGTAATGGATCTAGTACATGGGTAGGCAAACTAAGGCTCGGGGGCCGGATGCGGCCCAATCGCCTTCTAAATCCGGTCCACGGACGGTCCGGGAATCAGCATGTTTTTGTATGAGTAGAATGTGTCCTTTTATTTAAAATGCATCTCTGGGTTATTTGTGGGGCATAGGAATTCGTTCATCCCCCCCCCCTCCGAAATATAGTCTGGCTCCCCACAAGGTCTGAGGGACAGTGGACCGGCCCCCTGCTGAAAAAGTTTGCTGACACCTGATCTAGTAGATCTAGGGGTTTAGGGCAGATGACCATAGTCGTTCCTGGCTCTGTAGCACACGAGCAGAAAAGGCAGATCAACATGGCTGTGCCCTGAGAGAAAGGTAGTAAGAGCCCTGATAGATCATGTGCATCCAATCCAACACCCTGCACAGGGCAGCCCAAGACATTTTGGCACCTGAGGTGGACCCCCAAAATGGTGCCTCTCTGCCAGGGAAGGAGGGGTGAGGGAAGATCTACATAAAGGGGGGAAAAGTGGAAAGAAAGTTGTCATTAGGATCTGCTGCCCTGGTGGGTTCTGCTGCCTGAGGCAGTCACCTCACCTTGCCTCATGGTTGGGCCGGCCCTAATCCTACACACCACAGAGGCCAGGAAGCCCACAAACAAGGCCAGAAGGCATTTGTCTTTGGGGGACAAAACTATTATATCTGAAAATGTGTAACAAAAGTGCAACAGCCACCTCTGTTAGGGGAGAGATTTTGGCTTGGGACTATTTGACGTGGAAAAGCTTATCTCTTTTCCCCCAGCTGTCTCCCCTCCCTGCTTCTTGCAAACACATGACTGCAGCGTTCCCTCAGCTGCTTCACCCACATTATAGGGAAATCTGACGGGTGGAGGAAGGGTTAGGCTCTCCCTCCCACCACAGATTCCCAATGCAAATACCACCTTCTAAAGCTGCTTTCACCTCATAGATGTGCTCACTGGGATTTTGTTACGCATGTGTGCATGAATATGCAGTTCTGCCCTCTGCCTGGGTTGAATCCCTGGCATATGAAGATTACAGGTATAGGATGCACTGCAAGAGAGTATCTAATTTCCTAAATAAGCATACATAGATGTGCTTCCGGACAATGCAGAGAGGAGCGAAGTGAGCATAGGCACAAGCATACTGAGAGCAATCTATTTAATGGTGAGCATTCTCAAATCCCATTGATTTCAGCGGGGACAGAGGTAACCAAGGGCTGTGCTCTCCCATTGAAATAGATGGGGCCGAAACATTATTTAATTTTGCCTGGGAAGCCCTTTCCTTCCACACAATGGGCACAACCCCGATATGTGTTGTGGAATGGATGCATGCTCCATTTATATCAGTGGGATTGAAGCGCGAGTAATTGCGCACAGGATAGGAGCAAATAGGCATAATGCAGAGACTGGATAACCTACCACCCCTGTCTCTACAGAACAGATTCTCAGTGGGTGGAGAGGAGGGGGGTGCATTCACTTCTTTTCCCCGTCCCCAACTGCAAGAGGAGAATGGTATGGATCCTAACAGTGTGGGCAGGAGCAACTCAACCACCCAGTTGGGCATGCCTCCCTCTTCTGGGCAAATGTTAAGAATGTAAGGCAAGCCTGTTGGATCAAACCAATGGCCCATTTAGCCCTGTATCCTGTTCTCATAGTGGCCGGCCAGATGCCCGTGGGAACCTTGCAAGCTGAACATGAGCGCAATGACACTCTGCCTACCTGCAGTTTCCAGCAACTGGCATTCAGAGCCAGCAGATCAGCCAACTGGCAGCAGATCAGCCATCGTTTGTTATGCGGCAGATGCAAAACACTTTAAAAATGGGACTGGGCTCCGATTCCGTATGAAGCACCTTTGTAGAAAAGAGCACAAGTGAATTTTCCAGTGCAAAGACTTTTTTTTTGCAATTGGTTGCACCTGAAGCGTTATTGCTTTCTCTTCTTCCAGCAGGTTTCCAAGAAGGACACGTGTGTGTGTGTGTTGCTTTGTTATGAATTTCGTCTGGATTCTGCTTGAAATGGAAAAATAAAGTCAAGAAGCTGCCAGCCTAAACAGCAGCAGCAGCAGCAGCAGCAGCAGCAGCAGCAGAATAATAATAATAATAATAATAATAATAATAATAATAATAATAATTAATATTAGTGGTAGTGATTTGTAATAAAGAGAGTGAAAGCTAGTTAACCTTTCCAATTTGAAGATGATGATGATGATAACAACAACAACAACAACAACAATAATTATAATAATAATTATAATTTATTTATACCCCACCCATCTGGCTGGGTTTCCCCAGCTACTCTGGACAGCTTTCAACCGATTATTAAAAACAATACAGCATCAAACATTAAAAACTTCCCTAAACAGGGCTGCCTTCAGTTGTCTTTTAAAAGAAAAATAGTTGCTTATTGCCTTGACATCTGCTGGGAGGGCGTTCCACAGGGCAGGCGCCACCACAGAGAAGGCCCTGGGCCTGGTTCCCTGTAACCTCACTTCTTGCAGCGAGGAAACTGCCAGAAGGCCCTTGGCGCTGAACCTCAGTGTCCGGGCAGAACAATGGGGGTGGAGATGCTCCTTCATGTATACAAGCAGCTGCTGCTGCTAGATACAACAGAGCATCTAGGACCAATCAAAAAGAAATAGGACATGACATAAAGAGAAGCAAATATTAATTCCTAATGTAACAAATGCCTCTTGATTGCATCATGCAGAGCATGAAGCTGGGGTGTTGTTTCATCCTGGGGCATGTGTTTTGTAGGGACAAGTATTCATTACAGGGACCTGTGTAAAATATTGATTTCTGGACTTCCTGCTTTTTGAGCCGATGATTGTAAGCAGGAAACACCATTTACAAATTTATAACTTTGACTTAAGGCAGTACACTGTCATTGACTTTAGTGGCTTTGCAAATTCTTCCATTTTTTATTTTTATTTTTAGAGAGGGGGGGGGTCATCCACATGATGGTGGCCCCCATCTCCAACCCCCCTGCCAACATCTACTAGCAGTTTCATGGAGATGTGGAATAACATGGGAACCATGCAGAAAGTACCCAATCTAATCCCAATTTTTAAAAAGGGGGTCTTGGAAATTATAGGCTGGTTAGTTTAATGTTTGTCACTGGAAAACTGGTGAAAAGTACACACCGAGCCAGTGTGGTGTAGTGGTTAAGAGCGGTAGACTCGTAATCTGGGGAACCGGGTTCGCGTCTCCACTCCTCCACATGCAGCTGCTGGGTGACCTTGGGCTAGTCACACTTCTCTGAAGTCTCTCAGCCTCACTCACCTCACAGAGTGTTTGTTGTGGGGGAAGAAGGGAAAGGAGATTGTTAGCCACTTTGAGACTCCTTCAGGTAGTGATAAAGCAGGATATCAAATCCAAGCTCTTCTACTGAGTCATCCACACTGAGTCATCCAATATTGATGTCTTCTGGGTCCTTAGGATGGAATTTTCTGACTTATCACAAGAACTGGAGCTTTATGGGCAAAAAAGCATCGTATATGCATAAAGGCCATATACACACATGGACCATGGAGAAGAGAGAGGAGGGGAAAAGAGGGGAAACTATATCAGAGGTGTGCAACAATCTCCATTCTACATCACTGAGATCCAGCGCCGAGGGCCTTCTGGCGGTTCCCTCACTGCGAGAAGCAAAGCTACAGGGAACCAGGCAGAGGGCCTTCTCGGTGGTGGCGCCCGCCCTGTGGAACGCCCTCCTAGCAGAGGTCAAAGAGATAAATAACTATCTGACATTCAGAAAATACCTGAAGGCAGCCCTGTTTAGGGAAGTTTTTAACCTGTGATATTTTAATGTATTTTAATATCTGTTGGAGGCTGCCCAGAGTGGCTGGGGGGACCCAGCCAGATGGGCAGGGTATAAATAATAATAATAATAATAATAATAATAATAATAATAATAATAATTATTATTATTATTATTATTATTATCACAGCTGGTGCTTTATGAGAAAACGTGGGATGAAAGAATCCATCTCTTGCCAGAAGTCCTTCTTGAAGGTAGCTGGAAGCATGCTCTAGGAAGCCAAACTTTTCATTTCCAGAGAAAAAACAAACAAGATCAAACATAAAAAGAGGGTGAAAGCCTGCTCTTGTCGCACCCTGGAGAAGGAACAATTACAGGTTGCCCTCAAAGGTAGCAAGACTCGCTGCCTGCTCTGTTGTCTCCATCCCTGGCATCGGGCAGTGCAAGCTGTGTTAGTTTGGAGAGTGCCCTGGAAAATCCCCCAGGGAGTGCTCAGTATGTTATTTGAACCTTGATTCTACTTCTGCTGAAAAGACGATTGCATGATTGTTCTTTTCAGGCTGCAATCCTGCCCCCCACTGCCCCACTGCCGTAAACTCCATTGCACTCAGTGCATAAGATTGCACTGTTGAAGTCATCTCGTATGATTTGTGTTTAAAAATACAAAGCTCGATTTAATTATACAAGGGGAAGAATGTCGACCAATCCTCCGTATCTTAGACAGGCTTGGGAGACGTTTTTATTGAGACATTATTTTGTTCCTTTTGTATTGGCTCTTTAAATGGTGCTGTGCTTTAAATATTTTGATAACTGCTGGTTTTAGCTGTCCTTTGAATATTGCTTCTGTTGTTATCTTTGACTTGCTAAGGCACCCCTGAGGATATTAAGATTCCTCTTTAGACACAACGAAACGCACATATTTTAAACAAAAATGCTTGGAATATTATGCATATTTATTGAATAAATTTGGAAAAGAGGGTAGCTAGGATTGTCACTGGGAATTGGTAATACTTCAATGATTCAGGCCCAACAGTTGGTGCTGAAATGAGACTCAAATTAATTCTATCGAAATGATTTTCATTGGAAGAGTTGTTTATCTGCTGCTTTGGGCGCTATGAATTCTCATGCACAACTAATTATTCCGCCTTTGTTATTTCCCCCCACAATAGCTGAATGACGTATAGAAACTCCAGCCAACTTATTTAATCAAGGAACTTAATGTAATTACTTGCTTGGGAGATGCCCAATTGCCTTGAAGGGGAAGCTGGTCTGTGAGATCACATTACACCTGCCACCCTATTTCCTTGCTCCTGAGTGAGAAGAACTCCCTCCAAGAGGTGTATGTGAATTTTTCACCTGGGAAAGTGTAATTGCCAGCTAAATCCACAGTCACTGCTGAGCAAGTTCAGCCCATTTCTTCTTCTTCTTCTTCTTCTTCTTCTTCTTCTTCTTCTTCTTCTTCTTCTTCTTCTTCTTCTTCTTCTTCTTCTTCAATGATAATTAATTTAAACCCCACCCTTCTGGCTGGGTTTCCCAAGCCACTCTGGGCGGCTTCCAGAAAAATATTAAAATACAATAATTCATCAAATATAAAAACCTTCCCTAAACAGGGCTGCCTTCAGATGTCTTCTTAAAGTCAGATAGTTGTTTATCTCCTTGACATCTGATGGGAGGGCGCCACCACCGAGAAGGCCCTCTGCCTGGTTCCCTGTAACTTCGCTTCTCACAGTTAGGGAACCGCCAGAAGGCCCTCGGCGCTGGATCTCAGTGTCCGGGCAGAACAATGGGGGTGGAGACGTTCCTTCAGATCAAACCATGTAGCATGAAAGTGCATTCTGATACACAGGGTAAAGAAATTTAATAAATAATAGTAAATAAATTATATTTATCTGGCACTCCTCTTGCTCCTGTGACTCGGCTGATCAATGAAAACTATGTTGTGGGCCTCGTAACATTAGGAAAGTACAAAGAGGAAAGGAAGACAAAAGGGTATATTTCTTGGAGACTCTTCAAACTGCCTGGAGAATGTGGGCATTGTCCAGGTAGTGTACAAAAAGTTGTCAATATATACACATATTCCCAAGGACTATTGGGGAGTCTGCAAAATGGCCAGAGGATGCACAAAATTCAAAATTCTGGCCCCAGTGATTGCACCAGGCCAAATCTCAGGATAAAGCACTTTGTTTCAGTCATGATAAAATAGCACATGTCCTCCTAAGAAAATGAATGAAGTGTGAAGCATTGTAGATGTACCAGCAAAGTCTTTCTTTGGAAGTGGTAGCATTAATAAGAGCGATCTTATCCACAAGAGACAGTTGTCGCCACCAAATAAATTGATTCTTTTGTCAAGTAAAAGTATCCCTTCATTTTCTCAACAGACCTAAGTTCTTGCAAAAGTATAATTACATGGGCTTGATATTTTTGATGTTAGAAGGATTATTGTTGTGCTGATTTAATGTGCTGCCGGGGCAGTGAGGAGATCAACTCATGGAGGAGCAAACAGTCATTATAATATGCAAGATAAACAGTCAACCGTTGAGCCAGCCATATGGATGGGAATAGTGATTATACACAAGGAATGTTTTAAGGACTGGGGAAATTTCATGCACACATGGCTGCTTTTTAAAACAAAAAGCAAAACATGGATTGAAAGGCGAGTGTAAAATTTTTCATTGTCACCACAAAAACAGATTAGTTCAGCCTGCATATTTATGCTGTGGTGCTTAGTGTTCAATAGCCCTGAAGCTGGAATTTGTGCCCAGGGGCTGATTATGTTATTCTTCATGGTCACATTCCCATTTAAGATGAAAATAGGCCAAACAGTGATTGCATTTCCATAACCCACACATGGAGACTGAAAATGCAACTCACTTGACTTCATACATTTGCACAGTCATGTGAGTACACATGCTGTTATTCCCAGATAATAATAATAATAATAATAATAATAATAATAATAATAATAAAAAATTTATTTATACCCCACCCGTCTACCTGGGTTTCCCAGCCACTCTGGGCAGCTCCCAATAGAATATTAAAAACACGATAAATACATCAAAAACTTCCCTAAACAGGGCTGCCTTCAGATGTTTTCTAAAAGTCAGATAGTTGTTTATCTCCTTGACATCTGAAGGGAGGGTGTTCCACAGGGAGGGCGCCACTACCAAGAAGGCCCTCTGCCTCGTTCCCTGTAACCTCACATCTCACAGTGAGGGAACTGCCAGAAGGCCCTTAGCGCTGGACCTCAATGATCAATGGAGATGGAGACGCTCCTTCAGGTATACTGGACCAAGGCCATTTAGGGCTTTAAAGGTCAGCACCAAAAGATAAGTCTTACCAAAGTCTGTGCATGCAGCACTGTGCTGACAGAGAAGCTTTCTCCCATCGAATGAATTTGTGGGAGAATATGGGACTTGGAAGGGACCCAGGTGGCGCTGTGGGTTAAACCACAGAGTCTAGGGCTTGCCGATCAGGAGGTTGGCGGTTCGAATCCCCGCGACGGGATGCTCGGTCCCAGCTCCAGCCCACCTAGCAGTTCGAAAGCACGTCAAAGTGCAAGTAGATAAATAGGGACCGCTCCGGCGGGAAGGTAAATGGCGTTTCCGTGCGCTGCTCTGGTTCGCCAGAAGCGGCTTTGTCATGCTGGCCACATGACCAGGAAGCTGTCTGCGGACAAACGCCGGCTCCATTGGCCTATAGATGAGCTCCGCAACCCCAGAGTCGGACACGACTGGACCTAATGGTCAGGGGTCCCTTTACCCTTTACCTTTATGGGACTTGGAACAGGGAACTTCAGGTTCTAAAGCTAGGACCGCCTAGGTTTTATGTTTGTGCTTTAGCCGTGGAGCTCTTCTACATACAAAAAAAAAGGAATATGGATAACCAACGTGTTCGGCATGTTTCTGGGTGGACTTTTTTGATGGCACCCATCTGTCTCATGAGACAATGGAGTGCGCCTCCATTGGGGGTGAAGTCAAACCACTGGGTAATCACAGCGCCTGCTGTGGCCGCAGAAACCGGTAACCCATAACTGCTGCTTCCTGCCTTACTTTTGCTGCGTTGGTGGCATTCTTCAAGGCACAAGTCTGGGCAGTGTGCTTGGAGGTCCTGGGCTGCCCAGTCGACAAGACCTCCCTCTCAGTATTGCAGGGCTACCTAGGGACTCCCCTCTGGATTTGTTCACGGTTTGCTTCTTAGCTTTTCTCTCTCTCA
Source organism: Lacerta agilis (assembly GCF_009819535.1). Lineage (NCBI taxonomy): Eukaryota > Metazoa > Chordata > Lepidosauria > Squamata > Lacertidae > Lacerta > Lacerta agilis. Next base: position 6,417,994 of record NC_046323.1, on the reverse strand, counting down.
AAGTTGTCCCACAAGGCAGTGGGAACTAGGATGCAGTGGCGGAGCAAGCCAATCGGGTGCCTGGGGCGGCAGCATGTGCCCTGTGCCCAGGGACGGAGCCAATCGCCCATGGGGTGCGGCCAGCCGGGGCAGGACGCTCCGCGGGGCCTCCGAGGAGTCTGCCTGCCTCCTCCCACTCAGCCGCCCTACAGCTGAGGCAGAGGCGGCGGGAGGACTGTTTGGGGCAGTGTAGAGGTTGCGGGCACCCAACCACCACATCACTCCCAAGAGAGACGCGTGGCTCAGTTGCACTGCAGGCCCGGCGGTGAGTGCCGCCCGGCATTTTGTCACACCCCCCCCCAGTGGTGTAAATAAGTTTTGATGGATGTAATAATGGAATACTGAATGGTTTAGTTTATATAAAATATGCAGGGATTTATGTTATTCAAAATGAACCATGGAAAGAGAAGAAGGGAAGTAATTGATATTTTAAGGTTGTTTAAGTGAATATTCAAAAATGTAAAATAAAAAATTTAATAAAAAAAATTGCACAGAAAAAAGAAGGTTAATTTTGGCTTTAAATGACTAAGGCTTTTAAATTCAGAATTAAGCAAGCACGAGTTATACTACCGCATCTTTCTGCCACTTGGGTAATGTGCTTAACTGCAGCTCAGCATCTGCAACAACTGGATCCATCCATTTACCATAGTATTTTCTTTCCCCACAGACAGAACAGCTGGTTACCCTTTGGATTCTTTTCGTCATAACGGTTGTTGGGAACTCCATTGTTTTGCTCTCCACCTGGAGGAGGAAGAGGAAATCCAGAATGACTTTCTTTGTGACCCAGCTAGCCATAACAGGTAAAGCTGTGTAAAAAGGGGGTGTGAACTTGAGAGCCAATGTGGTTTAGTGGTTAAGAGCGGTAGACTCATAATCTGGTGAACCGGGTTCACTCCCCCACTCTTCCACATGCAGCTGCTGGGTGACCTTGGGCTAGTCACACTTCTTTGAAGTCTCTCAGCCCCACTCACCTCGCAGAATGTTTTTTGGGGGGGGGAGGAAGGGAAAGGAGAATGTTAGCCGCTTTGAGACTCCTTCGGGCAGTGATAAAGCGGGATATCAAGTCCAAACTCTTCTTCTTGCTCATTTATTTTCACTTGGCAGCAAAAAAGTGGCTTAGGTAATGGAGTGTCCTCATACACTGGAAGGAACTAACAGAGATGAAGCCACAGCTTTTCCAGAAATGTTGGGGGGTTTTTTTGGGGGGGGGGAATAATGAATGAGAAAAATATAATTTCTTATTGGTTGAGTCCATAGATCAGGTAGAAAAATCCAAATTAAAAAACATGTAAAACTTCACATAAAAATATAAACGCAACAAGATGTTGTGCTTGTTTCTGCTAAAACAACTAGAGGTTGTTCTGAAAATATAATCTAGGTTCAAAATCCAGCATTCGCATCTATGGGCAGCCTTTTGGCATATGGACTTCTCATTAGTTCCTTGTAACAGAAAGGCTAATTTTTCTGTCACATATTTCTTTATTTGTAGAGCCCAGTATCTTGAAGAGGGAAAGACTATTCCAAGATAACTGCCGCTTTTACAACGACATACGCCGGGTTTTTATTTCCCCGGTCATACAAAATCCTTTAAATGAATCCCTATGCCTTAAATGCCTTGTAGAAGATATGGACCCTGAGATTCCCCTGAAAGTAGCTAAATACTGTGTAGCAGGTGGCACTGTGGGTTAAACCACAGAGTCTAGGGCTTGCTGATCAGAAGGTCGGCGGTTCAAATCCCTGCCACAGGGTGAGCTCCCGTTGCTCGGTCCCAGCTCCTGCCCACCTAGCAGTTCGGAAGCATGCCAAAGTGCAAGTAGATAAATAGGTACCGCTCAGGCGGGAAGGTAAACGGCGTTTCCGTGCACTGCTCTGGTTTGCCAGAAGCGGCTTAGTCATGCTGGCCACATGACTCGGAAGCTGTCTGCGGACAAACGCCGGCTCCCTCGGCCTATAGAGCGAGATGAGCGTCGCAACCCCAGAGTCGGACATGACTGGACCTGATGGTCAGGGGTCCCTTTACCTTTACCTTACTGTGTAGCAGCCATAAAGGTCAGAGAACAAGCAGTGTTTTCGCTATGAATAGGACCTTAAATGGCAGTTTTTAGGCCATATTTTAATGCCCCAATTCTAATCTATATATTTTAAATGCTGCTGTATACGTATATATACATGTATGGTTTTTGTTGTGCAAATTTGAATGTATTGTTGATTTAGTAAGTTGGTCTGTGACCGTAAAAATAAATTCATTCATTCATATTCCAAGATAATATGATTTTACTTGCTCTATTTCTTTAGAGTCTATGTAGTAGTTATGCAACATTTTTCACTTACCTAAGACTCCTACTTTGGATTTAGCACTGTTAAGGACCAGATGATTTTCTGTACAAAGTGTCTCAGCAGTCTCATAGCAGCTTGTGATGTTGAAAATAAAATCACATCATTAGCACAAAGTGATATCTTCATAGGTCTATCCAGGGGCGTACCCAGGATCAAAACTGGGGGGCGGGGGCCAAGCCATGGTCGTTCAGGTTGTGACATTTCAGCACGGAAAGGCGAATGAAACCAAAATTTTAGGAAAATTATATATAATTACAGCAGTGCTTTATTACAGTAGTTATTACAATTATTAGACTAGACCTTCCGAAATAATTGATTTAAAAACTAACTCAGCAAGACAGAAGACTGCCTGCTTTGTAAAGTGTGACAACCTTTGAGGTACAAAACACCCAGACAAGGAAAACCAACTCAGCTAACTAGTTTACACAGATCTGAGGAGCCAGTTGATGCGTGCTAGGCCTTCGATTTCACATATGGCGCCCAAACAACTGTACCCACACCACACTACCTCCAAAGTAAACCAAAAATCTAAAAGCAAATGCAGTAGCAAACCTCAGAACTGCAACTGCACAACCAAAGCTGCACACAAACTCAATTACCGTCTTTGATAACTTAAAATGCACGATGATTATTTTTTTAAAAATTATTTATTCCTTTTAATTAATTTTCTAAGCGATAGCACTGGAAACTTTAGCAAGAGAACACTAAATCCTGAATTATTTGATTACTGACCATGTTATGTAAACAGCAAACAAAAACAGCTTCAAAAAACACAAAAACTCCCCCCCCCAACAGAAAGCCCCAAATGGCTGAAAAACTCAGTTTCCCAGGATCCTCAGCTCTCGCAAAGGAACTACTCATCATGCAAGGGAACTCAGTTTCCCAAGCTCCCTTGCAACGATCAGCCGGCGCAACACACACACACACACACAGTGGCCAGCTGTGTGTGAAGCAAGAGCTTAATTGTTATTGAGATTTTGGGAGGGGGAGAAAGACCAGTTGTTGAGCTTTTTTAGGAGGAGAGCTTTTTTTCCTTTTAGGCTGCCGATAACCATTTAATATGTTTTTCTTCTGGGGGGGCAGCGGGGCCCCCTGCCCCCCCCCGGGTACGCCCATGGGTCTATCCATAATTTTAAGCATATCAAAATTTTGGCTATGCAAACTTAGTTCAATAAATTGAACAAACATAAGGTCTGGTCAGACTCCTTTGTATATAGGAATCTCACATGTAGGAACAGAATTTCAGTCTTTTCAAAACTTTGAATGTGTTTCTGCGTAAAGCAGCCTGGTTGAAAATAATAGCTTCAAATCAATATTTGTTTTTAAACAATTTATCCCCAGAATCAGAAGCAGCAATGAAGTCAATAAAGCAGTATAAACCTAACCCCCCCCCCCTTTGCTGTGTATTAAATTATCAAATGGAGTAATTATCAGGGGTTCTTTTCCCAAAGCCTGCCTGCTCTAATATTTGAAGGAGATGTGCTGTATAAATTTAGGCTCATCTATCAATCAGGGTGATTGATGTATAAATCATGGGACCCTCCTGATTCCCTTTTTAAAGTACTGGGACTATAATGTTACATTTCCAACCTTTGCGGTACAACCTGCTGATATCGAGGCAATCCTCACGGCTCTTGAAAATTTCAGTTTGCCAGGAAGTCCTTTCCCGGAGACTTATTATTCTTCAATGGCTACATATAAGATTTTACCTCTTGGGAGGATGCAGGAGGCCATAAAGAGATAGAATTAATATCTAATACAGGAAACGTTCCACAGGATATCCTTCCTATTGCAATTTCTTCTTTAAACATGTCTGATTAAAAATGCCCCCACATTGAAGCAACGACAGATATATCTCAAGGTAATTTTATTTTGCTTGCCCAGCTTGCCATACGTCCGGATTTTCCCAAACATTTTGCCGATTCAGAGAAAATCCGCCTGCCTGATTCCCGGACGTGTTCAGGGAAACCAGGATGTACGGCAGAAATAAGCTGAGTTTGGCCCATTTGCAGGCAAAATCAATGTCAGCCCAAAATCCAGCCTTTAAAAAACAGCCAGGTTTTCTTGGCTGCAATTATTTTTTGTAACCTCGTCTAAGTTCTCAACATAGACCCTTATATACAGCCTTCAGGGGAAGTGCAAGCAATTCACAGTAGATTTCTTAACTTCTACATTATTTGAAAGATAATTCAGCTGCGCAATGGAGAGTTTGATGACTCCCGGCTATGGAAGGAAGGCATTGTTTGCAAAAAGCTATTTTTAATACCGGCAGCTTCCTCACTGGTACTAATGATGAGTCATTATTAATATCATACAGTTTTAAGACATTATCCTAGCACCATAACATTTCGCTGTACGAGCAGAACTCCCATTGCAAACCTTATGCCTGCAGGCAGATAAAAGCAAACTGTTATCATTATTCTTCATTTCTTAGAGCATGTGATTGCCCTTGGGAGAATCAAAGGGGGGGGGGGGATAAATTAAAGACATTCTCTCCAGAAACTTCATCGCCTCCTATTAAGATGCAAAAAGCAGAACAAAGTAAGAAGGTGAAGGGAAAACTAAAAAAAAAAAAAAACAACAACCCAGGAAGTTATACATAAGGATTTTATTGTCCTCTCATCATATCTGGCGTAAGCCAGGGGAAAACTGACCCCCCCATCAAATAAATAAATAAAAATACTTAAGTAAAAATAGAAATATTAGAAATATTTTGACGGATTTTCCTGAGAACTTGGGGTCAAAAGAAAGTAATTTAAAACAACTGTGGCTGAGACATTTCATTCCGAATCTGCTAGACAGAGCCAGGCAGAGGATGTTGACGGGGGGGGGGGGTAGGATGTTGACGGGTGTGTGTGTGTCCTGCTCTGTCTCCCCCCCCCCCCAACATAAATCCTGGCTACGCTCATGTATCTAAAAGCTCCAGAAGTGCAGTTTGTTAAAGGAAAACGAATTCGAGAAGTTTACAAGCTGAATTATTTATTTATTTGTAACCCCCCCCCCCCCGGAGTGTACAAGGTGATGTACAAAGTGGTACAGAAGTGAATTCTTACCAAGTAAAGGCTGGAAGTGAAGCAGCCAGTAAATAAGAAATAAAAAAATGCTTCTGCTAATTCGTCGCATCTGCCCAAATGCAAACACCCCCTTACTCCCCCCCCCCATTTCACACCTAAGGGGACTCTGGGTTCAAATTCCCACTAAGCCACAAAGCTCTCTGGGTGGCCTTGAACAAGTCACTATCTGGCTAACCCAGGACCTTTCAGAGGTCTAAGCAGGTCTGGGCTACTTCCAGGGTATAAGGATGTCAGTCTTCAGGGGATCTGATCACGCAGCAGTCTGCCAGTAATGGAAAGGCAAGAAGCTCTTTTTGTTGTTATTGTTGTTTAGTCGTTTAGTCGTGTCCAACTATTCGTCACCCCATGGACCAGAGCACCCCAGGCACTCCTGTCTTCCACTGCCTCCCGCAGTTTGGTCAGACTCATGTTGGTAGCTTTGAGAACACTGTCCAACCATCTCGTCCTCTGTCGTCCCCTTCTCCTTGTGCCCTCCATCTTTCCCAGCATCAGGGTCTTTTCTAGGGAGTCTTCTCTTCTCATGAGGTGGCCAAAGTATTGGAGCCTCAGCTTCAGGATCTGTCCTTCCAATGACCACTCAGGCCTGATTTCCTTCAGAATGCATAGGTTTGATCTTCTTGCAGTCCATGGGACTCTCAAGAGTCTCCTCCAGCACCATAATTCAAAAGCATAAATTCTTTGGCGATCAGCCTTCTTTATGGTCCAGCTCTCACTTCCATACATCACTACTGGGAAAACCATCGCTTTAACTGTATGGACCTTTGTCGGCAAGGTGATGCTCTTACCAAGGTCTTTTATTCAATATTCACAGAGAGTGACGTAGAAATGCCGTCTCTTAGATAATGGCGTTGCTCCGAGTAATGTCCCACCCCCTCCGTCTCTCCTATTATACGTCATCCCTTTGTTGGCTGATCTGTGCTTTCTGCCTCTGAGCTTTCTGTTCTCCTACTCTCAATGCCCGCCGGGTCCTGGGAGAGGGGGGCAGGGGTGGAGGAAGGGGGTGCATTGGGGGCAGACCACCCCAGGTGTCTTCGCTGAGGGAGGTGAAATTTGGCGCACCACCTGCCCGCAACTCCCAAGCCTACCCCGAGCCATCGGGGGAAGGGGGGAGCTGCGCCACTTTGCCAGCGGCATTTTCCCCTTCCCCCTTCGTTTTGACAGCTGGGGAAGGCTTGGGGGTTGAGGGCGGGTGGCACACTGAATGTCCACCATTGGTAGCTCGTTCCACCCCCATGGGTGCCTCACTCCGCCCCCAGCTGCAGAGCACACGCGCGCAGCTCCGCGCACCCGAGCAGCTATCCTGCACCTGGGAGGGCACCCTCCACCTCCGCCCCCACTGGGAGTGTGCCCGCCCTGGGCAGTGCGGACATATGCTCTGCCGCTGGAGGGGGTGGTCTGGGATGCTTTCTAAAGACACTGTCAGCTGTCTCTACCCTGGTGCTTCTTCTTCTTCCTGCTCCTCTCCCAATATTCCTCAGCTTCTCCCCTCTGCAGCCTCTGAATTGTGACCTTCTGCAAACCACCGTTCTAAATCTATACTGTCTCCCTCTTTTCTGGGAAGTGCAGCAGGAGGTTAGGGTTGGTCTCCACCATTCCTCCTCAGTCCAGTCCTTGGCAGAGGCCTCTAGCCATAATAAAAATTAAAATGGCAACACCTGGAAACAAAAATTAAGGTACTAAAAATAGAGTGAGATATAATTTGATTTTTTACATATATAATAAAAAGCATTTTCTAGCAGAAAGTGTATGTCACATTTTGTTATGATGTACATCAAGCAAGTCGCAAAATGTATCATATACTCCCAAAATGATCAAGTGTCTAAATCTGAGACCCCTTTGAGCTTGAGTCCACAAGGCCAATTGGCCCTTTGGTGGGCCTACCTTGCAGGGTTGTTGTGATTATAACATGGGATAATTCATTGCTCTGAGGTTTGTGGAGATCCTAGCCCAACTTATCTGACAGTAAACCCCATTGAATTCAATCGGACTCACTTTTAAATAGATATGGATAGGATTGTACTGTAAGGCAGGATTTTGGATAAAATCCAAAATAATGCAAATTGTTTTAATGTATTCAGTTTGCAGATTCCTTTCTCTCTGACCTATTTAGACTTCCCTTATTCCTAATATTAAGAAGAATTTTTTTGGTACTTTTAATAACCTGGTGTTCCAGTCCAAATACATTTTGTTGGACTTTAGACTTAGTAATTTAAACAAATACTGGGGTGTAATGCTCCAGTGCTTAAATTAAAGTGTCTTTCATTACTTCACCAGAACAGTCTTCAGAATAACTCAGCGATTTTTGTGTGAAAAAGAAAATGAACTTATGCTATCTGGGTTTGAGGACTGAAGAATATATTGGTTTATAGAGAGTGAAATTGTTGGGTGTTATCTTGGAGTGGATATTTTGAATGATTTTCTGTATGTATATGTATGTATGTATATATATATATATATATATATATATATATATATATATATATATATATATATATATATATATATATATATATATATATATATATATATATATATATATATATATATATAAAATATATCTGGCAGACAAAGAACCAGAAGTTCTCTCCCCCCCCCCTTTTTTTCTTCCTTCCTTCCTTCCTTCCTCCTTTCTTTTATTTTCTTCCTTTTGGTTTGTGTTTTTATTTAGATTATCTTTTATCTTTGATAAAAAGATATTTGATATTTGTATTTTTTTAAAAAAAAACTTTAATAAAATTTATTTTAAAAAATTAATAATAACTCAGTTACAGATAGGTAGCCGTGTTGGCCTGCCATAGTCAAAAGAATGAATGAATGAATGAATGAATGAATAAATAAATAAATAAATTCCTTCCAGTAGCACCTTAGAGACCAACAAAGTTTGTTCTTGGTATGAGGTATCTGAAGAAGTGTGCATGCACACGAAAGCTCATACCAAGCACAAACTTAGTTGGTCTCTATGGTGCTACTGGAAGGATTTTTATTTATTTTTTATTTTGTTTTTAATAATAACTCAGTCATTCACCTGTTATAAGAAAAAACAACTGCTCCTTTTCCCTTATGGGGTACCCAAGAGCCGTATAGCGTCCTTATGTAGGTTCTCTATAGGTAGGAGAAAATAACAGAGGCCAACCAGAGAATATTGAGAAGCAAAGCAGCTAGTAAGCCTGATCTTTATTAAACTAGTTACAGGTAGGTAGCCGTGTTGGTCTGCCATAGTCAAAACCAAATAAAATAAAAAAATTCCTTCCAGTAGCACCTTAGAGACCAACTAAGTTTGTTCTTGGTATGAGCTTTCGTGTGCATGCATCTGAAGAATGCATCTGGCAGAAGTATCTGAAGAAGTGTGCATGCACACGAAAGTTCATACCAAGAACAAACTTAGTTGGTCTCTAAGGTGGTACTGGAAGGATTTTTTTTTTGGTCTTTATTAAACTGTTGCAACAGGACCCCCCCCCCACGCAGGAGAGAGGAGGAGCCTCTCGAACAATGGCGCGCAAGGCCTTATATAGACTTTTGAAATTGCCCACCCCCCAATACATCATACTTACATCACAGAAGGGGCGGTCTACAGCAGAAATCCTGTCTGGCAGGAAACCTGTACCTTGGGTTAAGAACTTAATTCGTTCTGGAGGTCTGTTCTTAACCTGAAACTGTTCTTAACCTGAGGTACCACTTTAGCTAATGTGGCCTCCCGCTGCCACCGCGCCACCACCACGCAATTTCTGTTCTCATCCTGAAGCAAAGTTCTTAACCCGAGGTACTATTTCTGGGTTAGCGGAGTCTGTAACCTGAAGCACCTGTAACCTGAAGCGTCTGTAACCCGAGGTAGGACTCTAATGGGTTTACCTGGAGAGCCTGGTCCTTCTTTTGTGATGATAAATACTTAATTCCTGAGTCCAGGTCACAGGCTCACCCTATTCATACACAAATGTGCCCTTAAGGCAGGATTTGTGAGCACAGAGACAATGGGGAGGCTTTTCTCATTTCCATCCATACTGTAGAGGAATATTTGAGGTCACTGAAAGAGTCAAAATGGCTTTAGGACAGTTTTCCTGTACAGTCGTACCTCGGGTTACATACACTCCGGGTTGCGTACTTTTTGCGTTACGAACTCCGCTAACCCGGAAGCGCAACCCGACGCGTGCGCAATTTGTGCATGCGCAGAGCGTTTTTCGCAGGTTTTTCTAGTTTTTCCTGTCTGCACATGCGCAGAATGAATTGTTCGGTTACGTCCTTTTTGGGCTACGTACTGTAACCCAGAACGGATTAAGTACGTAACCCGGGGTACCTCTGTACTGTTTCAGACATGTGGTTTATATATTTATGTATGTGTTTGCCTGGTACATTTATGAACATTTATTTTTTTATCTTAGACCGTATAATTCTCATAACGCACCTTTATAATTAGCAAATATTTACCAAAGAGAATAAAGCTGAAGTTCATTCTATAGCACACAAAGCCAGATTTCACAATGACTTGCTAAAACCCTCCAACTCTCACAAAAGCAAAGAGAATGTAATGGAGGGGATATATTTATTGGTTTTCAAAAACAAACCTTCAATCAAAGCAGAGCAATGCAGGAATATAACAAAAGAACAACAGTGTGGAGGACTGGTCAATATCACAATACAATGAAACAAAATACATATATCGTTCAATGAAATATAATAGAACGGGGTTCTAAAAAACTCTCTTAATCAAGGCAGTTTGTTTAGCAAAGTTGTTTAGAAAAGGCATCAAAACAAGAGAACAGTTTAAATTATCCCTTGTCATAGTTAAATTACCCCCTTTAATAGTACTTTGGTTCTGGTTATTGATTTGGAGATTATGGGATGTATCACCACTTTGCAACATGCCAGAGCCCCACAAAGGATGTCTTAAACCCAACAAGTTGGAATCTGAATGACAAGGCGTGAGGAAACAAAGGTTGTCAGACTTTTGGTTTTTAAGGTCAATGTTATTTTTGAATGAACCTCTGAATTCTGAAATTATTCAGGCAAGCAAAGAGGAGCGAGACTAAGGATAGTGCTGTGTGCATTTGCATTTTGGGAGAGAAGGGTGATTTTTTTCCCCTATCGGGTAAAAATAAATCAAATGAACTCTTTCCACGGATCAGACAATCGAGCCACACTCTAGTGAAATATATTCAAGTGCAGAAGCAGGCTTTATCCACATAATTCTGCTCGCTGGATATGCAACAGGAATAACAACACTCAGCCAGGAAGCTCCTTCTGGTTCCACAAGGAGGAAATTTATAAATTACCACCTGCTTTTCTGTGGCTTAATTCCACACATGGGTTCCATGGGAGGAGGATGACAGAAGCTCAGGGTTTTTTGTGGGGCTGGGTCTTTATCCCCCCCCCCCCCGGTTATAGCAATCTCTAGAGAAACAAGTTTTGCAGGGCCTTGAAGCCTGTGTAACCTGTTTGACCGGGGGGGGGGGATAGTCAAGGAAGGAGGGAATTGAATTTTCTATACGATGTGTAAGCATGGAGTCTTTAAGACTCTGGCAGCACAATCTTGTACATGTCTACTCAAATGTAAGTCCCCTTGAGTTTAATGTGTGGTGTAGTGGTTAAGAGCAGTAGACGCGTAATCTGGTGAACCGGGTTCGTGTCTCTGCTCCTCCACATGCAGCTGCTGGGTGACCTTGGGCTAGTCACACTTAGAATCATAGAATCATAGAGTGGGAAGAGACCACAAGGGCCATCCAGTCCAACCCCCTGCCAAGCAGGAAACACCATCAAAGCATTCCTGACAGATGGCTGTCAAGCCTCCGCTTCAAGACCTCCAAAGAAGGAGACTCCACCACACACCTTGGCAGCAAATTCCACTGTTGAACAGCTCTCACTGTCAGGAAGTTCTTCCTAATGTTTAGGTGGAATCTTCTTTCTTGTAGCTTGAATCCACTGCTCCGTGTCCGCTTCTCTGGAGCAGCAGAAAACAACCTTTCTCCCTCCTCTATATGACATCCTTTTATATATTTGAACATGGCTATCATATCACCCCTTAACCTTCTCTTCTCCAGGCTAAACATACCCAGCTCTCTAAGCCGTTCCTCATAAGGCATCGTTTCCAGGCCTTTGACCATTTTGGTTGCCCTCTTCTGGACACGTTCCAGCTTTGAAGTCTCTCAGCCCCACTCACCTCACAGAGTGTTTGTTGTGGGGGAGGAAGGGAAAGGAGAATGTTAGGCGCTTTGAGACTCCTTCGGGTAGTGATAAAGCGGGATGTCAAATCCAAAAAACTCTTCTAATGTGGCTGAAATAAGTGAGTAAAAGGGTTGCAGCCTGAGAAACATCCGTCTCCACAGAGACGGCTCTGAAGTGCCTTCTCAATGCCAGTTTCATCTTCGAGTGAGAGGCAGATAAAGGGACGCTAGACTGAGTTTGAGGCCAATAGACAATAGAAAGAGCCAGAGAAGAAGAAACTCCTACACTCTAACCTTTTTTTGAATACACAGGGACAGGCCTCCTGCATCATCTCACAACCCGGGCACATGAATCCTGCTTCCTTTTGCCAAGTGCTTGCTAAATTTCACCAGAATGGCTCGATGGCAGAGCAACACTCCTAATTTCCTTCTTAACTGGGTCATTCACTTCATTCTGAAGTCTGTACATTATTATTATTATTTTTATAAAGATTTTATTATTTTCTACAATAAACAACAAATACATCAAACACATAACCAAAAACAATTAACAAAAAACAAAAACACATCAAACACGTTAAAATAACATAAGAAATAACAAAAGAAAACTTATACATACCTAAACAGGAACATTGACTAAATCATTGTTTAATTCTAATTTCAAATCTTCTTTGGGGGGACTTCCCCCATTCTCTCGACTGCGTTCAGTACTAATATACTAATATACTTTGGCATTGAGAGAAAATATTATGAAAATGATATATAGATGGTATTTGACACCAGTGAAGTTAGCTAAGATTTATCATGCTACAAGTAATATGTGCTGGAAATGTAAAAAAGTGGAAGGTACCTTTTATCATATGTGGTGGACATGCCCAAAGGTTAAGGCTTTCTGGGAGAAGATTTATAATGAACTGAAGAAGGTAATGAAAATTACTTTTAGTAAGAAACCAGAGGCCTGCCTTTTGAGCATGACCAATCATGAGATACCCAGTCAGGATAGAGTGTTTTTTATGCATGCCACAACAGCTGCTAGAATCTTACTTGCAAGAAACTGGAAAGGTGAAGAGCTCCCGACAGTGGAAGAATGGCAGATGAAGCTGATGGATTTTATGGAACTGAAGGCTGCACATTAGACCAGGCAGTGGCGTAGGAAGGGAGTTGCGGTGGGTGTGGATTACCCCAGGTGTCATCACTGAGAGGTGGGTGTGACAAAATGGCAAAAATATGAGTTTTTAAAATAAAACAAATTGTTTGGGCTCATGAAACTTTTTAGTTCAATCAACAAACACAACTAAACGTGGCTGGCACTGGGCGCCACACTGCGGGGGCCGGCACTTCCCGCGGGGCCTGCAGTGTGCCCGAGCCACGCGTCTCTCCTGGGAGTGACTTGGTGTCTTGGGCGCCTGCAGGCTCAGCGCTGCCTGAAACAGCAGCGTGGGACTTGTGCCTGCCCTCCGCCTCTCCCTCAGCCCCCCTACAGTTGAGGGGGAGGTGGTGTGCAGTGCGCCCTGCCCTGGCTCGCCCCGCCCCCAGGTGCAGGGCATGTGCGCAGCCCCGGGCACCCACGTGGCTAGCTACACCGCTAAGACCAGGGCTGCCAACTTGAATAAAATATTGTGGGGGGCCAGGTAAGCCCCGCCCCACATAATTGAGCACATGATGCAGTGCACGCACACACCATTTGAACGGGAATGCCCATCAACTTTGTGGGGGCCAATAAAATACTTTATTGTGGGGGCCAAAGCCCCCACGGCCCCTAGGAGTTGCCTCCTATGTATTAGACCAGGCATAGGCAAACTCGGCCCTCCAGATGTTTTGGGACTACAACTCCCACCATCCCTAGCAAACAGGACCAGTGGTCATGGATGATGGGAGTTGTAGTCCCAAAACATCTGGCAGGCCAAGTTTACCCATGCCTGCATTAGACCCTTCTGATGGGACACCTCTTGATTAATCAGGGGGGTTCAAAGGGAACTGGAAATGACCCTCAAGGGAACTATTCGGCAAAATCCTCATTCCCAGCACAGACCTTAAATTCTACCATAATTTAAAGTTATCCAAGACATCTAGGCTGGCTGAAATCCAGAAGCAGGTCCATTCAAGCACAATGGCACTTACTTCTTGGCCACCAACTGACTGAAATTGGGATTCGTATTTCTTTAATGTACTTATTTCACCCTGTGATGTTTGGAGCTTTCAGGGTTAAAGAAGCTCAACAGTTCGCTCCTCCCACAGGGATGAGGATGTGTCACAACATCCGGGTTATCTGCTGTATGCGATGTCTTTGTGATTTATGTGACGCACCGTTTATTTCTTGTTCAGTCCTGCTTTCACTTTTGAGCGTGAGCCCCGGAGAGGAGCTCCATGATTTATATGCTTGTAAATAAAGCTTACTTGCTTTAATCAAGCCAGACTTTGTGGGAGTTTAATTGCTGGCATGAAAGGCACACATGCCGTTGCGCAGGAAGAAGAAGAAGTCAGAAGTTTGAAGAAACTCTGCTAAAGCACTGGAGAAGCAGGAGAATGCAGAAGGAAGCGTAGCTGGACACCACTCCAAGTGCTAAACTGGTTTTGAGACTTTTCCAGTTAAAACCCAAAGTCCAACATACCCCTAGTGATAGCACTTGCCAGCTGCGTATCTTGTTTGCCCTTGCACCAGGATTTGGAAGAGAAACACTTTCTTTGTACAAGACAAGGACTAATCTCTAGGTAGATTGAGTGATTTTCCACTGGTTATGCCAAATGGATGAGACAACTCAGATAACCCAAGCGGTCTACGGCTGCCTTAAGTTTTGTGCTATAGATCAGACACACAGTTGCATACAGAGGAGGTGGCTTATATTATTTGCTTCTCAGAGTGGTCATGTGAACACTCTCTAAACCCAAGCAGTCCATTTCTTTTGGCACCAAATAAAGGAAATAATGATACTCAATTACTGTTCAGTGGCACCCATGCAATTTAGTTACACCAGTGGCCAGCAAGAAATGAAATTGTTTAATGAAATTCTTTATGAAGACTCTAATCTCAATGGCTGCCTTCCACTACGAAGAGAATAGCATATTCCAGAATGCTCCACCATCATCACAGCAAGTACTTCTGGGACTGCATCTCGATTTCCTGTTCTCTGTAGTAGAAAAATTGTCAGAAACAGAATCCCAGGTTGCAGCCATCAGAGTTAACACATAGATTGTGCACCTGTAAAAGTACACTTACCTAAAATTTTCAATGCCGTTTTCCAATCAATCTTTTAAAAAATGGACACATTAAAGAAAAGGGTGCATAAAAATGAACATATTCAAGGAAATAACATTCAAAATGCATTATATTAGGATAAGATCACTAGCAAAAATGTTTTTATAAGGAAAAATTCACACTGAGAGCAAACTTCTGCAGAAATGTTGAAAACTGAATTTTAAGATGAGAAAAATGAGACACTGAGAGGACCACATCAACAGGTGTTACCTGTGTTTGGGATGACACATGACACAGTTAATTTTCAAGTCTGGCAAGGTCAGTGGAGTGGGCACAACAGATGTGATGGTCAAGATGTCCCCATGCTACTCTACACAGCACTTTAAGTTTTGAGTCAGTACCTTGTGACTCATGCGGGCCCAACGTCAAAGTACACATGGCCCAATGTCTCCCACTCCATCCATCAAATGCCCTTTCTATAAGTGCTCTTATAGAACTCTTACAGAACTCTAGGCACCTTTGGAGACATCAAAAGGGGTGTTTGCAAAGCATCAGCGCTAGAACCTTGTGGTACAAAGGTCTTCCAGATATGTCCCAATATGAGACCGAGTTCCCAGAGTTCTTTTCTATTAAGTAGTGGGTGGACATAGCAGACGACACAGTGATTCTCCAAGCAGCTCTCTTTATTCTCAGGCTGGAACAGAACTGAACAGAAGGGCTGAGCCAGCCTGCTTATATAGTACTCGGTAACATGCAACAGTAACAACTCTCTCTAGCTACCCAATCCGTGAACGGCACTCTCAATCCTTCATTTGCATGTGGACCTGAGTGAGAACTGCAGTCACGGTGGGCAGAGTGAAACTATATACGCAACACCCCTAGTGGCCTAGGGTGAGAACTTCAATACATAAAATTTTCAGAACAGTTTATTGCCTGGGCATATGTGGTCTTAGAGTCCTTAACCAAAAGACATTTCTTTCAGCGATAGACCTACATTGGCTCCCAGTACATTTCCGAGCACAATTCAAAGTGTTGGTGCTGACCTTTAAAGCCCTAAACGGCCTCGGTCCTGTATCCCTGAAGGAGCGTCTCCACCCCCATCATTCAGCCCGGACACTGAGATCCAGCGCCGAGGGCCTTCTGGCAGTTCCCTCACTGCCAGAAGCAAAAGCTACATGGAAACAGGCAGAGGGCCTTCTCGGTGGAGGCACCCGCCCTGTGGAACGCCCTCCCATCACAGGTCAAAGAGATAGACAACTACCAGACATTTAGAAGACATCTGAAAGCAGCCCTGTTTAGGGAAGTTTTCAATGTGTGACATTTTAATGTATTTTTAATCTTTGTTGGAAGCTGCCCAGAGTGGCTGAGGAAACCCAGCCAGATGGGCGGGGTACAAATAATAAATTATTATTGTTGTTGTTGTTGTTGTTGTTGTTGTTGTGTGTTTACTTCTTATACGTGATTGATGTGCACCATGGTGAGTTGTTTGAGTGGATGGCTTATGATTTTTGTTCTGTAATGTTGAATACGGAAATCCTATATAAAAAAGTTTTTGTTGTCTTTAAAAGTTTGGGGCAATGGAAATACAAATAGCAATGTTGTTTTGCAATGGATTGTTTTAACAATACTGTACCTCTGAGTCACACTGCAATGGACTCCAGCTCTTGAAAAGTATGAATCACAATGTATTTATGAGAGATATGGAATAATCAAATCGTTTATTCTAAATGTGATAACATCTTGTTACAAACAGGGAATTCAAGCAATAAAAAGAAGAAACCCAACCATTTTATCTCTGCTTACTGCTTACTGCTCAGGTGTTATCTGAATGCATAGCAGTTTATAAATCCTGAAATAAAGTTGTGTGTGTGTGTGTGTGTATCTGTGTAGGATTGCAGCCTTAGGTACTCATCTGAGCAATATGAGTAAACAGAAAAAAATAAGAAAAGTGTGAAACAACCCCCTCACCTAATATTTTTATGTGTCTCTGTGTAAACTCATCATTTCCTCTTATACAGTGCTTATAACCAATTGTATCTTTAGAGGTTAGTGTTAACATTTATTAATATTCATGCTTTTGACCTGAATTTCCCTTTGGCAAATTTAATAAAGTCATTTGATTGGCACCTCTTCACAGGGAGATTAATTGAAAGCCTTTGTCGGGCAATTGTAAAGTTCTATTTAAGTCCCGAATCCTTTGGGATATGGTTTCAAAATTAACATGTTAATATTAGGGGGATTTCTTTAAGGTGGCCCGTGTCAACTTCTGGATATCACCAAGGGACAGATGGTGTCAAAAAAGTCCTGCAAATTATTATTTTTTAAACCTGCTTATCATTTAGTGAGGCAATAAATATTCAGTTATAATCATTTATTGTAGAAAACCCATCACAGTAACCTATAATTATAAGCTTAATAAATATTCTGATGTGGCTCAAACTGCATATTAACAAAGAGTCCATCTGTAGTTTTGTTTTGTGTGTTAAAGAACAATATAAAACATTCTGAATAAGCTGCAGTTAAGAGTGGAAGAAGGGTGAAGACAGACCCTCCAAGTGTCCCTATTTTCAAGGGATTGTAGAGAAGCTGTCCCGGTTTCCGATTTGAGACCGGAATGTCCCGCTTTTCCTTAGGATGTCCCTATTTTCATCGGATAAATGTTGGAGGGTATGTGAAGAGAGAGTATCTACTTAACTCTTTCCCATACAGCTGCTTTTAAAGCTCAAAATCCTCATCCCCAAATGGACAGGTAGGATACAGTGGGGGTGTCCTGTAGTACCTTCCCCTCTATGGACAAAATACTAACTTGGGAGGACACTTTTGAGCTGGAAAATGTCTAAAGGGAAAAGACCCAAGCAGGCAGTCCCTCCCTGCCAGGGCCGTCTCAAAGGGATCATGCGCCCTGGCGCGACGATCCCTCGGCGCCCCCGGTGGGCCGCCTCTCCGCCCACCTCCCTCCCGCGCTGGCCGCCCCTCGGGAGGGGGGGGTGGGCGAGCGGGGGATGGGGGCGTGGCGCTGCAAGCCGGCCACCCTCCGGCGCCCCAGCTGGAGCGCTGGGAAGGGCGCGCAAAGCCCCACGCTGCTCCAGCGCCACGTCCATCATCCCCCGAGGGGCGGCCAGCGCGGGAGTGAGGAGGGCAAGCGGGGGATGAGGGGCGTGGCGCTGCAAGCCGGCCACCCTCCGGAGCCCCAGCTGGAGCGCTGGGAAGGGCGCGCAAAGCCCCGCGCTGCTCCAACGCCACGTCCATCATCCCGCGCTGGCCGCCCCTCGGGGGATGATGGATGTGGGGGGCAGGTTGGTGAGGGGGCGCCCGGTATGCCGGCGGGCTCGCGGGGGCGCCCCTGGGGGGCCTGGCGCCCTGGTGCACCGCGCCACCTGCCCCTATGAATGAGACGGCTCTGCTCCCTGCCTTCCTCCCACTCAGGGCTGCTTTTGTTGCTTGGGTTAAACACACACACACAAGAAGAGAATGCAGAGAAAATGACTGCAGTTGTCATTGGATTCTGGAAGAGTACCCAAGTTAGTCTGTTGCAGAAACAACAGGTGTCTTGCGGCACCTTAAAAGACTGTTGTTGTTGTTGTTGTTGTTGTTGTTGTTGTTCAGTTGTTCAGTCGTGTCTGACTCTTCGTGACCCCATGGACCAGAGCATGCCAGGCACGCCTATCCTTCACTGCCTCTTGCAGTTTGGCCAAACTCATGTTAGTAGCTTCGAGAACACTGTCCAACCATCTCATCCTCTGTCGTCCCCTTCTCCTTGTGCCCTCCATCTTTCCCAACATCAGGGTCTTTTCTAGGGAGTCTTCTCTTCTCATGAGGTGGCCAAAGTACTGGAGCCTCAACTTCAGGATCTGTCCTTCTAGTGAGCACTCAGGACTGATTTCTTTAAGAATGGATAGGTTTGATCTTCTTGCAAGAGTCTCCTCCAGCACCATAATTCAAAAGCATCAATTCTTCGGCCTTCTTTATGGTCCAGCTCTCACTTCCGTACATTACTACTGGGAAAACCATAGCTTTAACTATACGGACCTTTGTTGGCAAGGTGATGTCTTTGCTTTTTAAGATGCTGTCTAGGTTTGTCATTGCTTTTCTCCCAAGAAGCAGGCGTCTTCTAATTTCGTGACTGCTGTCACCATCTGCAGTGATCATGGAACCCAAGAAAGTAAAATCTCTCACTGCCTCCATTTCTTCCCCTTCTATTTGCCAGGAGGTGATGGGACCAGTGGCCATGATCTTAGTTTTTTTGATGTTGAGCTTCAGACCATATTTTGCGCTCTCCTCTTTCACCCTCATTAAAAGGTTCTTTAATTCCTCCTCACTTAAAAGACTAATGGGTTTGATTGTGGCACAAGTTTTTTTTGTTGCCCAAGGGCCTGTGCATCAGATCGCATATTCACAGCAAAGTTTTTGGTCACATCTGTAACCATATATATTTAAAGCACATGGTTTCCTTCAAAGAGTCGTGGGAACTGCAGTTCATCCCTCGCACAGCTACAGTCCCCAGCATGCTTGACAAAAAAAGATCCCAGGATTCTTTGGGGAAAGCTCTAAATCAGGGGTCCCCAAACTAAGGCCCAGGGGCCGGATGTGGCCCAATCGCCTTCTCAATCCAGTCCACGGACGGTCCAGAAATCAGCGTGTTTTTACATGAGTAGAATGTGTCCTTTTATTTAAAATGCATCTCTGGGTTATTTGCGGGGCATAGGAATTTGTTCATTTATTTATTTTTTTCAAAATATAGTCCGGCCCTCCACAAGGCCTGAGGGACAGTGGACCGGCCCCCTGCTGAAAAAGTTTGCTGACCCGTGCTCTAAATGCATGGTGTGAATGTGACCTTGGGTAGAATTTGCCATGCAATTTACACAGCACTTGTAATCCATGTTAGATACTTGGGGGGTGATATGATCTTCATGAAAACATGGAATTAAAAGCTCAGGGCAGAGGCAGTCAGGGGTATGAATGAGCTTTCAGAGTGTCATCCAAAAGACTGTTACACTGCTCTCGTCACTTTGCCCTGTGGTTGGGCCTTTCAGCTTGCACACATGCCAGGACTATGTGAGCTTTAGAGGCTGTGGATTGCTCTAGAAGAAGAAGAAGAGTTTGGATTTGATATCCTGCTTTTCACTACCCGAAGGAGTCTCAAAGCGGCTAACATTCTCCTTTCCCTTCCTCCCCCACAACAAACACTCTGTGAGGTGAGTGGGGCTGAGAGACTTCAGAGAAGTGTGACTAGCCCAAGGTCACCCTGCAGCTGCATGTGGAGGAGTGCAGACACGAACCCGGTTCCCCAGATTACGAGTCTGCCACTCTTAACCACTACACCAAACTGGCTCTCAAGGATCCATCATAGAGTGAAGATGAGGGCAAAACACCACGAAACAATACTAACTGGGTTTTCCTACAGTTGCAAAGGCAATGCCACCAAATAATTCTGGGAGAAAAGGCACATGTATCTGTTTCACTGCAAGAATGAAGCGTACCTCCAGTTTGAATCCAGAAGGAACAACAAACTCTTGCATGAAAAGAAACACTCAGCTGTGGATTTGGGACTATGAAGTGCATTTGTGGCGGCGATCAAGAGAACTTTTTACAATCTGAAGCATTTCATTTAAATGAACGGGGACTGTTCTGCTTATATCTTACCAAAGATGCAGTGTCATGTCCTTCCGTGCTAAAGGAAATGCAGAATTCAAAGCTGGATGGAAAAATAGAATTTGTGAACATTTGTGGTATCTGAATTTTCTGTTAGATTTGTACAGTGGTACCTCGGGTTACAGGGTCGCGGGTGGCGCTGTGGGTTAAACCACAGAGCCTAGGGCTTGCTGATCAGAAGGTTGGCGGTTTGAATCCCCGTGACGGGGTCAGCTCCTGTTGTTTGGTCCCTGCTCCTGCCCACCTAGCAGTTCGAAAGCACATCAAAGTGCAAGTAGATAAATAGGTACCGCTTCGGCGGGAAGGTAAACGGCATTTCCGTGCGCTGCTCTGGTTCGCCAGAAGCGGCTGTACGCTGGCTCCCTCGGCCAGCTTTAGGGGGCAATATTGGTGAGGACACTGAAAGGGCCTTGTCACTTGTCATCATCAACATGCCTCCACCCTAGATGGGACTCAAACAAGGCTGTTTCCTTCTGATTTCGAGGAATGAGCTGGATGCTATAGTATAGGAGGAGGTATCCTGGACCCAAAGCATCCTGGACCCAAAGTTTATAGAATCATAGAATTGTAGAGTTGAAAGAGACCACGAGGATCATCTAATTTTTGCTCAGCGTGGTGCTCAAACCAATGACCATGTGATTAAGAATCTCATGCTCAGCATTCTGGGAAATGATATATAATAACTTTTATTTTTTTAAAAAAAAACAGAAGGTTTTTTTTTATTAGGGATGGTAGGTACAACTACCACCTAGCAGTTCAAAAGCACGTCAAAGTGCAAGTAGATAAATAGGTACCGCTCTGGCGGGAAGGTAAACGGCGTTTCCGTGCGCTGCTCTGGTTCGCCAGAAGCGGCTCCCTCGGCCAGTAACACGAGATGAGTGCTGCAACCCCAGAGTTGGATACGACTAGACCTAATGGTCAGGGCTCCCTTTTTCTTTACCTTTACCTCAGGTTACAAACACTTCGGGTTACAGACTCCGCTAACCCGGAAGTAGTACCTCGGGTTAAGAAATTTACCTCAGGATGAGAACAGAAATCGCATAGCAGCGGCGCAGCGGGAGGCCCCATTAGCAAAGAATAGCAATCAGCCGGTAGCTTTTGTCTTTGGGGTATTCTGACCATATAAATAGTTCAAGTGCTGGGACTATGCAAGGTAAAGTTCTGCTCTCTTCTTCTGCTTTCTTTACCTACTGTAACATAGAAAGCTAAAACCAGAATTGCTGGGAAGGCAAATGTCTCCAACATATAACTGCAACTGTAATCATTTAAACAGAAGTTAATTAGAGAGAGATTAGCAACGGTAGAGTTAAGAGCGCTGTTCTCCAGCTGCTGCAGAGGTCGCTGAGGGTGCTTCTTTATATTCTGTTTTATATTCTGCTGCTTGAGCAGGTTTTATCACTAGGGATATTTGAAAAGATTGTTTTGCAGCATTTGACCAATCTTTCTCAGAGGGATTTACTCCCAAGTAAATGGGCAGAAGATTGCAGCAGTGGCCTACTTTCATTTTCCAAAAATAAATCGGCAACATCTGAGTGGCTGAATAGGAGAGAGACACAAAGCATAATCTCTTGCAAAGCTGAAGTTAGGAAACAGACCCAGTTCCTATTGTGTTATGTGGGTCTCTCAGGGCAGTTATTCATTGCCACTCCTCATTCGTAGTTGAAATAAGAGCAACAACATATGGGGGTCACAGGTTCCCAATCACTGCTTTAACACACCCCAAAGACAATGTACTGTATGGCATTGTCTGTAAATACAATGCCATGGAATGGGAGTACAGCTTGAGCAGTACAGATACTGGGTATTGAACACACACACAAACCTACACACGCACACTTCCACAACACACACACAAACCTACACACGCACACTTCCACTGGTGTGGTTATAAATTAATGTTGCATGTTAGCAGTTTTTTCCTGAATCAAGGACTGCAAAAAATATAAATCGACGTGGTGTTCAACAATATAGAGCAAATCAACTGTTATGCCGTATACCAGTGTTTTTCAACCACTGTTCCGTGGCACACTAGTGTGCCGCGAGATGTTGCCTGGTGTGCCGTGGGAAAAATTCCAGCCAGAATATCAGCTTTGTGTTCAGCCAAACAGGCCCTGGTTGCGCACTGAATAAAGTATTTTATAATTTTTCATATTTCTGTTTACTTACTATTTCATAATAAAGTAATTATAAAATACTTTCTTTGTGTTTATTTGATTCCTATTCAAGAGAATTACTTTATATATAGTCAATATAGGCACAGAGTTAAAAAAATTTAACATTTTCTAATGGTGGTGTGCCTCGTGATTTTTTTCATGAAACAAGTGTGCCTTTGCCCAAAAAAGGTTGAAAAACACTGCCGTATACTGTGCTTAGTGAGCAACCATGGCAGGGGCAGGCAGAAGGAATCTCTGGATCTACTGGTAGATTACACTATGATTCACAGTAGATCAGCAACCCAATGGGCAGGGATTTGCGGTCTAGAGTTCCATTCAGCAGAGTGAGCAGGCGAGTCCCCAACAAGGCTACTTTAGCACATGTTGAAATAAATGAAATAGAACATTTCATAATCTAAACAGCTTTCCTGCCCCAAGACCATTAAGTTCAGGGTTTAAAATGATCTAAGCATATCATTCTTCAAACATGTTTTCTCCCTCCTCTGTATAAGCGATTAGTAACTCTGCTATAGATTGGTGCTTGTACATGCAGGTTATCCCAGTGTGTGCCTTGTGGGGCCGCCATTTTGAAATTGGCTCCAGCTGCTGCAGGACCATTTCAGATCTGCCTTCACCTCAAAGCCCAGTTGCTGGACCTATTTAAACAAACCACCCAAAGCAGATTCCGCAAGCCTGAATCCTTCCTGCTTTGGCATTCAGGAAATCTGGGACATATATTGACTATTGTACAGACTGCTGTTGAAAAGCACAGACGTTTGCAGTGGTTCAGCTACTCAACCAACCTATGGTGTTTAGGGGTAAGGCAGCTCTGGGGTTGGTAAGACCAAATCAGGGGCCCTGTGTGATGTTACGTCATCATTCATTATTATTAGCAATATATTTTGAAGTGTTTAAAGCATTTCACATGCAGCAATGCTTACGACAGAGATGGCCTTGGTGCCATGTCCG
Organism: Lacerta agilis; assembly: GCF_009819535.1. Lineage (NCBI taxonomy): Eukaryota > Metazoa > Chordata > Lepidosauria > Squamata > Lacertidae > Lacerta > Lacerta agilis. The sequence goes on along the minus strand of NC_046323.1, from coordinate 6,394,419 downwards.
ATGGCACAATCCACAGGTACCACAGTGGGGATTCCAGACTTACAACCACCCTGTAGAATAGGGCATCCTTATTTGTTTAATATTTCAGAAGAGGAGCTGAGGTCATCAAATTAATTCACAAGATTAGGACATGGGGCTTGGCAGCTTCTTTGCCATCTCACCATCCAACTTATGAGGGTTACTGTTTATTCTCTGTCTCTAGCCATCCTGCAACTAAATCGCAGGGGCATCCTTTGCATTTGCTTTTTTCGCTGAAGACAATCTGAAACAATGTCCTGAAGCAACTCCCCCATACGCTATGAAATAATTGAAAAGATTCTCAGGGATAAAAAGATGTCTTGCTTTAGATGCCATCATCTAGAAGGGAAATGATGTTTCGGCTGCTTCAGAAATGCCAATTCCATCAGTTCATAGAAGGGGCACTGTTCAAATTTTCATAAAATGCCTAGAGCAATATACCCAAGGCAAAATGCTAGTGAAACCATGTTGTGTTAGGTTATTAAGGAGAAACTTCTTGTGAATTAACTACTGCCTTACAGAGCATTTTTTATTTGTATCTTCTGTAAGTTTTGTGGTAGTATACTTGAAACATACTCTGGGTGTATACGGTATTACTACACTTTGCAAGGACTAATTCTCTTTCCTATTTATCAGATCATGAGCTGCAACTCAATTATGCTAAGACTAAGGTTATGGTTTGCACTGCTCGACCAAAATTGCTCTCGTGGTCGATGAATGGTGTTACACTGGAACAGGTTAACAGCTTTAAATATTTGGGCCAAGTAATCCGATCAAATAGGTCCTTTGTGGCTCACAAAGAGTATATATTTGCAAACACCTCTAAAGCAGCCATGATGATCAGATCTTTATATGCTAAGAACCAGGCCCAATCTGTGAAAGTTGCCTTGAGGCTCTTTCAAATGAAAGTCCTTCCTCTTATGTTGGCGGGCATATCCTTGGGAACACGTAGGGACTTTCTTAGATTGGAAGCTGTCCAAACTCGATTTCTCAGAGCTATTCTCAGGATTCCCCCGTCTGTAGCAGGTGCGGTCATGAGATTAGAAGTGGGTTGGCAAGCCTTTCGATATGTGGCCCCAAAGACCAAGCTCTGGCTATGGCTTAAACTTTGTTTTAACTCGGTAGGCATGGCACCCCTGATACTGAGGGATGATTTCCAATCCTCGTGGGAAAAAGAGATTTTAAACGACTTACGGCCTGTCACAGCTCTTTCTGGAGTCTATGACATTCACTCATGCCAAAGCTGTGATCTCTCAAAGACTGAGGGACATTGCTAGACAAGAGGACATTGCTTGTGTGAAACCAGGGATGTTATGGGGGGAGCAGATATTCCAGAATTCACCAGCCCCTTACCTGGCGGAAATCCAATATGTGGAATACCGCAGACTCCTCACAGCAGCTAGGTTAAACATCCTGGAAACAGCGGTCTTGTTGGGAAGATACAGGGGAGTCCCATATGCCCTGAGAGTCTGTCCCTGTGCCTTGGGAAAGGTTGAATCAACCGAACACATTCTCCTGACCTGTCCATTTTATGTAGACCTTAGACAAAAACTGATAGCTCCACTCTTAGGCCACCTTAGCCTGGTAGATAGAGAATGTCAGGTTTCGTTTTTGGTGAACAATTTTACTGGTACCACAACCTTTGAGGTGGCCAAATTTCTTTTTTTGGCCCTTAAACGACATAAGGTTAAAATCGATAGTATCGATATGGGTCTTTATGTATAATCTACTTTTAGTGTATGTTTTAGTGTAAACCCCTCTGAGTTGTCTCAGGTTTTTAAAATTTGTATGGATAATGTGTGTTCTGACTGACGGTTGAATAAATTGTTGTTGTTGTTGTTGTTGTTGTTGTTGTTGTTGTTGTTGTTGTTGCTGCTGTTGTTGTATTTATCAGACTATCTGAAAGAAAATTATGTCCACAATATTTCATTTCTAGACATGATTAACTCCTTAAAGGATGCTACCTGGGAGGATTCTAATATTAACTTTTAAGCAGTTTCGAGCCCCTATATAAGCCCTACATAAAGCATCAAAGCGATAACCTATTAGATGGCATCAGTGTTTGAAATTTGCCAGGCGCACTTTGCACCTGGCTATGGGACACTTGCAACCAACTGAAGATGCCTGGGCACCAGGATGGTGCCTGACATCTTCACCATCTGGAGGTGTGTGCCTGTGGATCCTTGGATATGGACTTTTTTCACATACTAGCAACACACCCTGTAGAATTCAATTTGTGATATTTTATCTGCACGATCAGAATGAATTTCAGGAACCAAAAACTCGTGCTGAAAAATAGGACTTTCGAGCCATCTGGCCACCAAAATAGCAGCTAGGCATTCCGTTTTGGTGACTGTAACCCTGGTTAAACCTAGCTTCTATATCTGAGTTTCCAGCAATGGATGCCATCTATCTCCTCATGATAACCATATTACTCTGCATGTTTCCAATACACCTTCTACTCCATCACCCCACGTGTAACAGTGGGCTACATTTCACCAGGTCTGTCTGCTTTCACCAGGCAATGACAAAATAGGGTCTACCTGATTTTTGTCTTTGAGGAAATTGTCAAGAACTTCAGCCAATATACCAGAGGCTGCAATGTGGCACCTCTGGGCAAAAAAGTGCCCTTGAGGTCTTCTCCCGGTGCCCACAAAGCCACTGAACCACCTCTTCCTTCAAATGAACTGGGATCTAGTGAGTATATTTTGTATGGTTGGGCATGGGAAGGGGAGTGGGAGCTATGGATAATTTAAGGTAAAGGTAAAGGGACCCCTGACCGTTAAATCCAGTCGTGGACGACTCTGGGGTTGTGGTGCTCATCTTGCTTTACAGGCCGAGGGAGCCGGTGTACAGCTTCCGGGTCATGTGGCCAGCATGTCTAAGCCGCTTCTGACAAAACTAGATCAGCGCACGGAAATGCCGTTTACCTTCCCGCCAGAGTGGTATCTATTTATCTACTTGCACTTTGACATGCTTTTGAACTGCTAGGTTGGCAGGAGCAGGGACCGAGCAACGGGAGCTCACCCCATCGCTGGGATTTGAACCACCGACCTTCTGATCAGCAAGCCCTAGGCTCTGTGGTTTAGACCAGTGTTTTTCAACCTTTTTTGGGCAAGGGCACACTTCTTTTATGAAAAAAATCACGAGGCACACCACCATTAGAAAATGTTAAAAAATTTAACTCTGTGCCTATATTGACTATATATAAAGTAATTCTCTTGAATAGGAATCAAATAAACACAATTTTTCCCACGACACACCAGGCAACATCTCACGGCACACTAGTGTGCCGCGGAACAGTGGTTGAAAAACACTGGTTTAGACCACAGTGCCACCCGCATCCCCTATGTATAATTTAGGTAAAAGTAAAGGGACCCCTGACCATTAGCTCCAGTCGTGTCCGACTCTGGGGTTGCGGAGCTCATCTCGTGTTACTGGCCGAGGGAGCTGGCATACGGCTTCCGGGTCATGTGGCCAGCATGACAGAGCCGCTTCTGGCGAACCAGAGCAGCGCACGGAAATGCCGTTTACCTGCCTGCCGGAGCGGTACCTATTTATCTACTTGCACTTTGACGTGCTTTCGAACTGCTAGGTGGGCAGGAGCAGGGACCGAGCAACGGGAGCTCACCCCGTCGCGGGGATTCGAACCGCCGACCTTCTGATCAGCAAGCCCTAGGCTCTGTGGTTCAACCCACAGCGCCACCTGCATCCCTTATGTATAATTTAATCTGCCCCAATATCTTAAAACTATCTCTTGGTGTTGTTCTGTGTGGAGGAGGGAGTGTGCTTTTACCACAAAGCGCATCGTTGTTATGAAAAGTTAGGCTGTGCTGTCAAGCTAGAAGAACTGTATTTGGAGGTCTCAAGCAGAGCCAAGTTATGTTGCTTGCTTCTAATTAGAACCACATGTAGGATATGTTGGAGGTGACTTCGGGGAGCTGCGATCACCTGTTGTTCATCGCACATTCTGTCAGCCTACCAAGCTGCCTGCTTCAATTAGAACGGACAATAGCCCGATTGCCTTCACCATTTCAAACCACTTAGCCCCAATACTTTGGCGCCTCCCAACAGATTAGAATCTGAAACAAACATCAAGACTATTAGTTGATACACTCCTGTGAAGGGAGGTCACTGACCTTCCATACTGTGTGCTGCTTCTGTCTATGCAATTTTCGAAACAGAGCAGCACTCTAAGCAAACCTAATAATTTTTGCCGTGGTTCTTTGCTTAATTGCCTTAACCAACCCAAACACAAGCAGTCTCTCTCTCTCTCTCTCTCCCTCTCTCTCTCCAGCTTGCTAATCTTCATGATCGATTTGCAAATGGGAATTAGAATGTAATTGTCATTTTACAAAGCTGTTGTGACAATTTAATGGCTACTGCCTGCATCTCATAACCATGTAACTGGATCACACTACAGGCCTCTCTTTCCCAGTGCTCCTGTTCTCACAAATACCAGTCGGATTCCTATGGGAAGCACACAAGCAAAGCACGAGTGAAATAGCTGCCTCCTGCTGTTTGCACACTAGCAACTGGCAATCACTAGCGATATGCCGCTGAGGTAATATATAGCCATCATAACTAATAAGAGCCTTATCCTCCACAGATCTGCCTGTTCCTCTTTCAAACTCCCCACCGTGGCCATTTTGAGAGCAAATTCCATACCTTAACTATGCACTGCCCTGAATTTCCCATCATTCAACTACATTGAATGGCCCTGGGTTCTAGAGAAAAGCATCTCCCTAGTCACTTTATTCACCCCATGCATTCTCTTATACATTTCTATCCATTCTCCTCCTTACATACATTTTCTCTAACCTAAAAAGCCCGTTGTTTCTCAGAGGTGAGTTGTTCCAACTCCTTGATAATTCTGGTTGCCCTTTTCTGTAGTATCCCTTTTTGAGGTGTGATGACCAGAACTGCACACAGTATTCCATGTGCAGCTGCACCACACATTTGTAGGAAGTTGTTGTGATATTGGCAGTTTTATTTTCAATTGCTAATGCCAATCTCAACAGTAGTTTTCATGATCGCATGACTGCCACCGATAACCTTTAATGCGGACCAAGAGCAAACAATTACGGTCGCGACCGTTGCCGTGGCAACTGCAGATTTAGTTTTGGCAACCGGCCTCTGACAAAAAGCAGCTGTGGCATTTCGTCTGTTAAAAAGAAGAATCAACCTGCTGTTGTTTCCCCTGTTGAGCAGGTAAATGAAACTGTCAGATCAGCCTCCGCTGCTGAATCACTAATCCTGCTGTGCTTCCCAAACTTTTGACTGACTGAACAGCAGCTACCGGTAACCAGCCCACGTTCAAATTCCTTTCTTGCATATCTCTTTCTGCTGCTTCCCCTCACTTTACACTTTTAGGACTTTAAAATGCAGGAATGAATTTAGGCACTAGGACAGGAGACATTGTTTAGTCATCCTTCCTTGCTCATACATTGTTTAGTACCATCCTTTGCAGCTTAAACTTGGAAGATAAGACAAGATTGATTTAACCTTCTAGAAACAATAATCCGGGAGGCTTTAAGGCAGACTGGATTTTCCCTGGTATTACCCCTTTTCTCCCCCTGAAAAATAACAATCACATAGATGTTGTTTTGTGAAGAAGCAAAAGTTGCATTTACTTACATAATCCAGGTCTTGAAGCAGTAGTTACAGTAGCAAAATGAAGACAGGTTTTTAACTACTATTTAAGTTACAAAAGTACAGTGGTACCTCGACTTACGACATTTATGTGTTCCAAAGGTGCCCTTGTAGGTTGAAATTTTCGTAACTCGAAGGGCGCTATCTCCGGAGGGGGGGAAATTCGTACTTTGAGAAAACTGCATTAAAAACCTCGTAAGTCGAGGTATCGTGCTGCCGCTTCCCCTTCATAGGTCGAAAAATTCGGAAGTGGCGGCCATTTTTTTTTTCTCCCGGAAGTCATTCGCAAGTCGAAAACGATGTACGTCGAGGAGCTCGTAAGTCGAGGTCCCACTGTACAATATTTAAGTTCCAAATGGTGTCTGAGCTCTTCAGGTGGGAGTGATTTTTGGTGGGGAGGGGATGGCATTGCAAGTGAACTTGAGCCCTCTGGTGGGTCAAGACAGCCCACAAGCCAGAGGTTCCTCACCTCTGCTCTACAGCTCAGTGCTATTTTCTTTTCTCCAGAGCCCTGCTGCAATTTGCAGGTCCCCAATCTGCTGAATCTCACATGAAGAATATCTGCATGCAACAGACAATACCAACTAGGTTGGCTCATCTTTAGAAGTAGACAAGCTCTATTGTACTAGCCAAAGGCCATGACAAAACCATACAGACACTATCAAAGAAAGAAATATCTATATATCAAAGCAGAACTGCTGCCTAAATCATCAGAATAATAAAATGCCAATGCATGTGTAAATTAGGGGTCTCCACACAGCATACAGTATTTTTCTATTTAGACCTTCCTTACAGTTTACAGGGGTGGCCAACTCCCAAGAGACTGCAATCTACTCACAGAGTTAAAAACCGGCAGTGATCTACCCCCTTTTGGGGGGTTCAGGTCAAAGTTGTTGAGCTTTTTAAGGAAGGAAGGTCCTGTTTCTTGGGATACAGGTCAAAATTGTTGAGCTTTTTTTAGGGAGGAGGAAGCAGGGCTAAAATCATGAGCTTTTTTTTAGGGGGGTCACGATCTACCTGTTGGACATGCCTGGTTTACTGCATTTTTATCCAGGTTCTTCTTCCTAATCTTTCTTGCTGCCACATTATGGGTCACTGGGGAATTAACATCCCTGAGCAGCCATAGAACCCTCTTGGCCGGGAAGAGGCTGCTTTCCTGGACACACAAGGGATGGTTGGCTAATCTTGCTGGTAGCCATTCTGTTTCTGACTAAGCACTAAGACTAAGTCTCAAACTTCCCCAAGGAGCATTATTCTGTGGCTTATTTTAATTAGAACACTAAAGGCGCAAATCTATGATATCTTGAATTTCCACATGATCATTCCAAGTGCCTATAATTATAAACATTAATCAAAATGGTTCTTTCTGTTGGCAGTGTACAGAATCTTTCTCTTTTCCGTAAAGAAAATGTAGAGCACGTACTTCTGTCCTAAGTATAGTTACCTGGAACTGAGCCAGGTGAAATAAATGGACTGTCTTGCAAGTACAAATAGTTCAAACTGGATTGTAAATGTTACCCAATTGGCCTACGTGAACTACAACCCCTATTAAATGTGAGCTGCTCTCCCTATACTTGGGTTATGGCTTCTGACAGTACATTATTTGCAATTATTCACACACACAAAGGTACTTGCAAAGTGGCAGTACATTTTGTCAAAGTGACTGACCTGCTGCATGTGGAAAAACATTCACCAATCTGATGCCCTCCATATATTTTGGACTACAACCCCAGATTTAGGCAGATTTAGGGGAGCACGATCGGTTTGGTCGCACTGGGCACAGAGCCTGGGGGGGGCACCACAACTATTATTTAGAATGGAGTGTGAGAGGTGGGGTGTGTGTCAAATTTTGGTGTTGTAGAGAGCACCACTGGAATCTGAGATCCCAAGGTCCACCACAGACAACACTCCTAAGCCCCAGCAAAGCATGATATAGACATGATCCAGCATATGACTCTTAGTAATTGTCAATCATTTCTTAGACTGGAGGAGAACTACAAACAGAGAAATAGAAATATTATCTGTTCAAAAACATTACCACCTGTCGACCGAATGCTCTTCAACCCTGTCGAAAGCTCGTTGCCAATGGAAAACTTACACATAGCCAGGGATTTGTGGCTGGTCTTTTTGCTGGCATGCCAATGTGTGTAGAGAGTGGTTTTTTGTGAGGGGAATGGGGGATGCACTCAAATGTAAACCACCTGCATAGAGCCACCTGCAGTCCTAGGAAGCTTGTACCAGATGATATCGAGAACCTTGGTTCTCGAACGTAATCCATTCCAGAAAAGTCCGTTCAACTTCCAAAACATTTGAAGAAGCTCAAGGAGAAACACACACCTTTCAAAGCTAGCTCAGCTATGGGAGATGGAATGGAATGGTTGGAATCCTGATCAGGGAGCCTTTCACAATGAACCATTTTGTTCTAGTTCCCAGTTGTACATTTTACTAGAACTATGTTTACTTTGTTCTTCATATCAGTATGTGACAATGAAATTCTCTGATGAAGAGCATTACCATTCAAAGAAGCTGAATGTTAGAAGATTCAGAATTGGTAAAAGAAAATACTTCTTTATCACAGTTCAAAGCTAAACTTTAAACTTGGGTGTTTACTGTCACGTGACACAGTAATGGCCACCAACTTGGATGGATTCAAAAGAGGACTAGACAAATTTGAGGAAGACAAGCCTGTCAATGACTTGATCTAGCAGGATCTGCTTGCATTCTTAAACTCAAACTATGTGGTGTTTCTTCTGAATTAGCATGTTGTTAGGGCTTGCAGTCAAAACCCAAGACCCTTCCTTCCCGTGTTGTACAACAGTTATTTTTTCAGCAAACATTTAATCTCGTAGAGCTTTTCGCTGTGGAGAGTGTGGACATCAATAAAACTTAAATGAATTCCACTTTATTTCATCTCTTAGTTCCTAAATTTGATACAAAATATTGATACCTCGTGAATAATTCATCCATGCTTGTCAATTTCTCTTTGGTCTCGATTAATACGTATCACGAACCTTGAAGCAAATGTTGCTTTTTGAAGTCCTCTTTTATCTACTACACAAGAGGTTTTGTATTAATTTATTTAAAATAATGTTTACCCCCCCCTTTCGAGTGAAAAGGGCTCCCTGAGTGGTTTACATATCAATTTAAAGAGTAACAGTCTCTGACCTCAGCTTTAAAATCTAAAAGGCACACACAAAATGAAAAAGTAATAGAGAGAAAGCCTTGACAGGGTTATCCATCTACTACATTGGCAAACGCTGATATAGGAATATCTATTTGAACTGTGGATATATATTTTTTGTTTCTGTTGGTCAGAAGAGGACAAGGGTAGATAAAAATATTTCTGAGACTTGTTCAACTTTCAGAGTTCAAACAGGACCATCTTTTGCAGTTATGCAGAATTAGTGTTATGGTATTATGAGCTATTGTGGCAACCCAGCTTCATGGAGGATATGTGCATCTCTTTTCAATATAGGTTGAGAGGATCAGTTCGTTAAAAAATCTAACATCTGCATCTAATGTGCATCAATTCAAGGTTTTATTTTGGTGGGCTTTCATGTTCTTTTTTTAACTTGCATCCTCTGCTATTGATGCTTTTTGTACAGTGTTTTAATTTAACTTTTTTGTATTTTAATATATTTGCATCATATTATACTTGATTTTTAATCGTTGTAAGCTTCCCTGAGTGGCACACGGGTGCCAGACTGTAACAATAGACACTTTTCTACCTTCTGCATTTTGGTGTATTACTGCACTGCTTATGTAGGCTGTCACTGTTTCAGTATAAAATGTTAACCAGTCACATTATTTTTAAGCACTGCGTTTCCAAGATGTCAGAAGACAAGTTCAATGAAAGTTGGACTTCATAAACGTTTCCCTGTCAGGGCGTCCCTACTGAAGAGAGATGAGTTTCATTTCATCGCCGGTTGCTTCAAGCTATGGAGGAGGCAGGGAAAGATCTTGATATACTACAAGATTTGTGGGAGGCATTTTGCTCAGAAAGCCCTGTAGAATATGGGGAACGATCAAACTTAAGGCTACTAAGAACTGTAGAAATTATTTATGTGGCTCTCCATAGGAGGAAATGGAAAGATGGTTTAATAAGAGTGCTGATGGCACTTGACTTGTGTCAGAGATAATTCCATGTGAAATGTGGGGTTCTTTAAAAAAAATATTATACAAGAACCTGTAGTCACTAAAAAAATACAAATCTATTCCGAGCTAATACTCTTTGCATGTCTGGCAGCAAGGTCCCAGAGAAGAAATGGGCCTTCCTTACCTGTCCTCTTTGAAAGATTTCCCCCAGTGAAGTATTGCATTCTGCTTTCCCTTTTCAACCTCCACCTGGGATAGAAGTAGAGCATGGAGATGTTTGCTTTGCTTTACTAGCTGGAAATGGGACGCAGGTGGTGCTGTGGTCTAAACCAGAGAGCCTAGGGCTTGCCGATCAGAAGGTCGGCGGTTCGATTCCCCTCAACGGGGTGAGCTCCTGTTGCTCGGTCCCTGCTCCTGCCAACCTAGCAGTTCGAAAGCACGTCAAAGTGCAAGTAGATAAATAGGTACCGCTCCAGCGGGAAGGTAAACAGGGTTTCCATGCGCTGCTCTGGTTCGCCAGAAGTGGCCACATGACCCGGAAGCTGTCTGCAGACAAATGCCGGCTCCCTTGGCCTATAGAGCGAGATGAGCGCTGCAACCCCAGAGTTGTCCGTGACTGGACCTAATGGTCAAGGGTACCTTTACCTTACTAGCCGGAAATAGTTTAGCATTACACAAAGGGAAAGTTTGTAGCATTTTAGCACTTTCCTGAGACCTGACATGCCTGGATTTTATAAGACTTTTAATTTTTCCCTGTGTCTTTTTATTTGGGGGGGGGAGGAATATTATCATTTCCTCCTCACCAGAAGCATGTAGGAAGCTGAGGGAAAGGGACAGAGCATGGAGAAGCAGCCAGGTGCATGGATACAATAGTTCTCTGTGAGAACATCAAGTTGCTATGAGACAGAAAATTTGATGGGGCTGCTCTTAGTCTCTTCCTGTTTTCATGAGGGACCACTGGTAGATTTAAGATCCAGCACAGATGTGGATCTAACTTCATTGAGAGCTACTACAAGCTCTTACAGACTGTCTCTTCCAACACCAGCCACCTCAGGCCCTACAACAGGCAGGCGAGGCTCTGTTTGCAATTGTGCCATCACTGTTGGGGGAGGCACACTCCTGCCATGCCCATATCATGATATGTACTGCTCCTACCTAATGCACTAGAGTATCATGAGAGGAGGGAGTGCCTTCTCCTTTACCATGTGGGAAGGATCACCAGTCTGGAAAGTGAATGCTCATGTTCTACCTAATACCTGATATGGTCGGCATCCGTCTGTCTCAGCAGACAACGAAGGAGTTCACCTTTGGGGGTGAAGTCAAACTGTTGGATCCACATTCTACCAAATACCCATCATCTACTACTCAGTGATCAGAAAACATCACTGCATTTCCTACATTCGAATGTGTAGCTTATAATGGTCAATCTCATTTAGATGTCTATTTGGACCTATGGATTGCTTATATGAGTCTATATGATCAGGGTCACTGGTCCCATTACCTCCTGGCAAATAGAAGGGGAAGAAATGGAGGCAGTGAGAGATTTTACTTTCTTGGGTTCCATGATCACTGCAGATGGTGACAGCAGTCACGAAATCAAAAGACACCTGCTTCTTGGCAGAAAAGCAATGACCAACCTAGACAGCATCTTAAAAAGCAGAGACATCACCTTGCCGACAAAGGTCCGTACAGTTGAAGCTATGGTTTTCCCAGTAGTGATGTATGGAAGTGAGAGCTAGACCATAAAGAAGGCTGATCGCCGAAGAATTGATGCTTTTGAATTATGGTGCTGGAGGAGACTCTTGAGAGTCCCATGGACTGCATGAAGATCAAACCTATCCATTCTGAAGGAAACCAGCCCTGAGTGCTCACTGGAAGGACAGATCCTGAAGCTGAGGCTCCAATACTTTGGCTACCTCATGAGAAGAGAAGACTCCCTGGAAAAGACTCTGATGTTGGGAAAGATGGAGGGCACAAGGAGAAGGGGACGACAGAGGACAAGATGGTTGGACAGTGTTCTCGAAGCTACTAACATGACTCTGAACAATCTGCGGGAGGCAGTGGAAGACAGGAGTGCCTGGCGTGCTCTGGTCCATGGGGTCATGAAGAGTCGGACATGACTAAACAACAACAACAACCAACTAGGTTTAGTGTCTAGGTTTGGCTTGATTTTGTCAAATTATGGATTGACATCTATGATGGTGGCTCCTGCTTGATGACGTGCAGCTTAATGGGATGTTCTTATTAATGTCAGCTGGTTATATTTGTGTCTCATTCTCTGTTTCATATTTCCAAATAAAATTATTTTTTTAAAAATGGGTGGGAATATGTGTGTGTATGTGTGCACGTACGTGCATGCGTGCATGTGCATGATTACAGAAACAAGGGCAACACCATATGACTTGTGGATCAAAACAATCTACATGAGCAATGATGTAGCCACTCCAGTGCTTTCGGACTTAATACTCAAGTCCCCATTGACCTTTTTTCTTAATGATCACCAGTGCCCAATCTCATGTGCCTTATGAGTAATATCACTTACTTAATGGAGTTACTATGGCAATAGTTTGAACTTCACCCATTAAGTAGGTCCAGACATCAGTGTAATCCTATGTCAGATTCCTAAGTGCCTCTTCCTGCTTGTGTAATGGATTTACTCTAATAGTCGTAAAAAGGTTGCACGATATGAGTGCTTTACTTATTCTTCAGTGTGGGAATAGAAGCTTTGAGGGAGGGAGTTTTGGGTTGGGAAAACAGTATGGGGAGATAGGGCTTAATACAAGTCCTACAGAGGTCGAATCGGTAAAGGTTAAGTGGCTGAAGGATTTCAGTTACAATATACAAATGGAGGAATGGAAAAATGTGTGGTTCATGGCCTGCTTCACTATAAAATAAAATTTTATGAAAATGTTATACAGGTAGTACATCACCCCCAGCAAGCTGTCCAAAATGTATAGAATTAACTCAAATTTATGCTGGAGGTGTAAGGACGTGGAGGGCACGATGTGCCACACATGGTGGGGGTGCAAAAAAATAAAGAGCTTTTGGGAACTTATATTCAATGAATAAAAATTAAAAAAATAACATTTAATAATTAAAAAAAACCTGAAGCCTTCCTATTAGGCATAATGGCATCAGACATCCCAAGGAAGAATATTTTTGTGTTCAGCAACGGCAGTGAGGATGCTGATTGCCAGGGGATGGAAAGGAGATAAAACTCCATCAAAAGAGGAGTGGCGAGTAAAGATGCTTGAATGCATGGAACTTGCATATATGACGGAAAAGATCAGAGGTTGTTCAACCCGAAAGTTCAAAAGGAAATGGGAAATCTATAGACAATATTTAAAAGAACAGTGCCCTCAAAGAAAAACTTTAGAATGTTTCGAATTGATTAAGGTACAAAGAATACAAACAAGATTTAATAAGGATAAAGTTTATTGGAAAACAGAGGCGAGTAATTTAGAAAACAAAGAACCCATATCAAGGAAGTCGGAAGTTGATGGATTATTCTTGTGAATTTGTGGTGTATTGTTCTATTTTGTTTTTTGTTAGAAGAGATGTATCGTGCTTCTTTTCTTTTCTTTTTTCAAGCTTTTGTTGTGTGTGTATGTGTTGATTTTAAACCAATACACACACACACCTCCTACAGGTTCCATTTAAACATTTCAATCTCACCCATGGACGTGTGCAGCCCATTTCAAAAGCAATGACAAACCTAGACAGCATCTTAAAAAGCAAAGACATCACCTTGCCGACAAAGGTCTGTATAGTTAAAGCTATGGTTTTCCCAGTAGTAATGTACGGAAGTGAGAGCTGGACCATCAAGAAGGCTGATCGCCGAAGAATTGATGCTTTTGAATTATGGTGCTGCAAGAAGATCAAACCTATCCATTCTCAAGGAAATCGGCCCTGAGTGCTCACTAGAAGGACAGATCCTGAAGTTGAGGCTCCAGTACTTTGGCCACCTCATGAGAAGAGAAGACTCCCTGGAAAAGACCCTGATGTTGGGAAAGATGGAGGGCACAAGGAGAAGGGGACAACAGAGGATGAGATGGTTGGACAGTGTTCTCGAAGCTACTAACATGAGTTTGGCCAAACAGCGGGAGGCAGTGAAAGATAGGCGTGCCTGGCATGCTCTGGTCCATGGGGTCACGAAGAGTCGGACACGACTGAACGACTGAACAACAACAACAACAACACCACAGGGAATGCCACCGTAGTGCTCTGCTACAACTGAGCGGGGGGGGGGAGCATGCATTTGCCTCTGGTGGTGGATCCGACCCCCGCCCCACCCTGGCATTGTGCCACTGCCAGCCCCACCAGAGCTTCCAGTCTCAAGTGAGGACACAGTTGCACACAGTGATGGGTGTGTGTGTGTGTGTGTGTGGCAGCACAGGTGCAAGGGAAAAGACCTAGATCTGCAGGGGGCATTGGCATTGGGGCAAAACATCTCAGGCCAGCATCAACTACCCCTTTTGTGATAACATAGCAAAACAGTAACATAGCAAGAATTTACAACATAGCCAAAAAAATTTTTTTTTAGCAAATATACAAAAAACCACCACATTTCAATACTATAAAAACAACACAAGTACTTAAACAACATGCAGCATCCAATAGCAAATATAACACTTAGTCCTCTCCCTTGATTTATTCCCTTTCCCTTAATGAATATGAATATTACTGATCGCTGTGCGCTTAAAGAAGGCGGCAGATCCGCCTTTGGGAATTTCATCTGCTCTCATCTCTTCTTCCCCTTTTGACCTTTGGGACTGTAAAAGTACTGAATTTTAAATAGTTGACTGGTTATGGACAAGCAAAATATAGCTGCACATTATCTGTTGTTGTTGTTGTTCAATCGTTGAGTCGTTTCCGACTCTTCGTGACCCCATGGACCAGAGCACGCCAGACACCCCTATCCTCCACTGCCTCCCGCAGTTTGGCCAAACTCATGCCAGTCGCTTGAAGGACACCGTCCAACCATCTCATCCTCTGACGTCCCCTTCTCCTTGTGCCCTCCATCTTTCTCCTTGTGCCCTCCATCTATAAGCTTTATCTATAAAGCTTATATAATACTGCAGTATCCTACCATTAAAAAAAAAGTTGATTCCCCCCCTCCTTCGATATCTATTTGAAATGTCGAAGAAATAATTCCTTCTTTCCCCATTGCTTAGCTTATAACAGTGCTTCTCATTTCCCTCACCCAACACTATGTTCTTGTTTTAAAATGCAATATTGTGTTCAGTCGGTGTTTATGTACACCATCAAATCATACTACTGTATTAGGAGACGAAAAAAAAACACCCCTATTCAGACACACCAATTTTAAATAATTTTTCCACCAGTAGAAGAGAGTCCACTGGCAACATTCTCTGCTTTGGTGGGGGCAGGCATTAGCACAAGAGTGTGTTCAAATCGCCTAGCAACAGAAGCAGAAAGCTCAGGCAGCACAGAGTCCGTAATTGTAGCCGCGATGATATTATACATAGGAAAGCAAAAGAGTTGGCTGTTTTGTTTTCCAAATGGAAGACTGTTGTGTTTTCAACCAATTTAGATGCATAAATTGGAGGAAAGGGCCCATACAGGGACATAAAATATGTAAAGTTGATGTAAACCTCGGATGCATTGATAGATACCTCTGGGTGTAGGGGCCAATGCCTCCCCCTGAGACCCCTTTAATGGGAACCCTGTTATTGCTACCGCAATGGGGGCGGGGGTCACCGCCCCCCACCATTTTGTAGATGACTAAAGGATTCCGCCCAAGGCCTGCAACTGCCAAAGTTGTGGCGAATTGCTACGGGAAAGGGGAAACCTGCCAATGCAGGGAAAGTCCTTTCCGGCCCTTCAACAGCGACCTTGTCATAGCAGCGCCTGAGTGCCTGTGTGGCTGTGGAAATGAAATGGTTAGCCTGCATAGTAAACGTCAAATGAGGGAGTGGTGGGTGGGGAAGCTCTGAATCCAACAGCTGCTTCCCAGGTATGACTCAACTCCTATTGTGTGTACTGACTAATCCCTCCTTCTACCTGGCCAACCCCCCCCCCCCCGGCAACACCTCCCCAGCCGGGATTGGGCGGCTGCTTGAGTGGGTGGAGACCACAGGTATCCAACCAGGGAAGGTGGTGCCAGACCCAACTACCAGGAGCTGCACCGTGATCACAGGAGGTTACTCGCGACCACGCAAAATGTGCACCCCGTTTGATGCAGGGAGCGGTCATTGTATCAGAACCTCGGATGCATTGATAGAACGATGCCAGCATTTATTTTAAGGTGTTTCTTATTTAAACGCAAAATGTGTAATTGGAGAATCATAGGGCACACAATACATTAAACCAGGAGGAATAATAATAATAATAATAATAATAATAATAATAATAATAATGCTGTTGTGAGTGTCTGGGAAGACCGCTCCCTCCTCCGGCCAACTCCATCGGGCCTAGGAGGCGGGCCAACACTCAACCGCTACAGCTTAAGAGGCTCCAGAGAAGCCTCCGGAACACTGCTGCTGTTGCTGCTGCTGTGAGTGTCTGGGAAGACCGCTCCCTCCTCCGGCCAACTCCATCGGGCCTAGGAGGCAGGCCAACACTCAACCGCCACAGCTTAAGAGGCGCCGAGAAGGGCAGCCTTGGCTCTTGCTCTGTAAATTACTATTGTTTGTATAATGTATTTTACATTGTAATGTAGCCAAAGCAAATTCTGAGTATATTGAAAAATGTACTTGGCCAATAAATTATTATTCTATTCTATTCTATAATAATAATAAGTTCCCTCCGTTTGCGTTTAGTTCTGCAAACCTTGGGGTTACCCCAAGCTCAGGGACAGTGCATCCCATTTTGCCACCTGAAGCAGAACAGGAAGGTACTGCTGCCTTGCCACTCCGTTCTCCTGTAGCAGCACCCAAGAAGCAGCGGCAGTAACAGTGGCAAGATCTCAGAAGATCTCGCTGTGAGCTGCCGCCATGGCTGCCACCCCTTTTTCAGCAGTCGCAGGAGGCTTCAGGGAGGGTGGGGCACCCATGGGGACGCTGCCTCTTGGTGTTCCATCACCCAATGCATCTACCTCAGACTACTGCATTGGTGGGCCAAACCTGCCCAAGCCCAGGGGCATAGCAAGGCGGGGCACAGGGGGGCGGGCCGCCCCATGTTCCATAATGGAGGGGGTGACAAATTACCAAGGAACAATTACTGCCCTACTAGGGCAGTTCATAAAAAACTTTTTTTTAAAAAAAAAAATGGCTGCTCCGAAGGCCTTATCTTACTATACTAGGGATTATATAGCTATATATGAAATTTCATGCATATCGGTTAATATCTTGACCCTCCTCCACCAAAATAGCTGTTTACTTAGCTGTTTTCCTATGTCTTGAAGGCTGAAATGGAACACTTACTGTTCCCAACCCTAACCCTGTGGAAAGCCATCTAATTAGACTTTAGTTTGATTTTGAGATGTTTTTAGGAGGTAATTTTATTATTGTTTGATTTTATAGCAATGTTATGTATCTGATGTTAGCCACCCTGAGCCCGACTTCGGCCGAGGAGGGTGGGATATAAATAAAAGGTTATTATTATTATTATTACTTGTTATTATTCTTTTGTAAGAAAATATGAAATAACATAAAATCATTTTTGCAGGGGGGGAATCAATGGGGGGAGGGTGACAAGAAATTTTCTGCACCGGGTACCACCTGACCTTCCTACGCCTCTGCCCAGGCCTCCTGTTACTTCCCTCCCCCCCCCTTAGCTGCCAAGTTTCTTTGATTCACAGTTGCCATGTTTGCAGGGTATGGAGCTGGCTAATAGAGGAAGCTATTTCAACCCAAGCATTACAGCTTATTTTGTGAGGGGACCCATTCAGAGAAAGTTGCAGGCAGCAAATTCCTGTATGCATCATTGTTGTGGATAGGTTTTCTCCATCTCTATGTTCACCTGGACCAACTGAATTGGCAGGACGTGTAATTTGATGTATTTGAGTACCACTCCTTATTTCAGGGCTAGCGAATGTGATGCCTTCCATATGGTTTTGGACTCCAGTTCCCATCAGCCAGTGTTCAGGGATGATGGGAGATGTAGTCAAACAACAGCTTGGAGGCATCCCATTGTCTATCCCTGACTTACTGTATTTGACTAGGGGAGGGGTGGAATCTAAGTCCTAAGCTTCGCTGTGAAGACACTACGAAGGACACAATCCTCTGAGAAAAGCACATCCTTCCTCTTTCTTAGTTGCCTTTCACTCCACAGGAACAGGTGGAGTGGAACAATCCTAGTTTATTGTGGCCTGATTAATCTTGAGACAGGCAAAAGTAATTAAGCCAATGCCGTTCTCAGTCCCTCTCAGTGAGTTTCCTTAGTCTGTAACCCACTGAATGGCAGGAACATCTTTAACTACTGACCCAGAAATGAGATGAGAATGTATTTCTAGCAACATCCATAATTCACTGCATTGGAAGTCAATCAAATTCAGTTCACCCTCCTTTTAAAAATGCTGCAAGAGGTAAAATAGCTCACCACAGTCCTCTTCAGCCAGGCCTTTGGATGATTAACAGTCTATGCCCTTTGAATTTTATTTTTATTTTTTTGCAGAAGGGAGAGGGGTTATTGGTTTGGTTTGTTCTTTTTTATGTACTTTGTGGTTTTATTCTGTATTTTATGCTGTGAAATGCCCCGAGAACTTCAGATTCAAGAATAAGTAAGGCAACCATCTTTTTATTGTCTTCCTCAAACGCAAAAGAAAATGTCCCAGCACATAGATCATTTTGAGTGATCATGCAAATTGTGATGTTAACGTTTCAGTGTCTTAAAAGCCTCGGTCCCAGGCACATCAAAATCTCACTTTGCAAGTTTTGTCACCAATTCCTTCGGGTCAAGCACTGATGGTTGGGAACGCTCCATCAATAGAGTTGCCAAGCCAACTAGTCTCTTTTCGCATCACTGTAAGTTTTTATAAGTTTGGGCTTTGAGAAACCGTGTTCAGAATATAAAATAAAAGTAATATGTCATCAGGATTTTATAAAATAGAACAAAACGTAATCTGTATAATCTGCCCGGTTGACCTGCTGATGGTAACAGCCCTGCCTCTGTGAGGGATAAATCAGAGTACCCAGAATTCTTTGAGGAAAGAAAGTGTTTTGAATGTGTGTTAAAGGTATACACAGCCTCTTGCCTCTTATTAAGTTGTTTCCGCTAAAGAGCAACAACTCTAAGGCAGTCACTTGTCCCTCATCAAGCTCTAAAAATGCTGGGGGACTACAGGATTGTAACCATGACCTATTATGGTGTTCGGTGTAGCAAATTTTTCACGATCCTGCTGTTATCTGAAGCAAATAACAGCTCCCCGCCACCACCACACATCAAACGGGAACATTTTGTCTAATGGGTTAGCAATCAAGTGACCAGCTATCCTTTATATTAAAGGTCGCTGGATTCAACTGACGTCCCTTATTACAGTTCAATTACAGTACATTCTTCAAAATGAACACTGTAGCTCCTGCAGCTTCTGTTAGTTTTGACCCTTTGGTTTGGCAATGAAAGATTAGAAATCAAAGCTGGCCCAAACAACGGCGGGGGGATGCGAGCATATTCTTTCCTCAGAAGCGAGGACAGTTCTATTCAATCGAACACAAATCGAACACAACAGCACCACACCTATGATTTATCTACCTGTGCCAAACCTGCAGAGTGGCACACAGCTCTAACACACACTCTAACTCTTGTTTTAAATCTCCTACAATCCCTCTGTTTCACTGAGAGCCTGGTGAAGCACCAGAAGTCGAGGTCCGAGCGGCAATTTACGCAGCTGCACTCCAGAAACGAACTGAGTATGGTAGGGTCTATGAAGCCCCTTTCCAAAAGTAGCCCAACATCCTGTCCCAATTCAGCCTCTGGTGTAAGAGCATCTTTGTTTAAAACTCCCAGTGTGCTTTTGTATTCCCAGAGGACACTCTAGATTTAGGACATGGAACCTTTTCTAACCTGAGGGCTGTATTTTCTTTTGAGGGCCGCATGCCAGTGGGGCATGGGGCCAGAGGCAAAAGTGGGTGAACATTAGATCCTGACTGAAAATCAATGAAATTTAAGTGGAACGGAAATAGCCACTAGCACTATTTCTTAGCTACAAGCCCAGGTAATATTTCCAGTTGCTCAATTTTTTCCTGAACTTTTAGAGTCTAAGCCTTGTTTTCCAGAGACCTGCCAGGTGTTCTAGATCAGTTGGTTAGGGCGTCATGCTGATAATGTCAAGGTTCAATCCCCGTTTGGGACAGCTGCATATTCCTGCACTGGAGAAGGTTGGACTAGATGATCTTCAGGTTCCCTTCCAAATCTACGATTCTACGACAGCCGCTGTATGTGTGCCGGAGGCGTACATCCCCACCCCGTCCACCTCTGACTTGGCTGCATTGAGTGGCCAGATCTGAAGAGGCTTTGTAAGTCTGGGATAACCAGCCTCATATAACAAACATGAAAGGGTTAATACCATAGAGTAAGCTCTTCTGCCAGACTTAGCTCACCTTGGGAGGGGCTAGGTAATCAAGACATTGTTCCCCTAGTCCAGTGTTTTTCAACCTTTTTTGGGCAAGGGCACACTTGTTTTATGAAAAAAATCACGAGGCACACCACCATTAGAAAATGTTAAAAAAATTAACTCTGTGCCTATATTGACTATATATAAAGTAATTCTCTTGAATGGGAATTAAATAAACACAATTTTTCCCATGGCACACCAGGCAACATCTCGCGGCACACTAGTGTGCCGCGGAACAGTGGTTGAAAAACACTGCCCTAGTCTACCTGACAAGCTAAACACATGTGTGGAGGTCTGAGCTGAGCCAGCTCAGACCGCATGACTCTTACAAGCTTCTCTTGAGTTCCTATGCCAATAATTTAGGAACTCTCACCACTGTAACCAAGCCAGGTTTTACTGCCTATGCAAGTTTTTTCTGAATGCTGTATGGAAAAGTACTTATTAATCTGAGCACTTATTTTGTCCCATGGCAGCTAGCACACACTGATCTCCACAATCACAGCAGGTGGGAATAGGATTGAAGATTATAATGGCTTTGTAGCAGCTGTATTTTTCCTTCCTTTCTAACTGTGCCTTTTTGTATTTTTAATAGATTGTTTTACAGGCCTTATAAATATAATGACTGATATAATTTGGCGCTTCACTGGAGATTTCATGGCCCCTGATCTCGTCTGCCGAATTGTTCGCTATCTGCAGGTAGGAGAATAGATAAATGTCTCTCTGAGTTTCTTGATGTACTTATTCCTTAGTTTAACAATTTGCCTATTGTGGGGGGCGGGGGTAGAAATCACTCTGTTTCCAAGAAGGTGGTTGCAAGAAAGTAGAAAAAAGTTAATTCTACAGATCAATTTTGTTACACCCATTGATTGAGTGCAATAGCCAAGTCATCTTTGTCCCAACCGGGCCATAGCTGGTGAACCAGATGGAGCTGAAAACAGGCACACACAGTCACTGAGGCCACCTGTGCCTTCAGTTACGGTGGAGATGCGGACCTGCTCCTTCTAGGGGAGTGAAATCTCATTCAGGTCAGGCTGCCTCTCCGCCTCCCAGACACAAGAACTCAAGACCCATAACACATTTGTTTTCTTCAGGATTCAGCTTCAGTTTCTTGCCCCACATCCAACCCATCACCACCACCAATCACTGGTCTAACACCTCAACTGTTTCTCCTGATCCATGTGGACAGAGAGATAGAGCTGGGTGCTATCTGAATGGTGACAACACTTCACTCTAAATCTCCTAATGACAGCTCCCAGAGGTTTCATATAGATGTTAAATATCAAGCTGATAGAACCCTGGAGGACATCATGGGACAGGACATCCCATGACTACTTTCTGGAAATGGCCACGGAGATAGGAAAGGAATCAATGAAACTGCCAACCCTCACTCCCTTGAGAAGAGTACCACGCTCAACAGTCACAACAGCCCCTGAGAATGGGCAGGGTCCCACTCCGCCATCTTTCTCCCAAGTTATACAATCATGGCAGCTTCAGTGCCATGCCAAGGCCTAACACCAAAATGTAATGGAGCCAATGATCCAATGACCCATTTCCCTCCAATAAACGGTCACTTCTTTCTTTCTGTTCTAGGTTGTACTTTTGTATGCTTCAACCTATGTCCTGGTCTCACTAAGCATAGACCGATATCATGCCATTGTGTATCCAATGAAATTCTTCCAAGGAGGTAAGAGATTTATTCCACTCCCATGTTACACACACACACACACACACACACACAGAGAGAGAGAGAGAGAGAGAGAGAGAGAGAGAGAGAGAGAGAGAGAGAGTGTTTGTACAACAACTTCATTTTCAGAGCAAATATTTTACTGCTATAATAATGCAATAGACTCGTTTATTAATTCCTGTTCTTAGACTTGCTTGCCATTTTTCAAATATCTGTGGTGTTGGCCTTTGGCATTTTACAACCATTATTGCAATCATGTCAGATATTTGACTTAATGAATATCTTCCTTTTTTCTTACTCTGGTGAGAAAGGGCCATTAGGCACCCAAAAGTTAATAAAATGATAAAATGTTTGAAAACTATGCCTGGTGGAAATTCAGTGGGGAATTCAAAAAATTTAATTGGTTTGAGCCCCTGAAACTTAAATCATGTCATTTAAAATGTTGTGGGACTTCCATTTATACCAGTGAAATGCTTCATAGTATTAATTTAAAAGAAAGTAAAAAATCTGTCTGTGTAGGAGATATAGGGAAATGATTTTTGCCAGTGTCAGTAAAAATCGCAACCAGAATTTTGTAGGGCAGTGGAAGGTTTGCTATCAGGAAGACAACTAACAGAGTTGTTTTTAAATCTGGAAACATGTGCTCTGCAGAGAAACATTTAGGGCAGGACTTAATGTTATTCTGAACACTGGGTGCTGATGAAAACAGCACCCCCCACATCACATTATCCTAAAGAATGTGAACATTCTTGTGATTGTGACACCATATTATTGACCATGTTGTGGCAACCAATGATGTTTATGTATTTGCCAAGTAGATTTTTACTCTGCCCTTCTGCCAAGGAGATCCGGCTAACGCTCACAGCTCTCCCCTCTTTACTTTTGGTGTGGAGGAAAGGCAGGGAAATGTGATAATGGCACATGAATGAGACTGTTACGTGCCACCCCAATCTTCACAGCAGCATGAGACCTCAGGGGTTCCAGGCATGCTGTACTCACAAAGTTCTGTGTTTTCTTTGGAGAAATGAGGCTGAACGGAGACTGTGGTGTCTTTATGATATATGGTTTATTTACACATATAACCTGAGCCTGCAATTGAGGGGTTCAGAACATTGCCATCCCAAAAGGGTCTTGCTTCTCCCATAGCCTCAGCACAGGATTCAAGCAGAAATCAAACATGCTTCAAAACATGCCTGTCACCTTCTCTCCATTTTGCTAATTACTGCCAGTTCTCACATCACTGCAAAAACTCCATCCTAATATTCTCCTTTTGTCTTTCTCCAATGAGGGACCATTTGCCCTCTGGCACAGAGCCACTCCCTTTGTCCCAGCCAAAGACTCACCAAGCTGGCTCCTGACTTGTATTTTAACATGCTAAATTCAATGTCTGGCACCTTGGGGTCTCAAATTTCAGGGGTGCCCTGTGAGATGCCAATATTTGGTGCCCCCTCCTCTTGCTTTCCATTCTACATCATAGCTGCAGGCCGGTGCCCCCAAGGCTCCACCCCCTAAATCTTCTGTTGGCGCTCTGGAATTAGAAGGGGACTCCAGGCCCCACAAACCTTATAACAATACTATAAGGTAAAGGTAAAGGAACCGCTGACCATTAGGTCCAGTCGCGGATGACTCTGGGGTTGCAGCGCTCATCTCGCTTTACTGGCCAAGGGAGCCGACATTTGTCCTCAGACAGCTTCCAGGCCATGACCAAGCCACTTCTGGTGAACCAGAGCAGTGCATGGAAATGCCATTTACCTTCCCGCCAGAGCAGTACCTATTTATCTACTTGCACTTTGATGTGCTTTCGAACTGCTAGGTGGGCAGGAGCAGGGATCGAGCAACGGGAGCTCACCCCGTCGCTGGGATTTGAACCGCCGACCTTCTGATCAGCAAGCCCTAGGTTCTGTGGTTTAACCCACAGCGCCACACGCATCCCTTATAGTATAGTACACGTTGCATTAAAGGAATCATAATTGGGGATTTTGAGTTCTGCAGAACACTGGAATTGCAGGCAGTGGTGGGTGGAAGTAGGCTTTTAAATAATGTTTGTTTGTTTGTTTGTTTCAACAATTTATATTCCAGTTAATCACAATCATCTCTAAACAATGTGGAGAAACTTAACTATAAAATTCAGAATTCAGTTGAAATGCCTGCTGGAATAAAAACCAACAAATCCCATTCACTGAGATAATTCATTGAGCTAATTGAGGGCCACCTGCTTCCCCCAGTTGCATCCCTAAACCTTCTCGTACCCAGAAAATAGTCATGCCTTTGCAATGTGCACATTGTTAAAAGTAGGATGGGATAATAAGCAACAAACCCAGCAAAATCATGTAATAGTTCCTTTGTAGAATTGCTACAGTTCAAATGGAAGCATTTTATATTTATCACTTAAAGAAAATCCCTATAGGTAGAAAATATAGAGATTATTCCAGGTCCAGCCCTGGCATTTTGGAGGCTCTGTCTTGGGCTCCAAGATTGCCTGAGAATACCATGTGCTGATGATAAGGCTGGGCAGAGATCTCTCCTGCCTCCCTGAAATCATGTTAATTGGGATTACCAGGGATCTTTTGTACATGAAGCCTAGTGAAGTTCTGCCACGGAGTGGCGACCATGCTTGTTTGGGTTTTGTTGTTCCTGGAATTGAATGAATCCCAGCTGTTGTGCTGGCCATTCTTTGTCTGAAATCTCAAAAACACCTAGCAACAAGCTTTTTTTCAGACTACAGTGTTTGGCAGAGCTCCCAGTTATCCTTTATGATAATATATTTGATAAACCATCCCTAATTATTTTAATCCTAAAACAGAACATAGATAAAACAAAATAGAAAATTCTTTCCAGTAGCACCTTAGAGACCAACTGAGTTTGTTCTTGGTATGAGCTTTCGTGTGCATGCACACTTCTTCAGATACACTGAAACAGAAGTCACCAGATCCTTAAATATAGTGAGGGAGTGGGGAGGGGTATTACTAAGAAGGGTGGTGGGAATGGGTGATCAGCTGATAGGTGTGGAAAACCTGTTGATGACTCTTAACGGCTGCAATTAGTCTTGCAGGGAAAGGCAAGGGGTGAGATGGCTAGAGATAGTTTTGTTATGTATAATGAGATAAGAATCCAATGTCTTTGTTCAGACCAGGTTTCTCCATGGTTTTAAGTTTGGTGATTAGTTGCAATTCAGCCACTATTCAATTCAACACGGCTACCCACCTGTAACTAGAACATAGATAGTCATTCATATTTCACAGAATGCGACCAGCTAAGTTTCTCCCCACATTGTGGGTAAGTAACTCTAGTGCCTCTCATTCATCCCTCTAAATTTTCCTCAGTATCCATGTCTGTTCTTTGAATAAGCTGCACATGTAATACAATACTTTGTTCTTGTTTCTTGAGCAGAAAGGCAAGCAAAAATCCTCGTTGTAGTTGCCTGGGGCCTTGCCTTCCTGTTTTCAATTCCAACACTGATTATATTCGGGAAGCGGCAATTATCCAATGGCGAAGTGCAGTGCTGGGCTGCCTGGCCTGATGACTCCTACTGGATTCCCTACATGACCACAGTTGCGTTCCTGGTTTATTTCATTCCTCTGATTATTATCAGGTAAGGATCTTGTGCTAAGCATCCGCACACACTTCTCTCATTCCAGGTGTGGACCTGGGTTACATGTCTAGGTGAGATTCCACCTTCGTTTCAATGGAGGGCACTAATCTGCATACGCAAAGGAAGAAGGGCACATACTGGTTTCCTCCATTGAAATAAATGGGGGAAATTGAGGTTCTGAAACACATGGGGAACCTCCTTCGATACATACGTTTCGGGGCATCACCCTCCAACTTGTAAAAGGAAACTGGGACAGCAAAAGAGGGAAGAATTAAATGTCTGCATAGGTCTTTAGGTGTGTGGACTTGGTTCCTTTTCATATTTTGCTTTATCTGAAGCTATTACAGGGACTCAGTTAAAATGGTCATTAGAATGGCAAACACGCTAGTGAAGACAAAATAAAAAATAAATAAAATTCCTTCCAGTAGCACGTTAGAGACCAACTAAGTTTGTTCTTGGTATGAGCTTTCGTGTGCATGCACACTTCTTCAGATACACTGAAACAGAAGTCACCAGACCCTTATATATAGTGGGAGAGTGGGGAGGGGTATTACTCAGAAGGGTGGTGGGAATGGGTGATTGGCTGATAGGTGTGGAAAACCTGTTGACAACTGTTAACGACTGCAATTGGTCTTACAGGAAAAAGCAAGGGGTGGGATGGCTAAAGATAGCTTTGTCATGTGTAATGAGATAAGAATCCAATGTCTTTGTTCAGACCAGGTCTCTCCGTGGTTTTGAGTTTGGTAATGAGTTGCAATTCAGCAACTTCTCTTTCCAGTCTATTTCTGAAATTCCTTTGTAATAAGACAGGTGCTTTGAGATCTTGTATACAATGTCCCGGGAGATTGAAGTGTTCTCCTACTGGTTTCTCTGTCTTGGGATTCCTGATATCAGATCATAGAATCATAGAATCATAGAGTTGGAAGAGACCACAAGGGCCATCCAGTCCAAAGCCCTGCCAAGCAGGAAACACCATCAAAGCATTCCCGACAGATGGCTGTCAAGCCTCTGCTTAAAGACCTCCAAAGAAGGAGACTCCACCACACTCCTTGGTAGCAAATTCCACTGCCGAACAGCTCTCACTGTCCATGGACAGATTTATGTCCATTTATCCTTTGGCGTGGGGTTTGGCCTGTTTGTCCAATATAGAGAGCCGAAGGGCACTGTTGGCATTTGATGGCATACACAATGTTAGAAGATGAGCAATTAAATAGTCCTGAGATTGTATGTTTGATGTTGTTGGGACCAGTAATGGTGTTGTCTGGGTGTATGTGGCAGCAAAGTTGGCATCTGGGTTTATTGCAGGCTCTGGTACCAGTGTCCATGTTAAGTCCTATCGTTGTATTATTGTGGGTGAGGAGTTGTTTAAGATTGGGTGGCTGTCTGTAGGTGATGAAGGGTCTTCCTCCCAGAGCTTGAGAAAGAGCTTTGACTATGGCAAACCAACACGACTACCTACCTGTAACTGAAACGCTAGTGAAGAGTAATTAAAGTTCTGGCAAGAGAGACTTGTCAGAAGAGCCACTTGAAACAAACATGTCCATGATCCAGGGAACCATATGCATCACTGTTCAAGACCACTTTTATCTTGTTTTGTGCAGCTTTAAGAGCTATAAAGCTGAAAAGCAGCATATTTATGAAAATAAATCAAAGGAGACAACCATACATTCTGTTCTGAAAGCTGCTTCTGCCACATCCTACAAGCAATGTATTGTCAAAGTGGAAAACAGCCTCCTATGAAGGGCAAATCGGTATCTCTTGCATTTGAATATATCTGAAAAGGCAGAGAATGCAAAGAAATACCAAGTACAATCATCTCTTGCTTCACAGTACATAGAACCGATATATTTAAGTGGTGTCATATTCCCAGAAGTTTGAGCACAGGTGTTTTTAGATTTCCGGTATTAAATCTTGCTCATGGGTGTCCAGTAAGGTTAATAGGATTTGATCACTTGTTTGCACATAGATTTATGCTTATGTACTTTCCTAAGGCGGGAGGTTTTGTGAAATTGGTTTTTCAGTGCAAGAAATGTACTGAACCTGTTGCCTTATGGTGCATCACTAAAAAGAAGCTAGAGGTTGGCATAAAATGGGAATGCCATATGCATATGGTATTATATGATAGTAAAATTATAATCTCTATAATTGAAAGAGAAATACAAAACATCTCACCATAGTAGAGAATCCTGTGACCAGGTGCAAATTGTCACTTCCTATCAGTAGTATTCAACAAACTTTTACTCAAAGTAGACCCATTAAAACAAATGGACATGACTAAGTTAGATCCATCCATTCACTTCATTAAGTCTATTTTGAGTAAAACTTACTGAATATCACCCTATTTTTTAATATTTAATCCAAACTTGGATGCCTGTTTTTTTTAGCACTGGAATAGGAGGAAAGCTGCCATACATGCAGGCACAAAACTATTCCGTGCAGATTTGTGTACATTAGGAAGGTGTCAGTTTCATTCTTATATATATATATATATATATATATATATATATATATATATATATATATATATGCATACGCACACTGGCAAACTAGGATGATGATACACTTACGGTAGGATTATCCCATCCTAAAGAATCGCTAACTTGTTTATTTTCTGTTCTTCCCCCAACTGTAGCGTTATTTACTTCATTGTGATCCGAACAATATGGGTTAAGAGCAAAGCTCATGCTGTCATTGTTTCTAACTGCTCAGGTAAGTAAATTGGGGCAATCACTCCCAAGCATTGAAACTCATGACACTGAAAGACAGTGGGTATGCAATTACCCCAGAGATCATTAAAAAGCCCACTGTTGATCAAATCTCCATGAACTGCCAAAGGCTAAATTGCCAAAAAACATTTAAACATGTGCTCACCAGGTTGGCTCGACCCCAGTCATTTTACCTGGAAGTAATAAGAGAAAATGAATGTGTGAAGTCTTATCCTAATAATCTGAGCATAACCCATGAAAAATACACACTAATTCCTAACTGAGGGTCTAAAATCCATCAACAGTGGTTGAAATAGATTCATGTAAGCAAGGGAAAAATCAAGACTCTTTCTTCTGAAGCACTAATTAATCAAATACACATTGTAAATATTCAGATGAAAAGGAAAGAACAAAACTGAGCCAAGCATACTGTTACCTTAATTACTGCTTTAGGGACAGGAAAAGAACATTGTGTTAATACATTCTAATGAATTCACAATTAGCTTTTCTAAAGTTTTATTTTTCTTTGGTTTCCACAAGTTATCTCATGCAAAGCTGTGCTCTGTTCAAAGTTTAAACTAAGACTTTCCAGAAATCCTTCCAAATTAATCATGGTTTCACATTGATGGAAATATTGACCAAGATTGTGCTGATCAGTAATAGCAGGAATATTGCCAAATATCTGATCGTCTGTGGTTTCTTCCATTGAGAAGATTCTGGAGCACCGTTTCCATTTCCGTTTTGAGTGTGAAATTTTAAATTCAAAAGTTTCAATTTTGGCAGGCTTCGCAGATGAAATCTTTGAGCTGCTAAGTAATGTAGAATTGCATCAAAAAAACAACAAGAAGAAGTTCTGTGGCATCTTAAAGGACACCACAGCTACCCCTCTTGAAATTGCCACAATTTCTTAGGATCATAGAATTGTAAAGATGGAAAAGACCTTTGGATCATATTATCCAATGTTATCAGACCCTAAAGGTCAATGTTGGCCCAGCTATGGGGAATAGACAACCACAGATCATGAAGAATGCTTCATCTAAGTTGGCGAACAAAACTGGAAGTAGACCTACAGTGAGGCTCTTAGCAAAGGCCATATGGAGAACTTCTAATACCAGTTACAGGTAGGTAGCCATGTTGGTCTGCCATAGTCAAAACAAAACAAAACAAAACCTTCCAGTAGCACCTTAGAGACCAACTAAGTTTGTTCTTGGTATGAGCTTTCGTGTATCTGAAGAAGTGTGCATGCACACGAAAGCTCATACCAAGAACAAACTTAGTTGGTCTCTAAGGTGCTACTGGGAGGATTTTTTTTTTTATTTTGTTCTGATACCCAATTATTCCTCAGCAGAAAATTATGCCCATAACATCATTTTACACAGGGGAGCCATTAACAGGCCTCTTCCATCATTGTTGAAGGCCTCCACAAGCTGCTACCTTGTCTCTCTTCCTCAAGGTGAGCTCTTTTAGCCCTTGTGGGAGTAGAATGGGCTACCAGCCAAAGGAAGTGTTAAGCTGAACACTCAGAGAGCTTCATTAAAGCTTTCCAAGTGTTCAGGTTTAATATGCTTTTCAGGGTGGGCACAAGACTGCTTGCCTGTCTCTAGCATATGGTCATTGGCTATAAACAATATATTTTTTTTAAAAAAAATCTATATCTCTAACTTCTCTCTCCCCCTGCAAAAAACAAAATAAAAAATAATGCAGGAACAGTAAATTGGGAGTGGGAAGGCTGTGAACCGGCATCAAAATTGTGGGAGTGGTGGTGGCTGCAAACATTTTTTAAATCACCCTGAAAATCAAACCTCACAAAAAATTGGCACAGCGCACTATTATGTTAGCTGTTCTGCAGCAGGATGGGCCGTGGAGATTATTTTACCTCACCACTGGTAGCTAAGGGAGATGTCTTCACAACTTGTTGAAAGCCACGTCAGATAGCTGTTTACACTTTTAAAAAAGCATAGAGCCACACCTATGGTAAAACAAAATCTCAAAAGGTTGTGTTGTGTTGTGTTGTGTTGTGTTGTGTTGTGTGTGTTACGTTGTTTTTAAGATGCTTCAGCAGAACTGAGGTCCTTGTGATAGGCTAGCGGACTGTGCGTTGCGTAAGAATTCAGATAAAGAATCAATAAATAATGGGACAATCTGATAGGTTAGATGATATTATAGATAGTATATTTATTGCGAAATTGCTCATGATTGGTGATTCTAAAGATTTCCATTACAATAAACGGGCTTTTGGGGTCAGTTTGATGACGGAGGTGACGCATTCCATTCATGGCTATGCATTTCTTAAATTTATTTCCCCCCTCTCTTCTCTTTGCAGACGGCAAATTCTGTGCTAGCTACAGCCATCGGGGACTCATATCAAAGGCTAAAATCAAAGCTATCAAGTACAGTGTGGTAATAATTCTTGGTAAGTGACAACATATGCCAATTAATTAGACATCAGCAACCAGTGGAAGACTTCATTTTTTTAAAAATGGCTCCGTGAAAAGCTCCAGAGTGTTGGAGTCGATATCCTGCCCTGTGGTGTTAGATTCATTCCATCCATTTCACCTCTGCTGCCAGAGCAAGAGCTTCTTCTGGCTGCCTCAGCCTTTGATAGCCACATTTTTACTCAAGCAGGAATGTATACTGTTTTGCTTTCTTATTTTTAAAGAAAGCAAACCAGGTTTTCCGTGGCTGAGAAGCCCCAACCTCTGCAC
This sequence comes from Lacerta agilis, assembly GCF_009819535.1. NCBI lineage: Eukaryota > Metazoa > Chordata > Lepidosauria > Squamata > Lacertidae > Lacerta > Lacerta agilis. Next base: position 6,363,452 of record NC_046323.1, on the reverse strand, counting down.
CAAAATAAAACTTTGCAGACAAGCCTAACCATAAGACAAAGCAGCATTAGCTTGCTTAGTAACCCAGGTTTCTTCAAGATTCAATTATGAGATGCTCTTAAAAAGCTATTGTATGCTGACCTTCTCCCAAGGATTATATCTGCTATGACAAGCGGAGTGGATAATGGGCTGGTTTCGCTGTGAAGTTCCTGGGTTCATAAAACCACCAAGTCTGCATCCAACACACACACTTGGGCCAGCTCTTTACTTGCAAAATAAGGAAACTGTGATTTAATGCCAGTTTACCATCCAGGATCTGAAACCACAGTTTGATTCTGATTGGAGATCTTGATTAGTCAAGTGACCTTTCCCTGTTTTAGACTGGGCAAGAAACTGTAGTTTAATTCAACGTGGATTGAAGTGCCAATAGGGACGAGAGCAAGGGAGGGATGTGCAGACAATCTGTGCGAACAGGGTGCTGGGCAGTGCTGTCAAGTATCCCGTTTTCCCCGGGATTCTCCCTTATTTCAAGCAGTATCCCGCTGCTCTCCCTTATTTTTTATTTCCCTTAAATTTCCCGTTTTTAATGGAAGCAGCTCCTCCCCTGCTGGCCAGGGAATGGGTGGAAAGACCTCGCCTACTTGGAGAGAAAAGCCTCAGCCCTCAAAGCAAGAGGGAGCCATTTCCCGCGCTTACAGGGGGGTGTATTCCTCCCTCTGCATCAGCCCCTGTCCATTGCCGCCGAGCCCCTCAGCCGGCCAATAGGGTTAGCTGGCGGGCGGAGCCTGGCTGCCTTTGAGCAGCTGCTGCTTCCTGTCCTGTTTTGATGGGATCAGACAAGAAGACAATGGGGCTCCATCGCGCGGAGCACATGGCTGCCCTCCTCTTTGCTGGCTGCCCTCCTCTTTGCTCCACTCCGAGCCTGAGGCCGCTTGGAGTTTACATTGATGCTCCGCCCACTTTTGCTTCTGACTCCGCCCACCACTGACATGTGACTGTCCCCGGGATAGGTGAGACTGCTGATCCCTTATTTTCAAATCCAAAACTTGACAGCTATGGTGCTGGGCCATTGGCCTGTTCCAGCAGACGCTTCTTATATTCCTAGTTTGTTTACACAAGCAGCAGATAAAGTGAGAAAACTATTCCTGGGCTGTAATTGTTCAAACTGCCGGAAAGGGATTGCTGATTTTTTTTAAAATGTATTGTGGCTTTCTCGAAAATACTCAATCCACCCCCCGTAGTCTGAAACGATACAATCTAGGGGACGATTTGACTACTATATCTACTGGTTTCATATCTCCTGTGCAGGGGTCCTTCTCCGCTTAAATTGTGGCAAGACAGAAATGCGAAAGTTGGAAAGATGCAATCATTACTGCTGACCCTTTTCTGAGATAGGTTGAAGCAGCATTTTGGAATCTGTTTTGTTTAGCCTGGTGTGCGGCAGTAAAGATTGACTCACCCAGCGGATATAGCTGAGATTGCTTCTACGGCAATTAAAGCATCCTTCCGTGGCAACACAGTCACAGATTGCCTTTATCATCGACACAGTCAAGTCCTGTTCTGTCTACTCTGTTCTGCCTCCCTCCCACCCCCATGAAATATGAAATGAGTGCTTATTTCTCCGTAGAGTAGGGTCATTTCCCCCCATGCTTTGCCAAGTCCCTGAAATCTCTACAAGCTTTAGAACCACCCGTATAGCAACAAAATAGTTCTACTGGGGGTTGCACAACTCCCATTCCTGGTATGTCCCTGTGCTTCAAACTGTTTATTGAATTATTTCAAACTTTCCTGTGCCACCTTTCGGTCGGTTACACAAATTCACAAAAGCAACCAAAGCAAATTATCTCAAAATCAGTTTTTACTACTACTACTACTACTACTACTACTACTACTACTACTACTACTACTAATGAAAAACCTGATTTTAACAGTTGCTTTAAAGAAGCAGTCCCACACAATTCCAAAGCTCATTATAAGTTCCAGGATAGAGACATGGGAAGTTGGGTGGGAACCTTTATGCCTCCAGATATTTGTTGTTGTTGTTCAGTCGTTCAGTCGTGTCCGACTCTTCGTGACCCCATGGACCAGAGCACGCCAGGCACGCCTATCCTTCACTGCCTCCCACAGTTTGGCCAAACTCATGTTCGTAGCTTCGAGAACACTGTCCAACCATCTCATCCTCTGCCGTCCCCTTCTCCTTGTGCCCTCCATCTTTCCCAACATCAGGGTCTTTTCTAGGGAGTCTTCTCTTCTCCTGAGGTGGCCAAAGTACTGGAGCCTCAACTTCAGGATCTGTCCTTCTAGTGAGCACTCAGGGCTGATTTCCTTGAGAATGGATAGGTTTGATCTTCTTGTAGATATTACTAGACCACAACTTCCATCACCCCCCAATTTATTATGTATTATTTTTCTTTATTACATTTGTTAGTTGCTTTATCTTGCCCAAGGCAACCCAAAACTACTTAGAGTTCGAGCGTGGCAACTTTGAAAGGGTCATTGATTTCCCCACTCCTGTCTTGTACTAAGTCAGGCTGCTGGTCCATCTAAATCAGCCTTTTCTCAACCTTGGGCCCCCAGATATTGCTGAACTGCCACTCCCACCAACCCTGACCACTGGTCTTGCTCGCTAGGGATGATGGGAGTTGTAGTCTAGCAACATCTGGGCACCCACGATTAAGATCGAGCTCAATATTTGCCCTAACTTGCCGAGACACTCTGGGAGCAGATCAGTACCATACATTTAACGTGTGTGTTCAACACACATTGAAAGCACATGGCTACCCCCAGGGTTTCCCAAACTTGAGTCCACATTTGTTATTGGATCACAACTCCCATCATCCCTAGCTAGCAAGACCAGTGGTCAGGGATGATGGGAGTTGTAGTCCAACAACAGCCGGAGACCCAAGTTTGGGAAACCCTGCCCTAAAAAATCCCGAGGACTGTAGTTTAAGTGTGCTTGGAAGTGGAGTTCTGTGAGAGGGACAACAACAACAATTTATTATTTATGTCCTTCCCATCTAGCTGGGTTTCCCCACCATTCTGGGTGGCTCCCAACAGAATATTAAAAACACAATACAGCGTTAAACATTAAAAACTTCCCTAAACAGGGCTGCCTTCAGATGTTTTTTAAAAGTCAAATAGTTGTTTATTTCCTTGACATCTGATGAGAGGGTGTTTCACAAGGTGGGTGCCACTACCGAGAAGGCCCTGAAACTTCATTTCTCGCAGGGAGGGAACCGCCAGAAGGTCCTTGGAGGTGGACCTCAATGTCTGGGCAGAACAATGGGGGTGGAGACACTCCTTCAGGTATACTGGGCCATTTAGATTACAGTTCCCAGTATACTTTGGAGGGTGCCATGTGCTTTGAATGTGCATTGAATGTGCTTTAACTTTACAGTGTGGATCTGCCATTGAGTTCTTGAGGAGTCTTTCGCAGCCCTGCCTAGAGATGCAAAGTATTGAACCTCAGAGGTTTTTTTATGCAAACTATATGCTGCAAACATTACACTCTTCGATTTCCATATAAGCTTTTCTCTTTTTTAATCTGCCTGTCTGCAAGCATAAAGAAGAAGTGACCTCCATCAACCAAGCTATTTGGCTTCCTTTTTTTCTTATTTAAACTTAAATATGCATTTGCTACAGGTGCTATCAAATGCAAAACTGAAGAATCCCCGGCTTAGGTGCTGGAATTTGTATTGATTCGATTAGGCTGGCTGTTAATGCAAGGGGACACAGGAGAAAGCAGTCCCTGGCATTTGATAATGATTTAATTGGCTACACATCTGTGTTTAATGTGATTATATTGCTGTGGCTCAGCGTTTCGTTTGTCTGGGTTAGTCCAGAGGGACTGGCAAACTAATATAACAGGAGGAGTGTTTGCCACACGTTTTCTTCTTTGCAGATGGGATGTGCAAATAAGGCTGGTCCAGTATTCCTGATCCTTTGCCGATAAACCTCAGGGAACTTGCAACAAAAGGATTATGCAAAGAGAGACACTTAGTTCCCTTCTTTGAGAACCAGAGGTGGATGTAGGGATGCCTTTGAGGTTCTCAGCTTAGAAAGCAAAGTCCTTTCAGTATTTAATGATGGCCATCCATTAAAATAAGTTGTTACTTCTTCTTTTTTTTTTTAAAGAGCTTTGTATATTTGCAGCTGAATCCCATTAACAGAGGACAGATGGGGCTCATGCACTTAAATAGATGAGATTTCAGCAGGTGTTGCAGGAACTCAACAGGTTGGTTCTGCATAGAACCGGCATGCAAAAGTTTACCAGATTTCAAAGCAATTCCCCCCTTTTAGCGAGAAAAACAGAACACTTGTGAGAGTGGACAAGCCAATTTTGCCCGGATCTCCTAGTGCTACTTTCCCCATTAAAACTGAACACTTTTCAAACCATTTCCTTGATTTCTTGCAGCTTTTGTACTCTGCTGGAGTCCTTACTTCCTCTTTGACATTCTGGACAACTTCAGCGTCCTCCCTGAAACAAAAGAACGCTTCTACGCCGCAGTGATTATTCAGAATCTGCCATCTTTAAACAGCGCCATCAACCCCATCATATACTGTGTTTTCAGCAACACCCTTTGTGATGCTTTCAGGTATTAGACTTCTTGAGTTTTTCCCCCCTTTAATGGGATTTATATGGGCAAAAAATGCTACCAAATAATTGCCTGGTTACACATTGTGCTCACCAGGTGAGTAATAGGACTATAGCAGAAGACTTTAGAAGATACAGCTTACCCCATCCTGAAGTCCTTCTTATTCTGCATTTATGATTTGTGCTCATAATGATCTTGCTTTCAATACTGTTTGCAGCTGCAAAAGCTTCAGGGCAGACACACTGCTTCATTTCCAATTAGTGTGTGGCCTACAATTTCCTGCTAGAATCCTGCAACTTTCCCTAGCACAAATTTCTGAAAGAGGGGGAGTCTTGTCCCGCTTTTGGTCTGCAATAGTGCAAGAGTGCCCCTCCAGACGCACTGATGTATTAAAATTGGGGAAACGTTACAGAACACCTGATGAAATGGAATGATGGGTGGGTGGTCCAGTTTACAGTGTTGTAAGATATTCCCGTAACAGAAGTTGCCCTCATTTCCCATCACACACAGAGGCAGCTTAAGGTCCAAAAGGCTTCAGTAATACATTTCCAGACATTGATATATGCATACAGCTTGTAGGCATTGCAGATACATATATACACATGTACAACGTATTTCTGAGGCTTCAGCAGTTCAAGATGTAACACTGACTCTGACTCACTTCTCAAGACTGACTTCGACACACAGCACAAGACCCCAGCATCCTGAGCTGACTTACCTCAATCACTTGCCGTATTTTTCGCTCCATAAGACGCACCTTTTCCCTCCTAAAAAGTAAGGGGAAATATCTGTGCGTCTTATGGAGCGAATGGTGGTCCCTGGAGCTGAATTGCCCAGGGGCCAAAAGAGGATCATGCTTTTTATTTTACAAAGAGAAAAGGGAGTGTTGAAAGGACCCCGCTCAGCAGCTGATCAGCAAGAGATCGGGAGAGAGATAAGAGTCCCAGCTCCCTTTCAGCCCCGCCCTCCATTGTTGAATGTGCTGCAGAGGGAGGTTGTTTGTTTCCCCAGCTACATGTGACTGGCTGATTAGATTATCTGTCTGGAAACAGCAGGAACGGCTCCCTTTCCTTAAGATATTTCAGAAATGTGCGTTGAACCCCATAAAAATGGGGCTTTTCCTCTTTGCTTTTCCCCCTTTGCAAAAAAGCTGCAAAACTTTTAGCTGATCCTCAAAAAAACAGGGCTTTTAGAGGAGGAAAACCAGAAAAATATCTTTTTTCTTGTTTCCTCCTCTAAAAACAAGGTGCGTCCTATGGTGTGGTGCGCCCTATGGAGCAAAAAATACGGTATATTGCCAGCACTGGGCTGTTGCCGTAGCTACTGGTTTGACAGGCCTTGCACCTGTTATCTTATCTCATACATGGGGTGATCTGTGCTCATGAAGAAAAGTAACCCCTTCCTCCAAGTCCAATTCCTCCAACACCCCTTCTTTAATTTTGCTCATGGCATTGCTTTCACACAGGTATTTGATACTGGCATGTTTAGACCTCTGTTGGACTTTCTTTAAAACTATGTGGCTCATATGCTGTACACATGGCCCATGCTGTAACCATTCAGGAGGCATCCCTTTTATACTGCATTTGGACCTCCTGGAAATGAATTCTGATTCATGTTTGAATTAATCTTCTCCTAAACCTGAATATCTTTTTACATTAGATTCATTAGATTCATTGCAATCATTGCATCAATGACGTACTGCAGAATACAAGGGGGGCAAGAGAGCAGCTAAGTTGGGTGGAGTGGTTTAAACCTTTCCACACTCACACAGTTCTATGTTTACTCCCTCTTTTTGCCACCACTCAATGGCGGAGCTTCATGCTCCAGCACCGGGGGCGGGAAGCAGGTGGGGGCGGGGCTGGAGCGCATTCTGGGGGCGGGACATGCCGAGATGGAACCCTATCGGGATCCCGCTGCCCAGGGCGCCCCGCCCTTCCTACGCCAGTGCCACCACTGTTACTGGGGGGGGGGCAAAATATTAGCAAGCAGGAGAGGATCAGGCCCCTGGACCAGGGTTAGCCACCCCCAGTCTAGACATATAAATTAGCAGATAAGAAAGGAACAAGTACGCATCACTGTGAATTAATTTCAATTTTTCAGTTGTTTATTATTATTATTATTATTATTATTATTATTATTACTTTGTTCTCTAGGCGAAGAAAATCAGGAAATTTGGTCACTTTCAGAGAAAGAACTGAAGGGCAAGAGATGCAAGCGGTATCCAAGCCGGAATATATTTAGAGTTGATATGTGACTATAAAGGCCACATTGAGTCTGAGGGGTGAAATGGAAGCCTCATCCTTGTTCGGAAATCTATTATTTAAGGAGGGAGGAATGAGGAGCAAAGATCATTCCTCGTACACCCTGGTGGCCAAGCAGAACTGCCATGGTTTGTACCACATTTGCAGCCAGTCCTTGGCTTTTCAGAGACATTGCAAAGGGGCATCCACTCAGCAGTATGCTTCAGTGTAAATAGCTTTTCTCCATACGGGAATATTTTATTTTGAAAAAGGTGATGCCAAATTTCTACATGGTACCGCACAGCTCGTTTTCACACAACACTGTCACCTAAATCGTCAAGACCCTTTGATGGCCAAAGAGGAGGAATCGCCTTTTCTCTCCTTTCCGAGAAGAGGACATTCCCAACGCACGTCAAGACACTTCATCCCTGCTGCCCCATTTGGGGGATTGCTGTGGCTCAGTGGTAGCTCATCTGTTTTACAGGCAAAAGGACTCAGATTCAACCCCCCAGCATCTCTTGGTAGGGTTGAGATTGTTCCATCTCTGAATTTTGGAGAACCACTGCCAGTCAGTGTTGACGATATTGAACTAGATAGACCAAGGGACTGACACCATATAAAGCATGCTTCCTATGTTCCTATATAGGCTTCACCAGAAAATACTGCCCATTGTATAATGCGCTGAGAGAACAACATCTGGAACAATTTTTACGCAGAACAAAATAAAAAATAAAAAAAAATTCCTTCCAGTAGCACCTTAGGGACCAACTAAGTTTGTTCTCGGTATGAGCTTTCGTGTGCATGCACACTTCTTCAGATACACTGAAACAGACCAACACGGCTACCTACCTGTAATTTTTACGCAGTGATGGGAGAGGTATGAGTCTATGGTTTACCTACTGAGTGGACAAGAACAATATGCCACTATGAAGATTGCACATTTTCCATCTGTTGTAACATTTGTTTGTTTGTTTGTTATTAATTGAATTTATATACTGTTGTATACCCAGAGGTAACTTGTGAGAGGAGAGAATGATGTGTCTCTTGTCTGGGGGATTCAAATTTTTAAGTTTTCTTCCTGCTCCTATTCATTTAGGTTTTGCTTAATTCCATTCAGATTTGTTTAAATTCCTTTTCATCTCAATCTTTTATTTTACTATATGTTAATTAAAGGCCTGAATTCGAGATTTGAAGTTTGGTTTTGGTTTTCTTTGGGTCTGGGTTAACTTCTATTGATGTTACTTTCCTTTTGTCAAACTTTGTTGCGGTGGTCTGAGGACAAAGAAATTCATCTGATCTTCTGACCTCCGGATCCAATCACCGGAAAGCTTCCAAAATAGGGAAGGCTGCTGATCTTCTCCCCATTACAGTAAAGTAGGTCTCGGGAGGTGGAGGGTGAAGACTCATTCAGAGTTAGCTGTCAGGAAGAGAACCAAAGCAATCCAGGCAAGTCACAAATTGCTAAGCCCCCTCAGCCCAGCAAGGACGTGGCATTTAAATCTTAGCCATGCCCCCCCCCCTTGGCAGACACAGAAAAAAAATGGGATTTGTTGCAATTCCTGACTCAAGAAGAAAGGTATAATCCAAAACAAATGAATAAGAAGGAATCAGTTATACATCCAGACAGTTGCTTTGAGATGGAGCCTAATAATAATAATAATAATTAGTAGTAGTAGTAATAATAATAATAATAATAATAATAATAATAATAATAATAATAATTACTTGTGACCCAACTGCTGGGTGGAGCCATCGATGGTGGCCCACCTAAAGTTCATTTGTTTTTGTTTTCCCAAAGAATTTTATTGGTTTTCCACATTAAACAGAACAAATACAACTAACAACAACATATAATAACAATCATTCAAAAAGAAAAAACAGAAACACAAACAACATCAACAAAATATAAAGAAAAACAAATACAAACCTTACAAACCGGAACACAGCAACTATTAAGTTAAATCTTGTTCCAAATCTTATTTGAGGGACTTCCCCCGTTCTCTCTCTTACGTTCAGTTCTAAATTACTTTAGTAACTTTTCTGATTATTCTAACAATACATTCACCATCAATATTCTTCTTTATCTTAACCTCATATCTCATTTAAATTCTAAATCAAAATAAAAACACCACTTCATATTACAAATCTTAATTTCTTATAAACTTTTCTTTTCTAAGTTCCATAAAACTGCTGCTTATTGCTTCTAATTCAAACCTTATAAAATCTTAAACGAATACTGTATCATAAAAAACCTAAGTATTTCTTCTCTAGTCCAAATCCATTTTTACTCTCTGACGTCGGGGCTACCGTGGCAAGCCTTCCTAGTACTCACATACATTCTTTCACCCTACCCCCCTTCTTACCATTTTCTCTCCTCCCATCACATTCCCCCACCAGGCCTCCCCACCACCTTTTCCCAAACTATTGTCCAGAATGTCTTCTTTTCCTTGATATCGAAAAACGAAAGCCATGTCCCAAAGTGTCTTTGCTGAACTCTTTCCGAGCACAGTTCAAAGTGTTGGTGTTGACCTTTAAAGCCCTAAACGGCCTCGGTCCTGTATACCTGAAGGAGCGTCTCCACCCCCATCGTTCAGCCTGGACACTGAGATCCAGCACCGAGGGCCTTCTGGTGGTTCCCTCATTATGAGAAGCAAAGCTACAGGGAACCAGACAGAGGGCCTTTTCGGTAGTGGTGCCCGCCCTGTGGAACGCCCTCCCATCAGGAGATAGAGAGATAAACAACTACCTGTCATTTAGAAAATACTTGAAGGCAGCCCTGTTTAGGGAAGTTTTTAATTTGTGACTCTGTATTGTATTTTGGTATTTGTTGGAGGCTGTCCAGAGTGGCTGGGGAGACCCGGCCAGATGGACGGGGTATAAATAATAAATTATTATTATTATTATTATTATTATTATTATTATTATTATTATTATTATTATTCAAGGGAAATAATTCTTCATCACCAGGCATCCCCACTTCAAACTCCAAGTCAAATTGCTGTTGTAATTTCCAACATTGTTGTTCCAGTATTTCTGGGCTCCAACCCCAGAAACCCGTTATAACGCCACAAAAATCATTCCTGGACCTCTCACGTCTACAGGAATGTTCCTCTTCCCTTTGGAGTTGCCTCTTTTCTACTTCAAATAAGTTCCCAGAAGTTCGCTCTCACCTAAAGTTCATTTGACCTGCCAGCCTTGCTGACTGACTGCTACTCTAAACAGGGCAGGAGCTTGTCAAGCCACAATTCATGGCTGCTGGGCGGCGTTTGACTTAAAGCTACAAGTTATGTAAGCCTGCCCTATAGTGACATGCCAACATGCAGGGGCAGAACAAGGTGGGGCGTTGGGGGCGGTTCGCCCTGGGTGTCACCTCTGGGGGGGGGGGTTGACAAAAAGCTGTGCAGCACTCAACGTCTGTGAGAGACGCTGTGGCTTTGGCACGCACAAGCTTCCCGCTGCCAAAACGTACGTATGCCGCCTCTCCCTCAGCTGTAAGGCAGTGGGCGGACTCCTCGGAGGCACCGCAAAAAAGAAAGCTCAACAACTCTGGCTGCCCCCAGAAAGCTCCACAACTTTGTCTCAGCAAAAAAAAAAAAAAAAAAAAAGAGTGTGTGTGTGTGTGAGAGAGAGAAGAATTTTTCTGCCCCGGATACCACCTGACCTTGCTACACCACTGCCAACATGTGTTCCATTCACCTTCGCTTTTAAGTTGGCAGGCTAATGGGAGGAAGCAGGAAAAGTGGCTGCACTCTGGGAGAATGGTTTGGGCCAGGTATTGCTAAACTGCGCTTTGTCTGGGAGCTCCGTCCTACATGTCTTTAAGGAATTGTTTGCAACAATTGCTATTAAAAAAATAATAATAGGTGGAAACATGATATGACCCAACAGTTAGTCTTCCCATAGACATGCTGGGCTAATATATGTATATGGCCTCAGATGTTACAAATTGTAATGCACACTGGTGCCCCCTTTCATCTTGGCTTCTGTTGTAATCCAGCCTTGGCTGAAGCTTCTGTTCACAATTCAAGTGCATGCAGGGTTTGTGCTTTATGGTTGCCATGGTGACACTGACAGAAACTCTCCCCCCCCCCCGACTTTCTCAGGCGATCCCCTTTCCTAAAATAAAAACAAATCCATTTATTCATTTCCCCCTTCATTTTCAAGGCAAGTTATTTTTATTTTATTTTATTTTATTGTAAAGTCCCTCCCAGTATTTTGACAGTTTATAACATCACTTTGTTTTAAAATCTGCTGTATATATATTTACAACCTGCTTTTTGTTTCTCTTGCTGTAAGACTTGCTTCCCTGTGCAAAGTGAGACTTGTTGAAATGGTCTGTATGCCTTTTAATTTAAAATAAAATAAACTTTTATTTATTTTATTATGCAGTCTATTAATTATTGACCTCCATCACATCTATTAATTTTACTAGGGTCAAGGGCTGTAAAACAAAGAGTGCCTAGTGGCTTAATCCCTCAAGTTGGCACTTGAAGGAACTGACCTGACATTGAAGGTAGACCAGAAGTGCTGTTTTACCCCAACAGAGGTGTGATCATTCACTTAATGCCACAAAGAAGTTGCCTTCAAAGATAAATATACCAATTTATGATGTAAAACAACAACAACAACACAGAATAAATATACAGCTGGTACAATCATCATCACTAGATCTCTAGGCCGCCCTTCATCTGGGTTGTTGTTGTTCAGTCGTTCAGTCGTGTCCGACTCTTCGTGACCCCATGGACCAGAGCACGCCAGGCACGCCTATCCTTCACTGCCTCTCGTAGTTTGGCCAAACTCATGTTAGTAGCTTCGAGAACACTGTGCAACCATCTCATCCTCTGTCGCCCCCTTCTCCTTGTGCCCTCCATCTTTCCCAACACCAGGGTCTTTTCCAGGGAGTCTTCTCTTCTCATGAGGTGGCCAAAGTACTGGAGCCTCAACTTCAGGATCTGTCCTTCTAGTGAGCACCCAGGGCTGATTTCTTTGAGAATGGATAGGTTTGATCTTCTTGCAGTCCATGGGACTCTCAAGAGTCTCCTCCAGCACCATAATTCAAAAGCATCAATTCTTCGGCGATCAGCCTTCTTGATGGTCCAGCTCTCACTTCCGTACATTACTACTGGGAAAACCATAGCTTTAACTATACGGACCTTTGTCGACAAGGTGATGTAGTATACAACAATACTTAAAATCCTACCCAAAAATTTAAAAATAAAACCTATTATGCCACAGTGTCCAATAGCAATGTGACAACACTGTAAGTATCATAAACCATCATGATGTATGACACTTGCAGCCAGAGAATCAGAGAATCCTACAACTGTAAAGTTGGAAGGGAGCCTGCGGATCAGCTAGTCCCGTTTTCCTCATCGTACACACAATGTTGTCCCCACCCATGTGGCAGCTGCACTCCCTGCCCCCATCTTTTTTGGAACAGGATCTTCCAGATCCATGGATATTTGGAGATGTCCACGGACTCTGCTACATAATATGTTCTATGAATGCATTGCCTCAATTTCTTTTAAAGAATATATATCTTGAAGTATGTGACGGAAATCACATATTTCAATTAATCAAGCAGCGGCTCTATGGGCATGAAAGACAGCACTTGTTATCTCATACTCCGAGATCTTGTTCTCCAGGGGCCTTAGGTATCACAACATACTACGGAACCGGTGCCAGATATCTAAAGGATCTACTACTCCCTTCCCATCGAAGAGCCTTTATGCTTGCGAGACAAAATGCTTTCTCCTTTGCAGTGACCAAAGGCAGATTCTCACATACCCCCATATCAAGCCCACCTGTGTGACTGATTCAATAGACCACATTATCTTGGATTGCTCTCTACACAGTAGACCTCGCCAACTGATGCTGAGCAAAATTGTGGACCTCCAGCTCACAACTCCGAGAAGAAGCCAAATAAGGTTTCTCCTGGCAGATCAGGACAAAGATATTACTGCTTTAGTAGCTTCCTTTCTAGACACAATTTTACCCAAAAGGGTTCCCAACGAACTATCCTTTCGGGAAATAGAGCGTGGGAGAATATCCAATTGCACATGACCGTAATGTGACCTTATTGTTGGGAATAACTCTCTGGGGCAGACAGCAAACTCCCCAAGACTCCGGAGAGTCCTCGCAGTGGCCCTCTCTGGCTGGAACATCCCTCAGTCCAGAGTGGAATCAATCTGTGACCCTTTCCTTATGAAGAGTGCACACAGGTCTTCCAGCATCACGTAGCAAGAAGAAAGACTCACCTGTAGTGCTAAACTATGTTTATTTACAGTCTATATACAGAGACTCCATTTCTGTGTCTGTGTTCTCCAAGCAAGAGTACAGAACTGCGACACGACAGAAGTGAAACTAAAACATACAATAACAACACTTAGACGGAAGAGATAAAGCAAACTTCCCACACTCTCTCTCAGACTCATGTGATTTACACCAAACATAACAGTCCTGCTGAAGCAGCATAGGATAAATTAAAATCCCAACACTTATAACCCTTGATAGCTTCACCCTTGTCCTTTTAATTATTCCAGTTACTTGAAATGTTTTATACTGTGATGCCAATAAAGGTATTTGATTGATCGATTGATTGATTGAATATGTCTTCAGTTGGTGCCCAAAGGACAATGCTGAGCCACCCAATAGAAGGGAATTCAATTATTGGGAGGCCATGGCGTCATGAGAAGTGGGGGTAAAAAGTGCCTTTCCTGCATGCCAGCCGCTTGGGGAGAGAAAGGCTATGAGATCAGGGCCACCCAAGACATTTGGGCACCTGAGGTGAACCACAAAATAGTGCCTCCCCTCCCCACCAAGGAAGAAAAGGTGAGTGAAGATCTACATCAGGAACAAGAGGGGAATAAAGATCGGCAATGAAACCTGTTGCCCCTGCGGCTCCTGCCGCCTGAGGCAATTGCCTCATGTTTCCTCGTTGTCAGGGCAACGAGAGGCACAATAATTAAGGAGAAGTTATGCTGGAGGGTAGATGGCTACCATTTTTCTCTCTTTACTAGACAAACCAAGGTCAAGGTCCCTTTGTGTATATGGGTAGGTACTTTGGAGATGCAATTTATCGTGTGTGTCCATCTCACATAAGTTGTCCTTTCAGGAGTTCCATTTGGAATACACAACTATTCATTGATTTAAACAACTGGCTAATATATTATTGATCTGGAAACTTGCACACGCTTAAAAATAATGAAAAAATATTCCCGAATAAGCTGTGCTTGGCAACCATTTTGCAATTCAGAAGCAGATGGGCTACAAAAGCCCTCTTCAAACAGAGAGGTTAAGGGTTGACAGCAGTATTTGCTCAAGGTTATAATAAATGCAGCGAGGCAAAAACACTCACTAGTAAAAGCATCAGATAAATTAGCTGGGACTATTTCTTATATGCTGATTTAAAATTAAGCCATGAGTCACACATGATTACAAATGTAGACATATTGCATCCAGCCTTCCGAAAATAAAACTTCCCACAAAGTACTATGGCCACAGTACTTAGGTCAAACAAATATATAACAATAATTTATTTAAACAGAATTTAAAACTAAAACCATCGGTAACATTTGCTATTTCCTTCAAAATGTATAATTTTAGCTTCGTTTCATCATTTGACGATGATCAGCAGAGGGTCAATGAATAAAATGCAAGCCAAAGCTGCAGATAGTTGGTAGCTAGAAAACTATGCCAAAATAAGCATTTCATAATTATTCTGTTTTGCGTGTTTTCTTGTCTGATCACGTATTTACTTTTAGTGAGTGTGCTGTGTCATCTTCTACAGAACTCAGGTATTCTATTTTGTTGTCAGCTGTCAGTCTCAGGAGACAATGGAGGAAGGCGTGTTGGAGGGTGAAGTCAAACGAATATTTTGTACGTATAACCACCTCATAAAAAGAGTATGCCTGTCTTGAATTGATGCAGTCATTTTAAACATCTAGAAAACACCATGTTGTCCATTGTTAAGTCTGCTTGGTTGTGTTGCTGTCAAGCTTCCCCCCTTTTTAAGGCCTTGGGCACATTTGGGCACTCCTCTGGTCTAAACCACTGAGGCTCTTGGGCTTGCCGATCATAAGGTCAGTGGTTCGAATCCCCGCAATGGGGTGAGCTCCCGTTGCTCGGTCCCTGCTACTGCCAACCTAGCAGTTTAAAAGCACGCCCAAAAGTGCAAGTAGATAAATAGGTATCGCTCTGGCAGGAAGATAAACGGCATTTCCGTGCGCTGCTCTGGTTGGCCAGAAGCGGCTCAGTCATGCTGGCCACATGACCTGGAAAGATGTCTGAGGACAAACGCCGGCTCCCTCAGCCTGAAAAGCGAGATGAGCGCTGCAACCCCATAGTCGCCTTTGACTGGACTTAACCATCCAGGAGTCCTTTTTACCTTCTGGTCACTTTTCCGTTTGGCAAAAAGAACACATTTCTAAGGAATCTGGGTAGAAGTCAGATCCAACAGAGTAACGGTGAGCCTTGAGAAGCACAGAGAGTTAAAAGAGAAGTGGAAAGGAGTCTCACTCTTCTAGTTTTCTTCTGTACTTTTCAAGAAACAAAAAAGGCAGCCATCATACTACCTCCTGGGGCACTGGGGAGAGGAGAGGGGGCTCAGGGGCTCTGTGGGAACCAGGAGAAAAGGGGCTTTTGCAAAGCCAATTGCTGCTTGTGTTCATAAACCACTTCCTTTCCTCCGCAGCAGCCAACAGAAGAATTATTTGACAGTTAATTTGTTTTTTTTTTCCCCGTCTCCACCAGCTGTTTTAACTGCAGAGCGTTAGCTTGTTTTATTTCACTCTAATTAAGGCTTGGTATTGTTTTGCTGGCATTTGCCCCTTTCCGGTATATTCCCTTATCAATTAACCTTTCTGAAGTTTAAATGTTGCATATTCTAGGAACGTAGGGAACTGTATTGACTAGAGGGTCTTTGGAGATAGACAAGGTAAAAAGCAATGGCAAGGAACATCAGACCAGAAATGCTGGAAGTATTTTGATTGGAAGGGCATTGGTTTTGAGAAGAAGAAGAAGAAGAAAAGCTAACTTAAAGCTGAAGAACCCTAGACAATTCACATTAAAACAGCCGTGTATTAAAAACGGAAGAAAATCCTGGTTTTCATAACAACAGAACGTGCTGATCCTAACTACGCAACCTAAACACCGTTCAGACTGCAGCACTTCAGGATGTAGCCTTATTTGCCCCTACGGGTTCCCACGGTTGCGCCCGGCGAGAAAACATGGAAGCAGAAAAGACACCTGAGGCTGCTGGCTTCAGAGAGAGAAAGATTTATTTTCTGCATGCAGAGGCACTTGCGGTGTTTAGACACCCAAGCAAGTACAAAAGCTAGTAAATTTTCAGACAGTTCTTATAGACAGTTCTCTGGCTCACCTTCCCATCCCAGGAATCTTGTCCTTGTCCATATAAGGAACATTTCCTGTTGTACATTTCCTTGTACATATAAGGCAAAAGGACATTTAGCCCTGAGTTGGTTCCTGTGCTAGCATGCGCACTTCAGCAAGGCCATCCTATCTGTCTCTGACCTAGACAGTTCCTCTCTGTGCAAGGTTGACCTTCCATCGTTATCTTCAGACACTTAGTCTCAGCTTATACAATAATATGCTAGAAAGAAGTGCAATGCAGATCAAAGTTCACAGCAAAAAGAAAGATTTCATACAGAAAAGCCTCCACTCAAAAGAGTCTCTAACAGTACATTCAGGTAAATATATCCAGGTTAGCTAATTAACCCCTTCAAGGAGACAAAGGGATTGATTCAAAGCCCAGCTAAATTAGAGCTCTTGAGCCCAGCTAATTTATCCCAATTGATTTCAGTGGGACTTAAATTTAATTTTACACATACTTTGGCTTAGTAGCAGTAAGGCAGTGAATTGTGTCCTAACCCTCCCCTCTGTACCCCATCTTACTCCTGCATCAGGACCTGCTCCCCATTTGTTCTAGTGGTATAGGAACTAAGCTATAAGCTTCCTATACTAGTTCTCTGTTCTGTAGGGCACCTAGAGCATAACACTAAACTGACAATAAATAAATGTTGTAACAGTGACTGGGAAAAGTGGTTCATAAGAGCATAAAATGGTTTTTTAAAAAAACCAATCTGGTCCAAAAATCAGTTCTCTGACACTGTTATACAAACGAACTAAGCAAGGTTTTCCTGGGAATAAAGGTGCCAATTTCACTAGACCCTGTTCCTGTGTGTTGATCTGCAAACCTTAGTAGGTAGCAAAGATGTCCTGAGGTTTTTTTTTTTTTATTTACTCATTCAACCACTCACTCAAACCAACAACAATTTTAAAAACAAGGTTACAAATTCCCTTTTCATCCATCGAGTCCAGTGTGTCTGCTCCAGAAATCACTATTATTTATTTGTCTTTCCAAAGGTGTCAGTGGTGGTTTACATCTATGTCCCAACTGAACTGCACATGTAATAAAGCAATTCCAAATTGCTTGGAAGTTGTCCGTTGCCGTTCCTTTTCGCAGTGCGCTTACCCTTGTGTTTGAGTTTTTCCATGAATGTCACTCCTCAGATTTCTGGGTTCCAACTATCCAGTAAGCTATATACTCTCAGGGTCCGTCCCCCCCAGGAGTCATTGAGTTCAATGTTTTCAAGTTTCTTGTTGTAAGACAGGCAAGAAACAATACTAATTTGTACCTTCACTTGGTGCTTCAGCCATTTTGTTCAAATGAGGCCTTCTCCTAAGAAGAATTAATGTATGCTCACCACCACTCTTCACCAAGCGATTCAGTACATTTGTAGCATCTCTGCCAAAACTAATAAAATGAACATTTCGCTACTTCGTGTACTTTTGGATAATCCCCGGATTGCTTTGCTCCCATTGAAACGTGCATCTCTCTGTTACCAAGATGAGAAATGAGACATGTGCGTATCAATTTGACTAGGGCTAACACGCCGAAGAATTGATGCCTGTGAATTATGGTGCTGGAGGAGACTCTTGAGAATCCCATGGACTGCAAAAAGATCAGACTTATCCATCCTTAAAGAAATCAGCCCTGAGTGCTCACTGGAAGGGCAGATCCTGAAGTTGAGGCTCCAGTACTTTGGCCACCTCATGAGAAGAGAAGACTCCCTGGAAAAGACCCTGAAGTTGGGAAAGATGGAGGGCACAAGGAGAAGGGGACGACAGAGGATGAGATGGTTGGACAGTGTTCTCGAAGCGACTGGCATGAGTTTGGCCAAACTGCAGGAGGCAGTGGAGGATAGGGGTGCCTGGCGTGCTCTGGTCCATGGGGTCATGAAGAGTCGGACACAACTGAACAACTGAACAACAACAACAACAACAGGCTAGGATCCAATGGAGTCCGAGCATGAACAGAAGGCAATTGTGCTTGTGTAAGAATTAAGTTACTTCCACCAATTGCTTCACACAACTGCGGATCCTGCCCCCACATCAAACCCCATCCCAGAAATGCTTGGACTCTTTGTAGTGGCTTTGTGGTGCTCTATTCTCTAAGCAGAACTTCATGTCAGGGTTGAGCCAGATGAGGAGCTCCTGGCTCCTGGCTTGTTCCTGACTGACTTGGCTGGTTCCTGACTTGGACTGTTCCTGACTTCGGCTTCTCCTGACCCCGTGCTGATACCTGACTTCAGCTGGCTACTGACTCGGACTGTTTGACCTCGGCTTATCTGACTGACTGCTGCACTTCAGCACGCCAACTTGTTGGCGCCCTAACACTTCATGTGTAATTCTTAGCATCCACGTCATGGTGTGGCACAGAAAATACCATAGGCGCAGCTTCACGTTTGAGAGGGCTCTCAACACAGTGCCCCGTAGATGGCCCTTTCCTATATCAATGCCTCCCCGTGAGGCCTGGCAGGCTTACTTGTGGGGAGAGGAGGTGGGCACAGCAATGGGGCAACTTGATGAGCACTTGGACAGCTTGAAATTCAAATTTCCTAAAATGCCCCCAAAGTATCATTGTTCCAGGGGTTCATAGGAAATTAAAACGGCATCTGCACACTTTCCGGAGCCTCGGAAAATAAGGCCTCAAGACAGGTGGCAACACTGGGCACTGACTGGGCCCTGGCAGCTGCCTGAGGAAGTTGGGTGCTGATGCCAGACCCACCCCCAAAATAATATGAGAATTGGATATTATTCATTCATCTGGAGGGGAAAGGGCTGGAGGTGAATCTGCTGTGATGCGCAGCACATGAATGCTATGGCAATGAATTGAGCATATAGGATCTGACGGATAGGGTTAGGATACTCACCATCTTTCTGTGATCAGAAGCAAATAAAACAATAGCAGACAATTGATGTGTGAAATTACAGAGATAGGTGATTGCCCACTTGAAAATGAAGGTGCTAGCAGAGTTGAAGTTGCCCCATAGCCATCAGGTTGAGCCCCATTTCTCCTAAAATGGGAGGCAACACATTCAAAATGTGTGGTGAGAGCCAGTGTGGTGTAGTGGTTAAGAGCGGTAGACTCGTTATCTGGGGAACCGGATTCGTGTCTCCACTCCTCCACATGCAGCTGCTGGGTGACCTTGGGCTAGTCACACTTCTCTGAAGTCTCTCAGCCCCACTCAACTCACAGGGTGTTTGTTGTGGGGGAGGAAGGGAAAGGAGAATGTTAGCCGCTTTGAGACTCCTTTGGGTAGTGAAAAGCGGGATATCAAATCCAAACTCTTCTTCTTCTTCAAAAGCAGTCCCTGCAGATACACCTGGCTGCATTCTGGAATACTGCAAAACCCATATTCCATTACAGAATCTCTTTTAAAGTTCAGGACTTTCTCTTAAAGTTTCGCCAACACCTATCTTGTCTTAATAATGCAAGCTCATCCTGTTTGAAGAGCAGGAGGGGGACGGCACTCGTTTTCCCTCCTCCTAAATATCTGTCATGTCTTCAGTTCTTAGCAGATTTCAAGAACCCATGGAGACTTCAAGGCACAGTTCCTGCATTCCAACCAGCTTTCAGGGTCCAGAAAAATGAACATTCTGCTTTGAATTTTGCAGACATTAGCAGTGGCTCTGTCGAGCACATTTCATCATGGTGGCAACAATAAGAATGCTGTGTTGGCTTATCTTTCTGGATTCCTGGAAAGGAAGAAGGTTCGTTGACAAAATCTCAGCCACACATTAGTTTGCACGCTTCAAGTGTTACGTAAATATTTTCTTTATTTCCATAAGCTAAACCTCTAGCTCAGTATATGTTGGAACAAGGCATATGGGATCCAATCTGGGACAGTTGCATATAATTTCTCCAAGGAATATCTTTGCAAATTGCTTTACCATTTCTGCAAAGAATTCAGCATAATAATCTAGCTTTAGAAAAATCACAATCCTTGCCTCATCCCCAAGCCAGAAAAGTTGGTCAGGGAGGGTGTTATGTACTAAGATTGGATCCTAGAATGCAACAACTGATTGGAGAAGACCAATCAGGCTCCAGGAGGGAAGCAGAATCAGCCAATCAGACGGGACTCATTGTGTAAATCAGTGTTTTTCAACCTTTTTGGGGCAAAGGCACACTTGTTTCATGAAAAAAATCACGAGGCACACCACCATTAGAAAATGTTAAAAAATTTAACTCTGTGCCTATATTGACTATATATAAAGTAATTCTCTTGAATAGGAATCAAATAAACAATTTTTTCCCACGGCACACCAGGCAACATCTCGCGGCACACTAGTGTGCCACGGAACAGTGGTTGAAAAACACTGGTGTAAATAATGTATATAAAAGTCTGAGGTTTTGGGGGAAATTCCATCACTATTTTACAAGCTGCAATAAAGAGCATGAAATCACTGCAGGACTCAGAGTATATTTCAGAGGGGTTATAGCTTCATTGAACATAGTGGGACTTATGGTACTCCTGTCCTGAGTGAGTGCGCATAGGGCTTCGGTGTGTACATTAAGCTAAAGAACCACAAACAGCCCTTGAATTTTTCAACAGACGAGACTTTCAGGGTGGGAAGGGGACTTGTGTTACAAGTGTGCACCTGACTCAAAAAGAATAAAAACACGAGAGGGTGGGTGTGGGTTGAAGAATGAATGTTTTTATGGAAACTCTCCTTGTGTCATGGTATAGACATAAGGTTTGGTAATGGATAACGGTTATAGAATAAGAATTTAATTTTAGGGAGTGTAGGAGGGAAGGGGGGAAGAGTTTGAATAAAATTAATTTCAAATGGGATGTTGTAATGAAATTTGAAATTAAGTAAGGGAGGTTCAGGAATATAGTGAATGCAGAGGATAGGTTAAAATGATAAATAAAATGTGTAAGATGAATAATTATTTAGTAAAAGAGTGTATAAGGAAAATGTGAGAAGAAAAAAAAGTAATATGGGGATCAATTGGCAATAACTGTGAATTAGGGTTAAACTGAAATCAACGGGGGGGGAATCGGGGAAGTCTGTAAAAGCAACAATGATAAGTGTAAAGCAAGTGGTTAAATTGGGAAAGAATTGTTGATCACTCCAGTGAGAGGGGGGTTTGTTTGGTATGCTCCCCTTGGTGAGAGAAAGGGGAGTTGGGAAAAATTTAATCATGTATTGTAATTAGGAATTAATTGGAAATTTTTAAATAAATATTATTAAAAAAACAAAACAAAAGGAATAAAAACACTTCCTGGCCCTGGTCTTATTGGAAAGACCTATGAATTCCTTCTCTCATTATGCACTCAGATCTGAAAGTCCACCGCATTCCTTCTATTTGAAGGGATGTGTGTGAAAGTACTGGAAAGTACTTGTTTTAGCTATGTAAAAAAGTAACGGACCACTGGATGGTAAGGTGCAGTCAAAGGTGACTATGGGGTTTTGGTGCTCACCTCACTTTTCAGGCCAAGGGAGCCGGCGTTTGACCACAGACAGCTTTCCGGGTCGTGTGGCCAGCATGACTAAACCGCTTCTGGCGCAACGAAACCATAGTGCGCGGAAAAGCTATGTTGTTGTTGTTGTTGTTGTTCAGTCGTGTCCGACTCTTCGTGACCCCATGGACCAGAGCACGCCAGGCACCCCTATCCTTCACTGCCTCTCGCAGTTTGGCCAAACTCATGTTAGTAGCTTCGAGAACACTGTCCAACCATCTCATCCTCTGTCGTCCCCTTCTCCTTGTGCCCTCCATCTTTCCCAACATCAGGGTCTTTTCAAGGGAGTCTTCTCTTCTCATGAGGTGGCCAAAGTACTGGAGCCTCAACTTCAGGATCTGTCCTTCTAGTGAGCACTCAGGGCTGATTTCTTTAAGAATGGATAGGTTTGATCTTCTTGCAGTCCATGGGACTCTCAAGAGTCTCCTCCAGCACCATGTATCTACTCTTAATAGATGCTATGTGTGTATTAATAGATGCTATGTATCTACTCTTAATAGATGCTCAATACCTAGACAGAGAGGGGTAGTGAGAGAAAAGGACACACACCTGAATGTCCAGCAGCTCACAGACACTGAGTGGATAAGTGAAGCCCATTTCTGCAAAACTCGGGAACAGGACTAAAATTAATACACAGGTGACATTGAATTCTGTTTTAACTTACCAGGTAGTTACGTAAATCTGAATCAGTCACCCCTGTGCTGCAGAGAATGTTCAATTAAGGGTACAATGCTTTACCCATGGTGAACCTTTGAAAAGGAACTGAAATCCCGGGGAACAAATTTCATTTTAATAAGCTACATTGTACAGCAACCTGAGCTACCTGACCCTTCCTCGGCACTTCTATTTTTAAAGATGGAGTTGACAACTCCTTGACGCACAAAGTACTGATACTTAAAGTGCTAGTAGCTGCCAGGCTGGAGAAAGTTTGCCACTGGAAAGATTTGAGTAACCCCTCTGTTAATAATTGGGATAGGAGGGTCTGGTAGTCTGCTTCAGACAAGAAACTGACTCCACAATGCAAAGGTTCAAGGGGAGAAACATAAACAGAAAAATTATTGGGCGTTAGCTTCCTATTTATTACTTACACTAAGGCAAGAGATTCAAATGCTGCTCCAATTTCTTTTGGGAGTGATTTTCTGGTCTTCAGCTATGCAAGCATGATTTTTCTTTTATTGTGTTGTAGGCTTACCTATCTGTAATAATACTGCAGGTGGTTACTTAATTGTGGGTTTCTTTATTGTTGTTAAACAATAACAACAAATTAATTTTAATAAAAAGAATCAGAAGGGACGTTAAAAGGTCATCTCATTCACTCTCCTGTTTGATGAAGGATCTGCAGTGTAGAATTCAGCTGCAACAACTGTCCTCTTTAATGGAGAAGGGCAGTTCTGGAAGCTTCTACAGTTGGTCTGTGAATGTTTAGTTCACAAAGCTGGACTGCTCAAAGGCCACAAAGAACATCTACACCAAGGGTGGAGAACCTGACCCTCCAGATATTGTTGCACTGCAGCTCGTATCACCCCTGACAATTGACCATGTTTCCTCCCATGTAAGAGGATCATCCTTCAGTATTCTCCCAAATTCCAAAAAAATCCTATGTTCAGTAGTTATCCAGTCTTTAAAATTTATCCTGAAGCATACCTCACAGTCTGACACATCACACAAAATAATAAACCATTGTTGATTTTTTTTAAATGGTTCTACTGCAACACATTTCTTTAGCTGCCACTATTTCTTTATTCTAACTGCAGGGAAGCAGCTGTAAGTCTTAATTCTGTCTATTCTTCAGCCCTAGATTTCTTGCCATATAAATATGTTCAAACAGCAGGTAACAATGCTGCTTAGCTGGCTGATGAGCCCACTCAAACAGATGGTCTTCTCGCTTGGCAGACTTGTAGCCATAATTGAAAAGCATAGACACTAAAGCTTCAGAAACAAATGCAGCCCTGAATGATGGAAGTCTTTGGAACTGATGGATACATCATCATTTTTCTGTGTTGGGGTTTCAACTTTCCCGCACCCCAGGTCCTTAGTTGAACTAATAGTCAACAGAAGCATGGTGCCCCAATCAAAGGAAGTAATAGTCCCATTCTATTCTGCCTTGGTCAGACCACCCTGGACTACTGTGTCCATTTCTGGGCACTGCAATTTAAGATGGATATTGACAAGTGGGAACGTGTGCAGAGGAGGATGACCAAGATGATAAAGGGTCTGAAACCAACCCTTATGAGGATGAGGGAATTGGGTATGTTTGGGTTGGAAAAGAGGACACTGATATGACAGCCATCTTCAAATATCTGAAAGGCTTTCACATGGAAGATGGCGCAAGCTTGTTTTCTCCTGATCTGGAGAGTAGGACCCAAACCAATGGATTCAAGTTACAAGAAAGAAGATTCCAACTAAACATTAGGAAGAACTTTCTGTAAGAGCTCTTTTGACAGTGGAACAGACTCCCTCAGGAGGTTGTAGACTCTCCTTCCTTGAGTGTTTTTAAGCAGAGGATGCATGGCCATCTGTCATGAATGCTTTAGTTGAGATTTCTGCATTGAGATGCCCGACCCTCAAGGGCAGAGGATGGATGGCCATCTGTCATGAATGCTTGAGATTTCTGCATTGAGATGACCGACCCTCAAGGTACCTTTCAACTCTACAATTATGATTCTATATTTCGAGGGAAGAAAATGTATGAAGAATCCAAATTGCAATTGCAATCTATTTTAGGAAGCAAAATAAGTCACCTTCCAATCTTGGACCTGAATAGGGCTAGCACAGTCGTAGAATCGTAGAATTGTTGTGTTGGGAGATATCCCCAACGGTAATCTAGTCAAACCTCTTGCAATGCAAGAATCATAGCCTTATATTCAGCCAGACAATTGGTCTGTCTAACCCAGGAATCCCTGAGTGCAGCCCAAATCCTGCTTGGTCCCCACCTCACAGGTTTTTCCCAAGCTGAAATCCTCTAGAAAAACACGTGACCTTTATTGTCATTTATATATATATATATATATGTAAAAAAACACCATTGGAATGTATAGCCTTTGATAATAAGCCCAAGTAGCCAGCATATCTGCTATAGGCAGCAGAACATTTGTCATATCCTGCTAGCTGGACGTTTTACTCAGAAAGTAATTATCTTCAGCAGGAGCTGGAGTTCATACTTTTGCTGTATTTGGCAGATACTATGATACATCTGTGCAATCAAAACATACTTGAGATAGCCCATTAGTTCTCTGCTCAACGGCGCACGTTGTGCTGTTCCAATTTGTCTTTTAAAGGATAACCTGCACTGTGGCCCTCTCCCCCAGTGGTATGAAAAGAAGTCTCCATTTCTGGTGTAACTGCTCACTCAAAGGAATTTCATGTTGCACCAATTACAGTCATACAGTTCGCAACCCAAGCGCCCACTGTATTGATTAAAGGTCAGTGTTTGTGGCCGTTTTTGTCGAGAATCACTTGCGGTATTGAGAGCAGAAATGGATTCACTGAGGTTCCTTCACTTACGCACACCCAGTTTCAACATATTGATCAACGTTAGCCTAAGCCATTGTAAGTTTAAAGTATTGTCACAAACACGGCAGAAACAGTGTCCTTTCAAGCAAGCGAGAACAGCACGTCGTAGGCTGCATCAGTGACTAGGATAGATGTTTATTCGGCATTTGCGCCCATCTTACAATACAAAACAGAACAAACAAAAGAGAATCAAATAAAACAACGGCACCGTACAAGCCGCAAATAAAAACACAACTCAAAAGGACCAATATTAACATTTCCATAAAAGCATATCTCAGAGAAATTTTAAAGTTAAAATTTAAGCATAAAACTAAAATCAGTGACTAATTTCGTTTTGGAAAACATATTTATAATTTCATTAATCAGCTAACATCCCATTTCGTCTCTTATACGAAATAACAGCTGTTAGGAATCTAGCAACCTGTAGGGTTATGTAAGGGTCCACATCTTGTAGAACCCAAGCAAGATGTAGGTCAACTGGCTTATCAGCAATAGACTGAATTATCGGATTTAATATACTGGCACGGATCGAACTGTACATAGGGCAATTGAACATTACATGCTGTAGAGATTCAGTTGATTTATTTTCACAGGCACACATGGGGGAAACTTGGCCCTTAGTAAATCTGTGACTCAGCACGTTTGATGGGAAAGCATTAAACCTAGCTTTAATGAAGGCGTATCGATGAGAAGCAACCGTGAGTGATGTTAAATAAGATGGAACTTGGTAAATAGGGGTAATGCCAATATTTAACGGCGAACAAACTCCCCCACCAGTTAAGAGATTTTGATATAGCTGCATCAGTGACTGGGCTGTGTCTTCCTGAAGAGCCCTAAGATAAGGAAAAGTGTGAGTTTCCACTACGCCAAGTCCAAGAACGTAGTGAAACTTTTTGATTTGCATTTAAAACTTTGCTGGCAAACAATGGCTCCCCAACTCCTGCTGCTCCCCTGCTGATAGACCATTTGAGAATTGCTTGGGGTCTTGGCAGAGCACATAATGAGTTTCTTGCCTGTGTGGTAGCAATTGTGATGCACTGTGCAGGATGCTGTATGGTTTCTAATTGTAGTTTCCCCCGGAATTCAAAATTGTAATGCACTAAAATACAGTACAAGAAAAGGCCAAAAAAAAAAATACAGTTAAAAATCAATGTGAATATTTGATGCGGGGATATCACAGGCCACCTGAATGAAACTCACAAACCATAGTTTCGAAACCCACGGTGGAAAATTAATCACTTCTTCAAGAAAGTCTATACAATCATATTGAATAACAGAAGAACTATGTTAGATCTTTTGTATTTGCTCTAAGAAGATCAGGTGTCAAGCATTCCACCAGAGGGGTTATCATGCTTTGCCAGTATGTTTGCCTCCTTAAATACTTGGTTGGCTATAATTTGATATTATACTACAAGTATTGCAAATTCCTTCAGTAGCCAAGCTTCACCAACTTAGCAGTGTAGACTGTGTTTGCATGGACTGATTGACATTTTCTTCAGCCACAGACTTTAAACACAGTCAGTTTCAGATGGGTGAATGTTGGGGTGATGGCACATGAACATTATGAGATTCACATGGTGTTCTTTAGCTGTGCTGCAAAGGAACTGAGCTTCATGGTGGAACTGAATAGGTTAATAATAATAATAATAATAATAATAATAATAATAATAAATTTTTATTTATACCCCGCCCTTCCCAGTCAAAAACCGGGCTCAGGGCGGCTAACACTAATTAAAATCACAGCAAAAACATAAACACAATCAATTAAAAAACAAATTTAAAAATTCTATATTAAAACTGCAGTCTCAAT
This sequence comes from Lacerta agilis, assembly GCF_009819535.1. Lineage (NCBI taxonomy): Eukaryota > Metazoa > Chordata > Lepidosauria > Squamata > Lacertidae > Lacerta > Lacerta agilis. The sequence continues at coordinate 6,336,487 of NC_046323.1, read as the reverse complement.
TTCAAATAACCCACCAATAAAAGAATGAAGCATAAATATCAAACAGAAACCAACCCAAAGGCCAGGTGGAACAGCTCCGTCTTGCAGGCCCTGCGGAAAGATGCCAAATCCCGCAGGGCCCTGGTCTCTTGTGATAGACTGTTCCACCAAATCGGGGCCAATACGGAGAAGGCCCTGGCCCTGGTTGAGGCCAACCTAGCATCTTTGTTGCTCGGGACCTCCAAAAGATTATTTGAGGACCTTAAGGTCCTACACGGGACATACCAGGAGAGGCGGTCCCTTGGGTATGTCAGCAAATGGAATGCTAATTCCAGAAGTTACCTTTGCCCCTGCTCTCAACCTACCCATTCTGTCCCTACCATCACATCAAGCCAAGTATATCATAGCCAGTCTCCTTTGTTGCCAAAAAAGCCAACTGTAAGGCTGTTCTCGCTGGCTTGGAGGAAATAAAAAGTAGTATTGAGAAGGGGCAGGAAATGGCTAATGGCTTGAGTCATTGGTTAATTCCATTTTTAAGCTGGAAGAACCCACAGTAAACCTTTTTTTAATTCTGTGTCCAAACATCTTCATTCTGACTCAAAACATCTGTCTTAGCATCAGGGATAAAGGGGAGGGCTGGTGCTCCCCAAACAAACTTTTCCGTTGTCAGAGTGCTCTTGGAATCACACCATTCATTGGAGGGACTCAAAACCTCTTCCATCAGTTAGGGGGTACCAAAACGCAATACCCTAAAAAAAAGCAATATAAACTTTATACTACTTCATATCAAAAAGTGGGACTTCTGGTGAAAAGGTGAGAGGGTCCTGTCACTTTTAGTTTAATATGTGGTAGTCATCTTCCAAGACACTTGTAGACACGGTCTTGTTACACCCAATAACATTCTTATAATATTGAATATTTATTTATGGATATTTTATTTATAAATTGATGCCTAAAAACAATGGTGGAATTGCAGCTTTTAAGAAGAAACTTACGGCTAACTGATGCCATTTTATAAATACTTGCTGACAAAAAGTTCCAACAATAAAGTTTTCCAGAAATGATTACACAGAAGCACAAATATGAACAAAGCTTTTATTTTAACCACAAACATCAGCAATTGGCATAAAATGCATAAAAATACAGTATTTTGTGCTGTAATATAATTACAAAAGACATCTTGAATGTTAATTTTCCTCAGCCCAATCCTCATTAGTGGTTGTCTTAACAAATAGGAAACGAAATGACTTTTTTTTTTAAAAAAATCAATTAAAACCCCTTCTTTAGCTCTCCTCACTTTAAACAATCTGAGACACAACCCTCTTATATCACTATCTTGAAATCCACTTTAATAGTCTATGTAATAAATTATGCTTCTTGCTGCAGAATTTACTACAGTTAAGTCACAGACAAAGCTGTGCCTGCAGTACAGAAGTTAAAATTCAACAGAGAGCTGAACAAACAGTTTTCCAGATGGTTCCTTATCTAGATGATTTGCAATGGTTTTTTAGTAGCCATTGCATAAACAGAATTCATATTGCCTTTTTGGCACAGTGTTCCCCCACCTCACACATATGACAATCTGGCTCTACCAATAAAAAAGTGAATTCCTGCCTGAAGTTGAACTGTGCATCATCATCAGAATCTCGCTGAAAGCAGAAATCAAAATACGTGACAGGTTGTTGTTTTTTTTAAAAAGGCAAAAAATATGTTGTAGTTTGTTTTATATTTGCCAAACTATCAGTTTTACTTTTACATAAATTAACTATTCTAAGGTGTATAAAAGAGCCACAAAAATGAAATGAGTTTATTTCTATTTATTTTACATTGCTCTAGTGGTTACATTTGGTTTTCCAGGGAATGTTATTTCCTATCAATTTAGACTCTCTTTCTACAAGGTAGGCAAAATATGTTCTATTACTAAATTAAGGCCAAAGCATAAAAAGATTTTTCTAAACCCTGAAAACGTTTTCCTTGTTAATATTTCATATGTGCAAAATTTGTTAAGTTTTGTCTACTTTGGTGATAAACCATTTCAACAGCTGGTAGCAAAAATACTGCTTACTAAAATTAGTTTCATTGGTCTGATTTTAGCAACTACTTTAAAAAGAAGGCTGAAGATTGTGGATTGTGCACATTTGCCATCTAAAGTATGAAATTCAAAGTTATTCAGAATAACTTCCATGTAGAACAAAAACTTAAAATACATTACCTAGCTCTAAAATGACCTAAAACATTGGGGATTTTTCATCGGTTTTCATAAAAACAGCCACTTGTACATAAATGAGATAGTGGAAACTATCCAATTCCTTCACAAAAAATATACATATTCATTAAAGGTGCAATATGAGATGCATGCTGGGGGAATGGGGTTAGCAATATAATGTGGTGAATGTGTATGGAATGCTGCACCTATTTCGGGTAGAAAGATGCACTGACTATACTAGGAAAGATCATCCGCCTCTGCAATTTCACAGATTTTGAAACCTGGCATACTTTTCCATAGCCATTTTTGCTCACTTGCTTTGGATCAGTATTTATTTAAAAACGTTTGAACACATACACATTTGCATAGCAAATTTTAAAGAACTGACCCAAGTATACGACTGAGAATATTTTAAAAATGTCATCATTGCAAAAGTCTAGTATTGTGCAGTATTCTGTACTCCTGGCACCCTAGCACTTCCAATTCTGAAGCCGTTATCATTTACATCAATGGAATGTACTTCCAAATAAATATAACTGGACTCACCATTTAAGGCTGAACCAATGAAGTATCCCTAAATGCAGCTGCAAGACTTTAAATATGAAATAGGGATAGAGCCTTATGTAGGCACGAAGCTTTGGTTGCTACAACTGACAAAGGAACTTCCTGAGCACAGAATTCCCTGGAACACAGCCTATGTCTAATGGTGCAATCCATTAAAATGAATGTCAAAAGTCCTGTTGGTTTTAATGGACTCTGAATTGAGAGCTCTCTTTTACTTAATTGCCAGTTTAAAAATACATATACTGTCAGAAAATGCGTTGCACTGAAGAGTCATTCCCGGGTAACTTCTAATACTTTGTATATATTGTTGTTGAACACTGTTCTGAAGTATGGCCTGGAATCCATGCTCATGAGGGTGCATAAAGGAACTTTTCCAGCATTGGCAGTATCTTCTATATCCCAGATTTCAGGCATGCTGCAGCCAGGCCTAAAAAAGTATTTAAATACTGTCAGCAAACAGGACACACATCATTTGAGTGAATGGCGGAAGAACAACACTGATCAAGTGTGATTATTTTACTGACAACAAAGCTGATACTTTGCCCCATGCCACTTTTTTACTTAGTAAATCACTTTAATCCTAAGACTCCACTATCCCTCCTCCAAACCCTCTCCTAAGGGTTGGGGCCCCTCCTGAACAATGTGGGATGCAACCAGGAAACTTTCATTCCGTGAAATAGTCAATTTAGGGTCTAGGCCAAAATTGGACACCATTTCACACTGTTTAGGCAGGGTCCCGACCATCAGGAGAGGCTTTATTAAGTGTGCAGATGCCTTCTGGGGAGAGGGGGTGATGGGAGACTTTTCTTCCACAACCTTTCTTAGGATCCATGCTATTAAAATCCACACCAACATTTAAACAATGCAGTGGAATCTGGAGTAAAATACTATGAAAACTGGCATCCTTGCCAAGAAACTTTACAATGACAGTGCTGCTCGAGTAGGTTCATTCAGAATCTGTCTGCAGTCTCAATATGAAATGACTCGAGGGATGAGGAAGAGGATTTAAATCACACACAGCTCTATCCAAGACAGGGGGAGCCAATATAGTGCCCTCAATGTGCTTTGGACTCGCATCCCCATTAGCCCCAGTCAGCAAAAGTCAGGGAAGACAGGAGATGTACAGTCATACCTCATGTTATGGCCACTGCGGGTTACGTCTTTTCAGGTTGCGCTCCGCGCCGAACCCAGAAGTACAGGAATGGGTTAGTTCCGGGTTTCGGCGCTTGCGCATGCACAGAAGTGCCTAATTACGTCATGCGCATGCACGTGAGTATTTCGTTCTGATAGGCAGGCCTCCAATGGTCAAATTCCGGTAATTAAAAAGTAGTAAATCTCTCAGATAAAAGGTAATAAATCACTCGGCTAAACTGGGATCGGAGTCAACTAAAACTATTCAAACGCTGAAGACGTTTGGGAAAGACATAAAAAGACATAGAGGACAAATAAAACAATAAAACAAGCAGTATTAGGCTATAGCTTATCTGTAACATCAGGGAGCAGCGTGGGGCTGTTCCTCCTTCGCCGCCATCTTGTCCCTTGGCTTATCCATGCACAGACGTGGCACTGCGTGATACGAATGCTGCGGGTTGTGGACGTGCCTCCGTCACGGATTACGTCCACGACCCGAGCGTCCACTGTATTCCCAACAAAACCAGGGGGAGGGGGCAGGCATGACCACATTGGCTGACCCGGATGTAAAAACCCATTTAGTTTCAATGGCCAATCCTTACTAAGGGTCATCAAAAACTCAGGTTCCAAAGTTCCACAATGATGCACATAGGAACTTAAGAAAATCCTTAGAGATCCAAGTAGATCTTATTAATATTCAGAACAAAAGAAGCAACGCAAAACATAATATTGTATCTGACACAGCGGCTACAAAAGCAAAATTCTAATTTTAAGGATTGCTTTGAAGATCACTTTCAACCATTAGCACCAACTGCCCAAATTCCAAAAACTAAAGAGGGACACCACCAATAAGAGTTGACCCAATGTCTCAGGGTTTATAGAAGGTGAGTGGCCAAATTCCCAAACCACCTCAGCATGACAAGACATCATGGAAAAGTCCCAAAGTTCCGCACCTGCAATTTCTCCTAAGCAGCCGGTGCAGAGAAAGTGCCCGAACCCCTTTATCACTGGTAGGAAATGATCAAGGTAAACTTGCATACTGCTTACTTACTTAGATCTCCTCAGGCACCAAGAATCTTCTAAAACGTAGTAATTTACTCCCAACTTCAGCAATTCCCTTTTAACTTCTTTTGCTGGTTTTCGGCTATACATGGAATAAACTGTTTTTGTTCTTGCCCTAGGAGGAAGAGAAAGCTACAAATATACCAACCAACCAAGAAAATAAATAAATAACTTGAGCAAACAATACACAGCTCATCACTGAAGTAAAGTGGGAAAAAATGTTTGTGGTATCGTGGAGAGAGATAATTTACTCTGGTGTATTTTTTTAATATGTTGTTGTTTAGTCGTGTCCGACTCTTCGTGACCCCATGGACCAGAGCACGCCAGGCACTCCTGTCTTCCACTGCCTCCCGCAGTTTAGTCAAACTCAAGTTAGTAGCTTCGAGAACACTGTCCAACCATCTCGTCCTCTGTCGTCCCCTTCTCCTTGTGCCCTCAATCTTTCCCAACACCAGGGTCTTTTCCAGGGAGTCTATTTTTTAAATATAGTTAATAACATACTTCATGAGATGTGTGACATATATATTTATGGGAGGATAAACAAAACTAGTAAGATAAGGACTGAAGGAAATGGAAAAAGCACATACTGGTAGCTAATACCTGATTTAGTGAACATTTGCCAGAAAATCAGAAACAAATATGAAGTAATTTCTGGAGCACAAATCCTAACCCGAAATGGTAGGTGGTTACTTCCTGAAGTGTCAGAACAGAAAGTGAAAAGCCTCACTTACCATGAGTTTTCTTTTTTTGTCAAGAGGCAAGGGACAGGGAACAGCAAAGGGTTAACTCCTCCTGTGGCAGAAGGCAGTGCCAAGCCCAAACCTGGTGCTGGTTCCCAGGGAGAAGAGCTATCTCAGGTTCAGAACTTGACTTTAGTCGGGGAAAACCCTGTACCACAGCTCCGACACTGGGTGCAAAATGGGCATACTTTTGGCTCAACAACGATGACTAAGAAAACACACATAGGCCTAACATTGTATGTCAATGTGTTTGCTTGTGGGGATGCGTCCTTCAACAGGAGGGTTTTCTAGCTGGCATTTTAAGCAGGTTTGTCCCACCTTGGAATATAGGCACTGTTGTTAGATAACTGTTTTGGTGTTGCCCTCCTGATTGCTAACTGAGGTTGGGAAGATGGACTTTCCATCAACTCCATTATAGTAAGCAGGCAAGAGTGCATGTACTGTATATTCTGGCGTATAAGACTACTTTTTAATCCAGGAAAATCTTCTCAAAAGTTGGGGGTCGTCTTATATACCGGGTGGAGAATCTGCGGTCGAGTATATATCAAACTCTATATTTTAACTGGAAAAGTTGGGGGTCGTCTTATACGCCCAGTCGTCTTATACGCCGGAAAATACGGTATATTCACACTGTTATTTACCATATTTTTCGCTCCATAGGGTGCACCTAGTTTTTAGAGGAGGAAAACAAGAAAAAAAATTCTGAGGAAGGATGGGGGAGATCAATTTTTTTGGGGGGTGCTCCTTTAAGTACTGTCTGTGGAGCGTCTGCCTCTTGCCTGACCTTCCGCACTCCATCGCCTTCTCCTCCGTGCCTTCTTCAAACTGGTGTCAGCCTCCTCCCTCCCGCACTCCTCTTATTTCAGACCCCCCCCCATGCCCTTTGCATGTCTGGTTTGCAGCAGGCTCTGGCCTCTCGCTCCCAGTGGCTCTGGGTGTCAAAGCTGCCCTCCTGGAGGGCCGCAGGTTCCTTCTGCCAGAGGAAACACCTTTCCTTTGCGATACCTCCTTGTCTGCAGCCCATTCCCAGCATCTCAAAAAGGGGCTTAGTTTGTGCTGGCAACCACACCAGTGCTGTGGCTGAGTCCCAGAACGTAGAATCAAAGAATGTGAAAGTCTGAAGGGGGGGTCTGGGAGGTCATTCAGCCCAACCCCCACCTCAGCCCACTGGGGTCTACCAACGGATAGAATCAAGGATATGGGTCGAGGGGGCATATGGGGGGGGTTTCCAGGTGTCATATTCTGCCCAGTATTGAGGGGTATAATCAGGGTAAGGGGGCAGATTCAGGGAAGGATTAGGGGGGAGGGGGCATATTCAGAGAGAGTTTCAGGGGGGCATATTTAGGGAGGGTATCAGGGACAAGGAGGCATATTTTGGGAAAGTTTCAGGGTGGGCAGTTTCTAGGGTGGGCAGAGCTGGGATGGGGGCAGGGGTTAAGAGGGAAGGCTTGGAAAGAAAGGGTCTCTTACAGGGAGGGCTCAGGGGGCAAGAGGGAATATTGTGGGAAGGTTTCAGGGGGAGGGGCATATTCAGGGAGGGATTATGGGGGGAAGGGGGCAGATTCTGGGAAGGTTTCAGGGGTGGGTGGGGCATATTTAAGGAGGGCATCAGGGGCAAGGGGACAGATTCTGGGAATGTTTCTGCATGGGCAGTTTCTAGGGTGGGAAGGAAGGAAGGAAGGAAGGAAGGAGTGAGAGAAGAGAGAAAGAAAGAGAGATAAGGAAGGAAGGGGTGAGAGAGGGGGAGAGAGAGGGAAGGAAGGAGGGAGGGAGGGAAGAGAGAGAGGAAGGAAGGAAGGAAGGAGGGAGAGAGAGAGAAGGAAGGAGCCTGCTCTTGTAAGAGGCGGCAGTGGGATGAGTGCCCCGAAAGGACTCTGCTCTGCGGAGGAGGGGGTAACAGCCCGATTTTGGGCTGCTCGCTCCTCTGCCGCCGCCCTGCAGCTGGTGGTGGCCACGGTGGAGGGGAGAACAGCCCGATTTCAGACTGCTTGCCCCTCCGCTACCGCTGGGAGTCATGGCTCTAGTGGCAGAGGCATCCCTCCGGTCGAGGGATCCCGCTGCCGTCCAGTGCCTTCGCTCCATAAGACGCGCAGACATTTTCCCTTCGTTTTTTAGGAGGGGGAAGTGCGTCTTATGGAGTGAAAAATACGGTGAATATTCTGTGACAGAGATGCATTTTCCATGTTCCAGTCAAATGAGATCCTGAGTGGGGAGAGGCATTACTTTTTGAGTTTGTGTTCCGCCAAAGGGACTAAGATGAAGGCCAAGCTCAGATCAGGCAAAATCCAAGTGAAACAAGAAGCACCCTGGGCAGATCTGTGTGAAGCTCAGGCTGAAGAATCATGAGCAGGCTTGAATGGTGTTGCTTCAACACAGACTAAGACTTGCATAGAGCTTCAGTTCTGTGTCAGTGTCTAGTTCCACCTCTTATGAAGAAAAGCTCTTAAGGTTAAAGGGGCTTTGTCTGTTTCCACAACTGTTGATTCTAATGGAGCATGGAAAGTACCATTGGTATCTAACTGAGCCATGGCCACCTCAGCACTGCAGACTCGCACCCGAGGTTACTATTGTTCTTGGTGCATCTCTAAAGGGAGTCCCTCTTTGCAGACTGGAGTCCCTGGTCTACCATCTCATGGCTTGACAAAAGTATTGGAGAAACTCTGAAAGAAGGAAAGTGGCCACAGCAACTGGTGGGAGCAGTGATTGCTCCAAAGTGTCACTTGGGCTGCTGAAACACATAGAATCATAGAGTTGGAAGAGACCAGAAGGGCCATCCAGTCCAACCCCCTGCCAAGCAGGAAACACCATCAAAGCATTCCTGACAGATGGTTGTCAAGCCTCCGCTTAAAGACCTCCAAAGAAGGAGACTCCACCACACTCCTTGGCAGCAAATTCCACTGTCAAACAGCTCTTACTGTCAGGAAGTTCTTCCTAATGTTTAGGTGAAATCTTCTTTCTTGTAGTTTGAATCCATTGCTCCGTGTCCGCTTCTCTGGAGCAGCAGAAAACAACCTTTCTCCCTCCTCTATATGACATCCTTTTATATATTTGAACATGGCTATCATATCACCCCTTAACCTTCTCTTCTCCAGGCTAAACATACCGAGCTCCCTAAGCCGTTCCTCATAAGGCATCGTTTACGGCCTTTTACCATTTTGGTTGCCCTCCTCTGGACCCATTCCAGCTTGTCAGTATCCTTCTTGAACTGGACACAGTATTCCAGGTGAGGTCTGACCAGAGCGGAATACAGTGGTACTATTACTTCCCTTGATCTAGATTCTATACTCCTATTGATGCAGCCCAGAATTGCATTGGCTTTTTAGCTGCTGCATCACACTGTTGACTCATGTCAAGTTTATGGTCTACCAAGACTCCTAGATCCTTTTCACATGTACTGCTCTCAAGCCAGGTGTCACCCATCCTGTAATTGTGCCTTTCATTTTTTTTACCCAAGTGTAGTACTTTACATTTCACCCTGTTAAAATTCATCTTGTTTGCTTTGGCCTAGTTCTCTAATCTGTTAAGATCATTTTGAAGTGTGATCCTCTGGGGTATTATCCACCCCTCCCAATTTGGTGTCATCTGCAAACTTGATCAGGATGCCCTCAAGCCCATCATCCAAGTCATTGATAAAGATGTTGAATAAGACTGGGCCCAAGACAGAACCCTGTGGCACCCCACTAGTCACTTCTCTCCAGGATGAAGAGGAGCCATTCATGAGCACCCTTTGGGTTCGGTCAGTCAGGGCAAGGACTTTTGCCATGGATGTGATGTTGGCTTTGTTGGACATCAAAGTCCTGGTCACCACCTTGATCTTTGTGATGCGCTCTGGGGACAGTGATATCAGCCCCTCTGTACATTTGGCTTCTTGAGGTAAACAAAACTAGATCCTCCCTCACTATGCCTCCCTCTCCCATCTGTTTAGAAGCATTAGGGAGAACAAAAAAAGGCTGAAGAAAAAGCAGGGGTGGGGAAGTTCTACTGCCAAGTAGGATCTCTTCAATAGCAAGGAGATGCTGCTTTGAAATCAAAGGCAGAACCACAAAACTGAAAGGACTCTTCTCCTTGGGAGGAATGCGAATATTTTGCTTTCTTTTGGGAGGCCTTGCTTCCTTTTAGAGGAGTTTGCCCTTTGCTGCTGCCTGCTCTCCAGCTTGTTGATACAATAGCAACTCACACTCTTTATTTTAAGCCAGGAGAAGCCACGGGATTAGTGAGCTTGCATGCCTGAAGGAAACAAATCCATCACTGACTTACTCATCTTTCTCTACAGCAAAGCTTCTGTCTAAAATCAATAACTATATTTTATTCATCCCATTTTAATCAATTAAAAAGCAACACAACACAATGCTATATTAAATCAGTTAACATGTTTATTTGAAACTGCCCAGCTAATTTCAGCAAACTTCAAACTCATCCAATCCCGTATTTTAACCTCTCCTCCCAAACAATACAAAATAAGATTTGCTCAGTCCACCACCACCTTTGATCCATCTCTATAGATCATAGTCCAGTCACCAGCTTCCCATTTAAAGCACCCAATGACAACCAGTTGTTTTTTAATCCAAGAGTATTATAATTTGTGAACAATATATTCAAAGCACACAGGAGGCCAGAGACCTCTATACAGGTATAATAAAAAAAAACCTAAACCAAAGGAACTGAAGAACACAAGCCAGACCTATTTCATTGTTTGTTTCAACAAAAAAGGTACATGCTGCACCTGTAGAACCTCAGGCATAAAAAAGAGATAAGATTACAATACTCAAAAGTGGAAAGAGCATTTTAGATGCAATCTGCAAAAGTTCAAGGATCCTAGCACACAAAGTTCCAGCTCATATAATCCACGGAGCAAAAGGCATAGCCAGGGACGTAGCAAGGTAAATTGGTACCCGGGGCAAAAAAAATAAAAAAATTGTCACCCTCCCCCCCCAGATACGTGGGAAGGTCAGGTGGTACCCGGTTTGGAAAATTTCTTGTCAACTCCCCCATTGATTCCCCCCTCCCCCGCGCAAAAATGGTTTTACGTTATTTCATATTTTCTTACAAAGGAATAATAAGTAATAATAATAAAAAAACTTTTATTTATATCCCGCCCCCCCCCCCGGCCAAAGTCGGGTTCAGGGTGGCTAACATCAGATACATAACATTGGTATAAAATCAAACAATAATTAAATTACCTCCTAAAAACATCTCAAAATCAAATTAAAGTCTAATTAGATGGCTTTCCACAGGGTTAGGGTTGGGAACAGTAAGTGCTCCACTGAACTGAAATTTCAGCTTTCACGACATAGGAAAACAGCCAAGTAAACAGCTATTTTGGTAGAGGAGGGTCAAGATATTAACCAATATGCATGAAATTTCATATATAGCTATATAATTCCTAGCATAGTAAGGTAAGACCTTCGGAGCAGGCATTTTTTTTAAAAAAAAATTCAAAACAAAATTTCAAAAAAATTATTTTTTAAAAAAAAATGTTCCTTGATAATGTCACCCCCTCCATTATGGAACCTGGGGTGCCCCCCTTACTACGCCCCTGGGCATAGCTTATTCCCAAGTTTTTAGAAGTCTTGTTACTCCCATTTCCTTGCTGAGTAAATCAGAATATAAAAACGTAAAGGGACCCCTGACAGTTAAGTCCAGTCTCGAACAACTCTGGGGTTGTGGCGCTCATCTCGCTTTACAGGCCGAGGGAGCTGGCATTTGTCCACTTCCGCAGACAGTTTTTCCGGGTCATGTGGCCAGCACGACTAAGCTGCTTCTGGCGAAACCAGAGCAGCACATGGAATATAGCTAGCCTTAAAATTTGAAGTTTAAATCTTACCGTAAACCTGCATCTTCATAATGAGGATGGTTCACGATAGGTCGAAGAGCAGACAATTTTACACTTGCCATTGTAGGCATTGGACCCGCAAAAACAGCATCTGAAATATATAAAAGAAAATTAAAAATCCAACAATTGGTCAAAGTATTGTAAAAATGTAGAATAAAGTAAAGATGACTAAACTTTCTAAAAATCAGAGCTCAAAATGTACATTCATATTAATACATTCAGGCATGACATTATTCTTAGTGGCAAAAATAAAACTACAGCAGATTTCATCCAATTGCTAATTGCTCTTACATCGTTCTTGATATTTTAAAGTTATAATACAGTACTTCTGTATTCAACAGCATAATCTGTTCTTCAACAAAGGACACAAAATTACTGCTTGCCTTATAGCGGATACTGCAAAAGAAAGAAAGAAAGAAAGAAAGAAAGAAAGAAAGAAAGAAAAGAAGGGGGTCGGGTGTTTGTTTTACCTGGTTTGGTACTTTCTTTTATCCATATCAGCAGTTCTTCCTGGGGCAAGTTGCTAAATTCTCCCACAATGCTCCGTTCTCTTTGAAGGTTTGCTACTCCTTCAAATGCCATCATTGCTAAAATCGCAAGAACAAGTGTTCCAGGCTGGATTTTGCTAAACAGCCATCCAAACAGCTGGCATGAAGAAATTAAAAGCCATTTAACTTTACATACAACTTAAGATTCTAAGTTTCCATTTTTTCAAAACACCAGCTAAACACATTACATGGAAAAACATGAGAACTCAGTTCACAATACACTTTCCACTGAAATTAACAATAACCATAAACTCTAATATTGATATTAAAAGTATCCACTGTAGCACAGTGTGTTTATCTCCTTGCATGTTAATGCAATCAAAATTAAAATAATTAGGCTGTGTCATTTTATTGGCTAAGGCATGGATGCTCTGTAGTATGCATATCAATATTGACCACTGGAACAAATCGATGTCGAGAGATAACATTAGACAAAGGTATTGTCACTAACATGAGTTTCCATTGATTTCTTATCCTTTATATTGTATATATGCAGTATGTTTTCTGTCAGCTCACAATATTTTGATAGCATGTTTTTTTCTGTATTGTGCATTTAATAATAACTATATATATTTGTAATTCTATAAACAAGTAATTCAAAGTATTAAACATTTGGCATGCTGAAATGCTATGTCAGCCCCTCTGTAAAACATATGAAGTAAATTACTACATCAGCTGGACAAATAAAACAGTAGCTTACTTGTTTTGAACATATCAAGGATGCCATGATGCACATATGAGGTGTCAGAAACAGCTTTAGTCTCATAAATAAAATAGCAAGAACAGTAAAAAATATAAGCTGCAGTGCATGGTATACAATCTGAAAACAAACAAACAAACAAACACCAAGGCGTAAGAAAATAATGCTTATTAAAAGAGTTGTCAAAACTATGTACATAAACCTATTAACTATAAGAAAGAAGGTTTACCTTTTTATGTAGATGCTCCTTGGAGCACTGCATTATTTTTACATTTAAACCCATTGTGGGGCAGGGGAGAGAAAGACTATGAATAAGAGACAAAACATTTTAGAAAGATGAATACCCCCATGGGAATGGAAGAGACTAGTTTGAAGCTCAATTTTAATTGCTGCGTTTTTCTGTACATTTATTACAATAACTGAATTCCATTTCATTCTTGTTTTATCCCACACCACCACTCTAATCCAACGATTTGGATGCAAATAATCCATACTGATGAGTTTCACTAACGATAGAGAAGTTAACTCTGATGTGTAAATGGAACTTCTGGAAGTATAAGGATTTGCTCATTCACTTTAATGAAGAATATGCCCCCTTTGCTGCCTGGATCTGTCCTCCTACACGGAAGGGAATTGCAAGATATTATGCATTTCTTCTGTGTGTGCACAGCACATGTGATTAAAGGCAAACTGCGGCTATGCTTCAAGTAATCATTGCAATAGGGGTGTTGTGAACATTCAAGCAATACTGGGCCAAATTATTGGGGCACAGCCATGTTCCCAGGCCTATTCTCATCCTGATATTCTTAAATCACCACCACCACTTGCTCCATAAATTCCCCACAAACTACGGGAAGGTGTTAGAGCCCTCTGCAGAGCATGTTTTCCCTCTGGGGACTGTGACTTTGTCCCAGAATCTCCAACAGAAACCGTTAACACTGCACATCATTTCCCCCCAAAAGCAGGCCTTGGAGGGTCTCTTCCCTTTAGAATTGACATCTGCAGTGTTATGTTTCCACTGGAGGTTTTAAGATTGGCAATCCCAATCCTGGGCAGGAAAAAAATAAGCTGCAGGGAGATTTAAGGTGTTGCCTTGCCCCAAAGTAAATTTCTGAGCTCTGAGGCAGGAAAAGGAGGCAAAATTAAAATGTGTCATTCAATACTTAGCACTTCACACCTATATAAAAGAACAGTTTGATGTAAATCCACACCAAACAGGCAGTTTTTGTCCACGTCAAACAACTTGGCAAGGAAACTGGCCTATGTTTGCAATTTTAATTCTAAGAACCCTGCTGTGAAATTTAAACTTGTGCAATCATTTCCCACTATCTCCATTGCTTTTCTTAAATCAGCACTTCCATTTCCCACAGAAGGTAACTTTTCTAAACTTATTGATGGAGAGCTAAATAAGCAGAGTTGTAACATAATTCATGCAGGATGAGATCCTTACCTCCCCATGATTGAAATTATCCGCCTGTCTGAACAAAAAACAGTAAGACTGTTATTTGTTTATTGCACAGAATCAATATGCCTTATGCTACAAATAGTTATTTATAGAACACATTCTCTGTTTACAATCAAACTAAATTCAAAATAGTGCAGTGTTTTTAATTTATAAGTCACTTATGTTATTACAAAGTTACAACAAAACTGTTACTACCCTATTTATTTTATAAACTTATTTTTTATCAATCTGGGGACTACTCATATATACAGATGCTCTGATGCATTTGTTGAACTGCAGCACAAGTCTTTCATTAATTCCCAATTTTCAGCAGATCACTGCTTTAAAAAATGTAATTACAGTGAATGGAAGACTACATGCCAAGACCTCTATACGCACACTAATTGCAACCCAGCTAGATTCCTGGCATGTTCACAAGGCATAATAAACATTTACTTGCTGTACATATTCAATCCACAAAGTGATGGGGAAACTAACTGGAGACTAGAAGCAAACAATAGGAGCAAAGCTTGGCTGCACAATTACTGTATATTCTGGCGTATAAGACTACTTTTTAATCCAGGAAAATCTTCTCAAAAGTCAGGGGTCGTCTTATACGCCGGGTGGAGAATCTGCGGTCGAGTATATCTCAAACTCTATATTTTAACTGGAAAAGTTGGGGGTCGTCTTATACACCCAGTCGTCTTATACGCCGGAAAATACAGTACATATAGTCCTTTAGGCAATAATTAATTCAATGGATTTGCACTCTCATTTCAAAATGTATTTACCTTTCAGATAATCCCCTGCGACACACAACACTCTGAAATGTCTGTGAACAGTCAAGAACATGTTTTAAACAGCCTTTTCTCTAAAGCAGATTTAATCATATGCCAAAATTACAATTTCCCAAAGGTTAACAGACAAAATTTTCCAATTACAAACTTTGGATTAATTGCCCTTTTTAACAGCAATTCCTTCTTCAGGATTATGTAGAATAGATTTTCATTTTTGGTCATCCACATGCATGTCTTTCAAGATGTCTGCAGAAACAGGTCTGGTATATAACAGCCCAAATCCAAGTTCATATACTTTGATTTGGTTTTTTGGTCACATGTTCTACTCTTTTTGTATGTATGTGCAAATGCTAGACACACTCAAATTTAAGTATTAATTGCCTCCTTTTAGCATACTATACACACTAAATGTAAACCAGATGAAAAACAGCAAAGACCTTACCTTCAGAACAATTACTGAAAAAACGACAAGAACTACCGGAAGCAGAAGTGTCTTCATGTACTTTACTGGAGTCTGAAACGCAGTTTCAATGGGTGGTAAATTTTATGCACAGTAACTTTTCTTACAAAACCGTTTTCTTTTAAGACATTCTTACTCTAGATTTTCACAATGAACCTCTCCCCAAGTTATTCTATCCAAGAAAAATTGTCAAAACTATTGTGCAGTTAATCTGAACAATGTTTTTCAGTGTCACTGTTCATAACATAAATTATGGGCTGTAATAAAGTCATGACACTGACACTTTATCCAAATATTTTGTTCTACCAACTGCTAACTCAGTTTCATTAAGCAATAGAAGAATCCTGAATCGTTATCTTTGTTTTAAAAAAAAAAATAGCAGTCCAATCAAACATTATTTTTTCTGATTAAGGAAAAAAATATGCAAAAACATCAAAGTGTTCTATACACCATCCACTGATTTTTAATTACCTGTTTTTCCATGAAATCAAACTCCACAGCACATGTGTACATTGAAGTATGAAAATCTCTATAACCAGTAAATTTTGCCTTCAGCAGGTTGCCTATATGAGCCTGGTAAGAAATTACAGTGAAAATGCTGGTTAAATGCATTATTTCAGAGATTAAAAAAAAGAGTGGAAAGTGCAAAGTGTTGGACTATGCTACATTAAAATTGGTTCCAAAAAAATAAAAGATCATGGAAATGTCTGAGAAAAAGAACAGCAGTTAATTTGCCATGTTAAGAATAAACAACTTGTAGACCATATAGTAGACACTAGGCGAGGGGTTGTCAACTTTTTGGGTGGGTGAGCAAATTTGAAATTTTAAGGAATTGCCCCTGGGCGCCAATCACCAACTGGCTGCCATCGGGCATGGTGTAACACAAACTGACTGCCACATCTAAAAGGGCAGAAAGATGGGATAGCCAAAGAGTGTGGACATGCCTCCATAATGGGAAAATGCACCTATATCAGCCACTGCTGTGTTTGCGCAGAGATAACTATTCACACCTCTCCTCTGTTCAGGACCGTGGGTGTCCAATCCCAGCATCCAATGAAAAGTGGGCATATTGAAGGGTGCGTGTTCAATGTAGCAGAAACCAACAGTGCAAACAGAAACTGTGGAGGACAGCAAGCAGCCTCTCTCATGCATTGTGGGATTCTGAGAGAATACTTACCAAGACTTTTTGCGAGTGTCATAGGAGGTACAGGTGGGCACAATGGCATCCATGAGCACCACATTGGCAACCCCTCCACTAGGCCACAGATAACTGACATGTTGCAGTTTTATTAGATGAAATTTGTGATGCATCCAGTGGAAGATTATGTGTTTAATTCTTATGGTGCTTGAAGAAGACAATTGTAATTTTTACACTCTATATAAAGTTCCGAATTCAAAATTTGTGCTCGGAAATGTATGCTCTATGAAAGAGAGATTCTGGGGTGGTGTTTGTTTGTCTGTTTTGAGTGATTTACCATCCTGACAGATTTTATTTGATTAAAAGAATCAAACAACTACACTACTTGAAAGTTTTGCTGAGAGTTTAGCAATGAATGTGTCTTTTCAATAGTTTGTAACACTTGATTTTCAATAAATTCCCAAAGTCCCCTATAAAAAGAGACTGATTTTTAAACCACTATGAGAACGGTAGCTCTGTGAAGGGAATAGGGTCTCCAAACAATTATCAGCACCCTTAAGAAACTACATATCCCAGTATTCTTGAGGGCGGGGATTAAAGTGGTGTGCTACTGCTTTAAATGTATAGTGTAGATGGGGCCTATATGATGAAGAAGACATACAAGAAGAATTCTGACAGTGAACAAATGAAACAATGAAGTTTTAAACTTACATCATCAGCGGTTCCAAATATTAGGCACATCAAGAACTTCAAGGTAATTGTCCCCAAAAAGCAACAAAATCCTTCAATGGCCTGTAAAATGAAAGGTATGGTTCAACTGAAGAGCAGAAGCAATACTCAGCATTTAATAGAATTGTAGATAAAAATAAGTTGCATAATAATATATATTATTATGCAACTTATTCTTATCTACAATTTTTATTATGTTTTATTATGTTGTGAGAGCAGAAATGCCATAAGACGCACCCGACCATAAGACGCACTTAGTTTTTTTGAGGAAAACAAGAAAAAAAATATTATAGCATATGAAGGTGAAGCTACGAGCAACTCTGGAGCAAGAGGAGGAGCTGTGCACAGCGTCAAGCAAGCAGAGCTCCCCTTCTCCCCTGGTGGCTTTAAAGCAAGTGGGGGGAAGAGCCACCTTGACGCTGTGCTCCCCCCCCCTGCTTTTTAAAAAGCCACCCGGGGAGAAGGGACGCACAGCAGCCCCGTGCGTCCCTTCTCCCTGCTTGCTGTACAGCAAGAAAAGCTACTGCTTTTCTTTTTATACAGGGAGCAGGGGTGGACAGGGCTGCTCATTCCCCCGCCCTCCGTCACCCCTTTGGGCTGTTTATTCCTCCTTGCCCCCTTTGCCACTGTCGGCGGTGGGGGGGAGGGGAGGAACGGGCCACTGATCCCGCTGTCGCCGCCCCTGCCTATCGCCGCGTTCAGCGAGGGGCGGCGGGCAGCGTCAGGACCAGCGGCCCGAAAGGACTCCTTTTGGGCTGCTGGTCCCACCACCACCACCCCTGCCTCTTGCCGCGTTCAGCGAGAGGTGGGGGGCAGCAGAGCAGATGCTGCTGGATCCTCCTCGCAACCTCCGTTCACAAAAACAAGCCTGTTTTTGCAAACGGAGGTGGTGGGCAGGATCCAGCAGCATCTCCTCTGCTGCCCCCCGCCTCTCGTTGCTTGCTTGACAGGGAGCCTTCGCTCCATAAGACGCACCAACATTTTCACTTACTTTTCAGGAGGGGAAAAGTGCATCTTATAGAGCAAAAAATACGGTAGTTTTTTTTTTTTTAAATTATACCCATTCCTATTGGTGAAAGTGAAGTCATGTTTTTTTTATACTACTTTCATGCAAAATTTAATATTCACTCCCTCTGATGCTGAATTTGGATGGGCTATGCTGACGGCTTTGTGGCCAAAACAGGGATACCCATGCATGCATGGAAAGATCAATCATACTGGAAGAATTCAGGAGCATGCACAACACTTTGACAAATACACCTGCAAAGGAGGGTCAACATTTCCCCCCAAACAGGTACGCCAGCTATTGTGCATGCGACCTCTCAAGCATACAGGAGAAGAGCAAGAAATAAGTGCACGTAGCCCACCAAGCTGCCAGGTGCCAGGTTTAGAACCGAGGAGAGGTTAAAGGCAATACTAGACCATGCAGCATCTAGGGCATGGGAGGCTATAGTGTCCTCTGATGCTTCCCTTCTCCATTCCATTTACTACTTTGGCTTCCCACATACAGGGGTTGTTCACAATATGTGATGGATTCAAGGATTCAAGGCAACAGTCACACACCCCACCCCAGCTGACATGTAATGCCAACAGAGAAGTGAAGGGCTGCATGAAGCAATCTCAGAGCGCAGCATTTCATTCAGGTCTTACTTGTTAACAATAAAGATGAGGTTATAGAAAACAAAATGATCTACAATGCATCAAGAAGCCCTTAGCAAAACAAACAGGAACTGACAACATTAGCAAATTTTAGTAAGTCAACTTACCAAAAAGTTGTTTAAAAGGGACAACAGTCTCCCAATAAATTATTCTCCATAATAAATACAAAACGCATTCAGCCCCAACACCAGTTATCAATCACTCAGCTGCTGGCCAAGGACCTCCAAGGCCTTGGGATAGCCTTCCACCAGCCCAGCCCAGCCCAGCCCCTTCTCTGCTAGGCCCAGATGCTTTTCAGTGAAATGTGGCAATGCTGGCTTTGAATGGAAACCTACAGATCATCCTACTGACCAACATAGATGGTAATATATTTATAACACGAAATGTCAATCCTTACCCATAAGCTGATACCTCTTCTACTACACATTGCCAGGATGTATTTAGGACCCAGTTCAAGAATACCCTGAAAATAATTAAATTAGTTCATTAAACAGCAATATTTATATAACATTCCTCTCAAATGTAGTCCAGAAGAATGAAACAATAAATAAGTCAAAATGAAGTTAGGAAATGCTCAAAACCAGCATTGTAAAAGTATTAATACCAGACACTGAAATTATTGGTTTTAGTGCATAACACTTCCATAGAACACTGAAACCCATTGTTTCTGCTTTTTAAACATATAGATTGGATCACTGTACTGTCTGTTATACAGGATTCTATTGTACAATGGCACAAACTATTTGCACATCACATAATCGGTCTTAGGCAGACCCACGTACATCCAGTTTTGCAATATGTTAACCCAATAACCACATGACAGCATGGAAACAAATAGTGAGCTAAGCATACGTACACTTCTCCAAGAACATACATAACCAATCATCCATAAAGACAAACCAGGAAGGTCAAAGGACCACCCTATAGTGTCATTCTGCTATCTTTTTGAAGCTATACTACATGCATACTTCTTTTATTTAGTTCACTATTTTTGGCTTTCATAAATAATGAAATTATATAATCATACTAATTATCTTATCACCAAATAAAGGGAATGTTATTTTTTCCTGCAAACATATGGTGCTCAGAAGTTGCCAGTATTCAGATTAAGTTGCTTTCAGAGCATGAGACTTGCCTCCTGTTTATTAAGCTGATCCAGAAGATGGAATTCTGATGCTTATTATAGTGCTCTTGAAAACCTGAGTTCTTCCCCATTCACTGTAATGTCAAGGCATACAAATCCATTGTGACAATAGCATTTGTTCCCAAACCACAGTGAGTAGGCACACTCACAAGGGGCTCTATGTATTCACTGCAAAATGTTTCATACTTTTGGATAAAGCTTATTTCTGAAATGGTAAAATCTTCTGTCTCCAAATATAGAACCAGTATCTCCCCCCCCCCATATGAATCGTTTTGCTCAGGTAATCTTGTAAATTATTGCAGTTACTCAGTATAGTACGAAAAAGGATTCTTGAGTATTCCTTAACTAACTTACCCAACTAACTACCAAAAAGGCAGCATAATATGAAGTCAGCAACATAGAGTTTCCAAACATAAGGACAAAACATACTCCAAGTGATGCCTAAAGGGATATAAACATTTGAACAGATTTTAATGCAATCTTTAAGCTAATAATGGATGTGACAGATGCAGTGTCTATGAAAACACTAAGTTTTATTAAATCTTAAAACACAAAAGGTGCTATCTTGAAACAGCTTTATTTCATTTGTAAATATTTATTATCACAATAATGTAGCTTCCTAAAACAATTTTTACAAGAATCCCTCCGAATATGCAAAATATGACAATATATTGTTCTTATGTACTAGCCACAGCACCATACTTATTTTTAATACTAAACTAACATGTCAGAAAATAAATAAAAAGAATCTAGTTTTAAGTTGTTACATATGTGGCACATATGCAGTATAAGTCTATACATGTCTACTCAGAAGTCTCATTCAGTTCAAAGGGACTTAAGCTGAAATAACAAAAATGTAAAAACACACTTTCATTTTTTGTCTACATCCCCCCCTTGATGAAAAACCTACAAATATAAACTTTAATATTTCTTCTTTAATTAAGAATTTGGCATCTTTTGTATCATGACATTCTGAATTACTATTTTCCAGAAAATTTGTAGTTAGCCTTGCTTGTCCATTGGGGGGGGATGGTCCTGAATGGGGTAACTGTGCCCCTGAATGACCAGATGTGCAGCTCGAGAGTCATTTTGGACTCACAGCTGTCAATGGAGGTGCAGGTTGATTCTGTGTCCAGGGCAGCTGTCTACCAGCTCCATCTGGTACGCAGGCTGAGACCCTACCTGTCCGCGGACTGTCTCGCCAGAGTGGTGCATGCTCTAATTATCTCTTGCTTGGACTACTGCAATGTGCTCTATGTGGGGCTACCTTTGAAGGTGACCCGGAAACCACAACTAATCCAGAATGCGGCAGCTAGACTGGTGACTGGGAGCGGCCGCCGAGACCGCATTAACACTGGTCTTCAAAGACCTACATTGGCTCCCAGTACATTTCCGAGCATAATTCCAAGTGTTGGTGCTGACCTTTAAAGCCCTAAACGGCCTCGGTCCTGTATACCTGAAGGAGTGTCTCTACCCCCATTGTTCTGCCCGGACACTGAGGTCCAGCTCCGAGGGCCTTCTGGCAGTTCCCTCGCTGCGAGAAGCCAAGTTACAGGGAACCAGGCAGAGGGCCTTCTCGGTAGTGGCACCCGCCCTGTGGAACGCCCTCCCACCAGATGTCAAAGAGAAAAACAACTACCAGACTTTTAGAAGACAGCTGAAGGCAGCCCTGTTTAGGGAAGTTTTTAATGTTTAATGCTGTATTGTGTTTTTAATATTTTGTTGGGAGCCGCCCAGAGTGGCTGGGGAAACCCAGCCAGATGGGCGGGGTATAAATAATTATTATTATTATTATTGTTGTTGTTGTTGTTGTTGTTGTATTCAGGCCAACTAAATTGCCACAATATAGCACAAGTAATTGTTCAAGTTCTCTTAAACTCTTTAGGCTGGATAGCAAGCAAAATTACCACCACCACCAGGGGAAGCAAAGGCTGAGCATGATGGAAATGCCCCAAATCTACTCACAGGGAGGCTACTCTTCAGTGCAGTGATCTTGGGGCAGGGCTAGAGCAGTCATGTGATGTTGGGGATAGGCCCCCAGTCCTTGCTGAACCTGAAAGTGCTCCCCTCTCCCTATGTTAAAAATAAATAAATGACGATGCCTAAAGTCTGCAATTTAAAATATCTTTATACAAGTGTGCAGGAAAGTATTACACAGACCTGGCTGAATGTCTAGTATGAAGAAGTGTCCTAGGGAACTCAACATGTTTGCTCACTAATGTGTGACATTTGTTTGTGCTTATAAAAGTGTTACCCTTAGGCTGTAACTCTTGAATTTTTCGGAAAGCTACAATGTATTTGGAAAATTCACATCATTTTTCATTTTCTTTCTTCCTTACCCTTCACAGTGGACAGTCATCTCTTGAGTCAGGTGCACAATGAATCTTAGCACATGTTCTGTATATTTGGTGGGATATAGGAGTGATCATCATGCTTGCACACTCTTTTTAAAAACTGAATTTATATACCGCTCTATACCTGGGGGTCTCAGGGCAGTTCACTCTCCCATTAAAGCACACAGAACCTTTAACACAAACTAGGAGCTACACATGTAAATGTCTAATTGGATGGAGGATAGTTCTTTTTTTTTATAAAGAATTTATTGAGGATAGTTCACCTGAGTGCAACAGGGGGAGTGAGAACTTAAAATCATATGCAGCACCATTTACTGATAAGAATAAGTCTCCAAGCAATTTAGTTTCTTTCTTCAGTTGCTTTCTTATTTTAAAAAACAATTCTGTGTCCACTATATTCATGATTCAGAAGCAGGTAACTTTAAGAAATTGATTCTACCCCTAAATAATTTAAGACTAAGTATTACCATATGTGCATAAAGTATCTTCTGCAGTTTGGATGAATCAATCAATCCTAAAATATAAATTCCAAAAACTGATGCCACCTGCAATTGAAAAGAGTAAAGTAATTGGAAAAAAAGTTCTGTTGAGAACATTATTAAGTAAATTAGTTAGGTTCCAAACTACCGTGCAATTCCTTCCAGGAGACATGAGGGGTGGGGACGGGGACTATTTCTTATGTGAGCCTAAACAGTAGTTTGGATCCTGGCAGTTGCATCACAAGTAATCTGAAGAGATCAGCCACTTCTATGAAAAACTGGAAAGTGGGGCACTGCAAAATGTCTTTTCCAAAGACAATGTGTTTACATCATTGTAACAATCAAACACAAGAACGACCATTTAACATCACAAGATTGACTTATGCTATTTCACCCATGGGAACTAGCTTTGAGGGTGAATTTGACACACTTTCAATAATGGCTACTGAAGCCACTGCATTAAACTCAGGAAAGAAGCAAAGGCTGTGTTTACCCATCATGTTAAGTCATGATTTGTTCAATAAACCACAAGTTGTCTCAAAGACAAGCAAACCATGACTTGATTCTCCAAAGCTTGGTTTATGTTTCTCCCATCTACTCTTCACTCCTTGGCCTGATATCCTGAGTTTCCTGCCAGGCAGAGATAGGAGCAAAGGTTCCTTTAGGGAAAGCGTCAATGAAAGCTTACTAGCTACTCATGCCTCTAGGTTGGTGAGTATCTGGGGTCTGACCAAATATTAAGCAACGATGTTGTGTTCAGATAAAATGCTAATCCAATACAAAGCACACTTCGGCTAAACAAACCACGGCTTAGGGTTATGAGCAAATCAGACCACAGAATTATTGTAATGCATTCCTTTAACACATGCCCACCATGCAATACAAATTACACCATGAGCTTATTTGTACAAACATACATATACCGTAATGCATACACCCTCCCACCATCACAAAGGAACCAGCTATGAAGAGAGATGGTGAAGAAGTGCAGCAGCAGTAGTCCTGGGTCCTCAACTGAGCCTGCAACTCCCACAAACATATGTGTGTACTCTATTGCAACACACCTTGTTGAACTTTTATTTGAATTGCACTATAAAATAGAAATGGATAATTATAATTCAGATCACTTTTACCAAAATTATCTTACCTGTGTTAGGAGAACAAACTGAGCAAACTGCCACGGAAGCATGAAAAAAACATTAGAAACAGATAGTGCAATCAGGCTTCTTCTATTAACATTCTGAGTCCTTGGGGGAAAAAATAGAAGAGTAGTAAGTTCAGTATTAGGATTGTTCATTAATGTGAAGATCAATAGAGAATGAACTATTTCAAATTGCTTTGTATTTTCACTTACAGTAGTCACAGCTAAAAATATATAATTTTAAAAACTTTGAATAAGCCTCAATGATATGAATTCTCACACTCATTAATAAATGAACTGTAAAGTAGAAATTTATATGCACAAAGGATATGCAAATCAAAATGTATGTACCTGCGATATTTCTAATCACCACTGTAAAACTGTTGTATCAACACAGGAAGTGGGGAGGAAAACCCTCAGTAACATTTTCATCTAATGTCAGGCAACAGGTCTCAAGCTCAAACATGATCAGCTACCCCTTTTACCAGAGGCAGGAAGCAACTTCTCACCAAGCCACTTACTGGATTTAGGTGTATCCAGGATCTCCCTGAACCCACTATTCATCCCTAGATTGAAAGAGCAGAAAACATAGCAGTTTCAGGAAGATCCTGTGTACACATCAACCTGGTATTCAGCCATGTCAGATAGTACCTTTCATTTCCCCTCAGTAAAGGTTGATGTCTATGGATATGTAGCAAGAGAAAAATCCCTTTGCTACATTGCCACATATGGAGAAAGAAGAACCCTCAATTATAAAAACCTCTGACTGAGGGGGGAAACTACCATCCAATCATAAGCCCCAAGAATGATAGCAGTCTGGGAAGAAATTGTCCCCCCCACCACCATCAGGTTTCCATGACTACAAATCTTTCTCTAATCAAGCCAGTGGAGCAGTACTAACAACAGTGTTTTGTACAAAGAAAGGAAAGCAACCATGAAGAAGAACTACCATGGCGGGATGAGCACTCACTTGCAGCAACCACATGTTTCTGGGGCTGCAATATCACTTCAAGGCACAGCTAAAAACAGTTGTAGTGAGGGTGACCGTTTCCTCAGTGTATTTTCAGCTCCCTGCTTTCGTACCAGTGCCATTCACTGGTCCAGTTTTAAGAAAGCGGTGCTGAAAACTTTCAATAATGAACATTCCAAATGTGATAGGAATATCATGCTCTCCATAAGATATAAGTATATAAATCAAGTTACAGGTGGGTAGCCGTGTTGGTCTGCCATAGTCAAAACAAAATAAAATAAAAAATTCCAGTAGCACCTTAGAGATCAATACCTTGTTTGGGATTTTGTTTTAATTCTTCATATTTAAGGAGAAAGGAGAAAAATGGACACTACCTGAGAATGTAGGTTAGTAATAGCATCTGAACCACAAGGAACGGATATGAAAAGCTTTCACGAAGAGGTGGAGTCCACATCACACGAGTACTCTGGAAGTAAGAACTAGGTTAATTCACTGTGTGTTCCAATACTTGTTTTCCACTTAAAAGCAATGTGTTTGCAGGTGGTACCTCTGGTTACAAACAGGATCCGTTCCGGAGCCCTGTTCGTAACCTGAAAGGTCCACATCCTGAAGCGCCGGATCTGCGCATGCTCACCGCCGTGATTCGGCGCTTCTGCGCATGACGTCATTTTGCACGTCTGCGCATGCGCGAACTGCCAAACCTGGAAGTAACCAGTTCCGGCACTTCCAGGTTCGGCAGGTTCGTAACCCATTTATTACAGTGTCAAAATAAATTAGCAACTATGGTTTAACTCTCCAGTATGCGACATATTGGCCACATTTGCATGTTATGCCAAATCAGAGTTCAGTGCAAAGTTCATAAGCAAGAACCAGGTACAGTAATAATGTGTTGTTGTTGTTGTTGTTGTTGTTGTTGTTGTTGTTATTTATACCCCGCCCATCTGGCTGGGTTTCCCTAGCCACTCTGGGTAGCTTCCAACAAAATATTAAAAGCCTTAGGCTCACATGCACATTCCCTTCTCCCACCAAGTGGCAGGAGTTCAAAAGCCTCTGGCAGGGGTGCAGTCTCTATGGGTCTCTAGGTGCTCAGTCAGCCACAAAATTTTCAATAAGGGGGCCAGGGCTCCTAAATATTCTGCAGCCAGCCAGCCCAACACAGCCTGTTGCAGCTGCTGCAGTCCTACCGGGCTGCTGGGAGGAGCCCTGGCATACCCTCCGAAAGGCTCAGCGTGGCCTGCTGTGGCTGCGAAAGACTCTGTTGGGCCCTCCCACTGCAGCAGTGGGCCTTTTGTTGGGCACGTCAGGGTTTCTCCCAGTGTGTGACATCACACACGCACTCCAGGCACCCACAATGTGGGGCGGAATCCAGGGTGTGCTATGTGTTAACAGTGAATATAGTTCATTTCAAGAAAGTCAATGACAGGCTATTAAGCTGGCAGAAGGAAAGGTTTCTGAAATTGTAGCTTACACCATGAAGGAGGAAAAGGAACGGAAGGTGAACACACAAATCCAAGGTTTGCTGCATTGTTCTAAACCATGATTTAGTGTGACATATGAATGCAGCAATTAAGATTTATGATATTTTAATCACATAGAGTTACATCAGTACCCAATGTATCCTACACAATGAATCAAATATAGTCACAGATTCTAGACACATTTACTTGTGAGTAAGCTCTGCCAGTTCTACTGAACTGTCAAGTAAATTCATCATGATGCACATTACAGGAGTTTTTCATTTGCAAGCAGCAGTGTAAATAAAGGAATACTGACCAACAACCTAGGACACTTTCAACCTTCCAACTTCATTTGTGTTTTAAACCTAAACATTTACTTTAAGGGATATGAACATTATCAAATGATCTGACCTTGTATTAAACAAAAGGTTTTAAATTCTGAGTAACCTACCTCCCCATGGTTGAAAAAGTAGCATGCCACTGTAAGTAGTCCTCCAAACCAATTGCCACTGTAGTACAGGGGAAAGAAAAGGAAAGTAACAAATTTTGGAGTCTTTAGAAGGAGCAACTGAACATCTTTCACTACAAAATTAAAATACTATTTACTGTACGAACTTAACAGAAGTTTTCATCCAAATGTCAGATAAGCAAAAAGAATTACTTCTTAGCAAGAGTGCTCAAACTCTACATGTGAAAGATCAGGAACAATCCTGAGGTTTGTGTAGTTCCTTCCCCAGGTTTAGAAACTAAGGACTGTAACCTTTCAGGCTACAGTAGCTATTTCACAAAGTTGGTCTTGATATTTACATCTGAACCAGGAGCAAATGTCTCATACAGAGCTAGAGAGGATGAGAACTAATACTGCCTATTATGTTAATATGGAGTCTGCTTTCTGGCTTTGAGAATGTTTTAAACCAAGTGTTCCATTATACAAGATGCAGAAAGGAAATCAAAACATTTAGAATTTGACTACAACTTAACCATTATGAAACTGTGAAACGTTCATCTATTCTCCTTAAGAGGATGCTAACAGTTGTAGTTACACTCATAGTAAGACAGCTCTTTTGAGTTTTGTTTTGTTTTCTTGACTGGTAATTTGAAACTGCAATAGTTTCAAAAATAATTTCTAAAGTATCCATCTAATTGCTTCTCAAACACTGCCATCTAGGGGATGGATGGAACTGGAAGGAATTTTTTTATTTTTTTTTATTTTGTCATGATTTAAAAGTAGTTCTAAAATACATGTGTCAGTATTAAAATTGTTAATAATTTTGAATTATAGTGCATATGTTATGTTTGCTGTTCAATCAGTAGTGGTATCTGTGGTGTTTCTTGTGTTTGTTTTTGAAATCTTCTATATTTGATCCCAGCCAACGGGATGCCACATAGTTTATGGACAGAATGGTGATGCAACACACTTGGATCACTTTGCAATGATGTGTAAATAATGAAAAACCCAAGTAAGGCCAATCTTTAGTGTGAAACTTCCCCTTCTCCATTTTGGGTTAGCTTTATTTTACATATACTAGAGAGGAAGTATGGAGCAGCTCATCTCTGTAAACTATTGAGTTACCAGAGTCAACAAAGCATACAAAGATCCATAGAGGGCACAATTTACTCCTGATTTCACAGACTTTCCATTCTCTCAGAGAAACAAACAAAAAACCTTAAAGCTGCTTACATTTTTAAACAAGTGATCAAAAAAGAGTAAAAAAGCACACAAGTGAAACTATCAACATAATACACAGCTACAGATTATTGCAGAGAAATGCACTGCCAACCAGGGCTTTTTTCCTTCCGACAGCAGCTTTTCATGTTTCATGGTAGGTACCATGCTGCCAGAATTGGTGGAAATGAAAAGCCAGCACATGCATGCAAAAAAAGCACTTTGGTTCCTGGCCCCCATCTGCTACGTTATTCACCATGGCCACTGGTTTCCACTGCAAATGACTTTTTATGAGAAAAGCTGCTATTCAATTGAAATTTTGAAATTTAAGCTACACTTTAAAAATTCTATCAGCAATTATTCATGCTTTGAAACTGTTTAACCACTTCAGCTACTCAAGCTTTCACATATGCCTGAAGCATCCAGTCAATTGCAATCAATTACACAAATACAAGCAAAGGAAATTGTTTAAACTGCAAAATGTTAGAAGCTAAATGTAGCTTTAGACATATACCCAGGAAATGGAAGGTGCTACTTTTTACGCACCACACGCGGGTGGCGCTCTGGTCTAAACCACTGAGCCTAGGGCTTGCCGATCGGAAGGTCGGCGGTTCGAATCCCCGCGACGGGGTGAGCTCCTGTTGCTCGGTCCCAGCTCCTGCCAACCTAGCAGTTTGAAAGCACATCAAAGTGCAAGTAGATAAATAGGTACCGCTCTGGCGGGAAGGTAAACGGCGTTTGCGTGCACTGCTCTGGTTTCGCCAGAAGTGGCTTAGTCATGCTCGCCACATGACCCGGGAAAACTGTCTGCAGACAAACGTCGGCTCCCTTGGCCAATAAAGCGAGATGAATGCCGCAACCCCAGAGTTGTTCACGACTGGACTTAAATGTCACGGGTCCTTTACCTTTACCTTTTTACTCTGGGAAGACGCTCATGCCTTCAGAACACATATGCAAAGACATGCATAGATTCAACCAAGAACTGATATTCTGTTAGTTAAAGTTCAAATTTACCAGGTAAAAAGGAAAAGAAAGAACTCAACTTTTGGTGACATGACAGCATCCTGACTCACGATTCAGAAGCAACAGTCTCCGAAGATTGTATCATCATTGTGATCCCAAGCATACCTTTAGCATGTATAAGGGTTGCTTCTGACATAGCTTTTCAATGTAACATAAATAAGCACATTTATATCTTGTGACCAGCTTTTGGAGTTTTGCCAATGTTAAACTGGCACACTTCCTACAAAGGATTGAAGCTATTCAAAATCAATACTTCAGAACTATACTTAAGGTGCCGAATGATATTCCAGTAACCTTGTGCCTTCATATTCACACAACTTTGGACCACATCCAGCAGTATATGTACGTTAACTTGAGTTCTGATATAATTAAGTTTGCAGGGCAGGGTCAAACAGCCTAAATTAAGAATGTGATGCAGACTGAACTGCATTTAGAGGCAGAATAAATATTCCCTAACACAACAAAATCTGTTCTTGTTCTATTATCCTGCCGCATTACCTTTGCTATGTTTTTCAAACAGCAAGCTACAAAAATTCAGTCCAGATTTCAAGAAAGTAAAACTTTTGCTTCGGTCTCATAAAAAGGGAGATTTAAAAGAAAGGGGGGAATTGCTAGGAGATAAGATTAGAACAAACATCTTAAAGCTCAGTTAAATTGAGGCTCAATGTAATACATTATGATCAGAAACAACAGTAATGTGAACATTTTGAGCTGAAGCAGAACATCCCAAAATTGTCAAGATGGTATCATAATGAATTTAGAAATGTTCAGTGTGTGCTCTTTTATTCTTATCTGATCCTGAAGTAACTAGGAAACCACTGTCCTGCAAAAATGAATTTTAAGAATCGTACACAATCAAGTTTCAGTTGTAATCTATCACATCAGTATCCCTAGATCATTTGGCTCTTAGTGTGCAGAACTCCACATAAAATGCAGTGTGCTGTATATTTAAAAATACAAAAATCGATAGTAACTTTCAACGTATCAGCTTTTCTTCTTGTGCACCTTACCTTAGGTATGTGCCATACAGGAAGAATATTGACACCATTAATCCATTCAGAAGAAATATCATAGTCACGTAAAAAGAAGCAGGATCTCCCAACCCTACAGAACAAACAAGTATTATTAAAACTATATAATGCAACAGTAAAGACAACCTACAAGGAAAAAAGCATTTCAGAAAGCCAAATATGTTCTCCCCTCAGAAAAAAGATGATCTTTGTGATGGCAGTTGGAACACCAGAAGCTTTAGTATGAACATCTTCTGCAGTATGGAAGCATAGAGGAGCAAAGAGCAAAAATTATTTAGATAATTCACTATCACATCAGTTAATAAAAATAAATTATAAACTGACTTTAATTTTTCCCTGTTTTTTGTCTATTTTTGGTCTTACATGAACAAGTCGTCAACTCAACATGATGATAAAGAATATTTATGTATTTGTAAAAATGTTTATATATGGCTAATTCATTTGAAAGAATAAAAGCAGTTTACAACTATACAAAAAAACCCATAAAATAAAAACCATGTACAAAGTTCAAATCAGACATCAATTAACTGTTGTGGAAAGATATATATTCTTAATTGCCTGCACAGACCTGGCAGAATAGAAAAGTCAGCAGGTGTTTAAAAGTTGAAACAAAAGATGTCTGCTGTCATAAATTAAGCCCAGGAACTGAGACTATTTTCTCCACTGTCATTAGTTGCAAGACATATTTGTCAATACCCATGTATCTAACTTTTTATGACTGCGGTTGTAAAACAATACAAGGACGACAAAAAGGATGCAATTGTGTAACAGTTAGGCATGATGCACACCTAATTTGTAAAAACAAATCCGTAAGACCATACATTTTGTTATTTCCATCTAGGAGATTGCAAATTGGCAGCCTGATATAAAAAGAAAACAGACTGAGATCCAGAAGCATTTATTATTGCAAGGAATCAAATGTATGAGTGTTGTGGCTGCTAATTGAAAGTATCCAATCACCGCAAATGCACTATTTCCTGCCATCCTAACAGCAGTTAAGACTGAGTAAGAAGCAGGAGAAAGGTCCATGAATTTACAGAAATATAGCAACCAGCTACTAATCTTTCTCCTACCCTCCTAGCTATCCTAGCTTTCAGTCTGTTGCTGAGATACTGGTGCCATCCTCATTATTTTGAGATGAATGTTTATGCTTCATCAGTCATACTGATGAGTGGGGTGAATTTGCCACATACTCCCTGTTTCTTGGTGATATAGAGAATAGCCAAGACACAATGTGCTGTTAAGATTGAAGGTTTCCAAACCGATATAAAAACTACAGATGGCGTTTTCATCTAACAAGTTTACAAAACCTGAAAAAGCACACATGCCCTTCAGTATCTTTAAAAAGCCACTTGAAGATTTTTTTGTAATATAGTAAATTATTTATTGCAATTTATTTTTGTAATTTAGTAAATTATTTATTGCAAGCTAAAATCAGTCCACAGATGTAGCAAACACCTCAGTTTTTTTTTCACCTACACAAAGGAGGCTTTGTAAACCTTCCTCTGGCGTTTCATATGCCATCTTGCACAACATCCAATAATGAACAAAGAACAAGCAACACTTGCCTTCACAGCTCTCAACAGGACTGAGGTCTCCTCCTCTATGCACTGTCCAACATTGCTTTGTCCGAATACCCATCACATTCATCGTTTCTGTGTATAATCGGTACCAAAAGCCTACAACAACCTGTGCAGAAAATAGGATTTAGAATTTCAAAAGAATTTTTTATCCTGATGATTAAAAGAAGCTTATCTGTTGCTATTCAGCAATATCTGTCTGGTTTAAGATGTTTTTTGTTCCAGGATACTACATTTGACCTCTTACAACATTACTTATGAGATGGAAGCTCAAACTACAGAGCCAATAATCTTGTACCACAAAGCATACTCATACAGCCTTCTCCAGGTTTTATGTTAAGGATTGAACCAGCTGTTGCACTGGATATGCACCTGGCACTAAAATAACCACAGTGTATTTATCCCCCTCCTGCAACTAGCAAGTAGTTTTACCTACGCCCTGACATCAAAATGTGAACTCCACTGGCTGTCCATTTGTTTCTGAGCCCATGCAAGGTACTAATTGTGACCAGTGCCCAAGGGATGGCCATCCATGCTAGTGCCTTCTCAGAGGTGGTGCCCTCATTTTGGCACTCTGTGCTTCTGGAGCTGTATCATGTGTCATCAATTTTTCAGTTGCATCCTATTACAGTATTAAAGATGCACCTCTCTCTTCACTCAGGTATTCAGGCTCTCTTGGTCAACACATCTGGAGACTCAAGTATTTTGACCTGTGGCACAGTCTACAGAGCAGGTACAGAACCTATGGGCTTCCAGATGTTACTGGACTCCAACTCCCATTAGTCCTAGCCAGCAGGGTCAGGGGTGATGGGAATTAGAATCCAACAAGATATGTTACATGACTATAATTAGATATAACACTCAGTAATTGAACAGCAGCATTCTTACAAAAAGCATTTTTAAAAGTGTAAAAACTAGAATAAAACAACCTAAAACAAACCTACACACACACACACACACACACACACACACACATATATATATATATATATATATATATATATATATATATATAATCCAACTCAAAGAACAATGCTGTCCAGGGTTGTAACGACTGCGGAGAGAATAATTGGGTGCACTCTTCCCACCTTGGATCAAATCTATGCCTCCAGGTACCATAAGAAAGCTGCAGAGATAGTGAGTGCAGTATAGTGCACACCCCAGAAATGATCTCTTTCAGCTTCTGCCTTCTGGAAGAAGGTACAGGGTCATAAAGATCAGGACTAGCCGCCTGAGAAACAGTTTCTATCCCAAAGCAATTTTGGTTTTAAACGCAGTATAAGGCAGTCTCTAAGGGAGTATCTGTAATTAGTTATGGGGCATCCGAGTTTTTAGGGGGCTAACCAGGTGTAGATTATTCAATTTCGTTGTTCTGTATGGGACAATGACAATAAAGATTATCGTATCGTACCGTATTGTATCGTAACCTCATTCCAGTAAAAGATAAACAGGAAATTAAGATCTAAAAGCCTGGGAGACCAACGTTTTTGCCTGGCACATAAAAACAAATGGTGATGGTGCCATCCATGTCTCACTTGGGAGAGTTTTCCATAATGGGGAGCCACCATTGAGGAGGCCTGTTGCTGTCTTGCCTTTTAAGTAAAGGTGTTTAATTCTGCACAAAAAGTATCATTTATTTCAACAGGATTTATGCATACAACCACGTAATGGAATTAAAGCCAAAATGTAAGAAGTGCCTTACCTCTGGATAGACATTAAATCGTTTCAATGTGTTGATTACAAGAGGATATTCAGTTAGCCTGTCATTCATAATCGTCCAGACTCCACTCAAAAAGGATGGTGCCTCAGTGATGGTCTTGAAATAAGAATAATAGAGACCCTAAAGAGAATATATATATTAAGATGAAATTAATTAGCAGGAACCTTCACATTGTATTCTTCTCTTACAGCAACAGAGGCCAATAAATTACAGCTATTGATTTAAGTACCAATGAATCAACTTAACCTTTTTAAAACTACACCTAAACTGCTGTAACTGAGCGAAAACAGAACACCCCAGTCAAAGCTTTCCCATAATATGGTTTGGAAAGCAAAATTTCCTAACTGGCTTGTGGCACTCTTGCACTATGCTGGATTGTAATTAGTCTATTCAAAAAAGTCCAAATCACTGCAGACCATCAATGAACAATTAAATGCAATGAACTGATTTTAAACATATATTGGGCATATAATGCGTTTCATTGACAGAAAACATAGAGGTTGTTACATGCAGTACTAATTCAGTTAACTGTGGTTTTAATTACAAGTAAGCAACGTCAGTTGCAAAATTCTCCAACACTAGAAAGGCTGCATTCAGAAGTCATAATAAACTATGGTTGGTTGCTATTTCTCCTTTACATCAGCAGGTGTGGCAGTGGGTTGTGCTAGACAGGTGTCTGGCCTCAATGATGGACTGGATGAGATCCAATAAACTGTAGCTCAGTCCAGGGAAGACTGAGGTACAGTTACTGGGTGCTTCCTTTAACTGAGTAAGTGTGGTTCAACCTATTCTGGCTATACTCATCATGAGATACCCAGGAAAGATAGAGTATTTTTTATGTATGCCACAACAGCAGCTAGAATTTTGATCGCTAAAAACTGGAAAGGTGAAGAGCTTCCAACGGTAGAAGATTGG
Source organism: Lacerta agilis (assembly GCF_009819535.1). Lineage (NCBI taxonomy): Eukaryota > Metazoa > Chordata > Lepidosauria > Squamata > Lacertidae > Lacerta > Lacerta agilis. Next base: position 6,302,017 of record NC_046323.1, on the reverse strand, counting down.
CAGATGAAGTTAATTGAGTATATGGAACTCGCAGAACTGACCGCGAAGCTCCGAGACCAGAGGGAGGAGAAGGTGCAAGAAGAGTGGAAGAAATTTAAAGACTATATGAAACAACGTGAAAAGTTGGACATTTGAAGTGAAATCAGTGTATATAATAGGCGACAGCTAAACAATGTTAGGTGAAAATAAGTTGAAAGAAGTTAAGAATTTGTTTTAAATTAGAAGTTATGGTTATGAATAAGTTGATAGAGATAAGATAAGATAAGATGTTATTTCAAGATTAAGAATAATGGTGAATGATTGTTAAAATAGTTACAAAGTTACTAAAGTAAATTAGAATTGAACGCAGAAGAGAGAATGGAGGAAGTCCCTTAAATAAGATTTGAAATAAGATTATAATAAGTAGATTGATGTATTTTTGTTTTTTGTAGGGTGAGAGGTATGTATTAGTTTTTATTTGATTGTTATTTGTATTATGTGTTGTGTTTGTTTTTGTATGTAGAATGTATGTTTTTATTTGTTGTTTTTGTGGAGATACCAATAAATTTTATCAACCTATTCTGGCTATACTCTATGTCAGTGTTTTTCAACCTTTTTTGGGCAAAGGCACACTTGTTTCATGAAAAAAATCACGAGGCACACCACCATTAGAAAATGTTAAAAAAATTAACTCTGTGCCTATATTGACTATATATAAAGTAATTTTTCAATTTTTCCCACGGCACACCAGGCAACATCTCGCGGCACACTAGTGTGCCGCGGAACAGTGGTTGAAAAACACTGCTCTATGTAAAGGAGCAGGTGTAAAGTTTGGGGATATTTCTAGCTCTACTTGAGGCACAAGCGGCTTCGGTGTAGTGGAGCACCTTCCATCAGCTTCAGCTGATGGCCCAATAGCAACCCTATCTAGACAGGGATAGCCTAGTTTCTTTTGTCTATGCTCTGGTAACCTCTAAGTCAGCTTAGTGCAATGCATTATATGTGGGGTTGCTTTTGAAGACAATTCAAAAACTGCAGCTGGTGCAGAATTCAGTGGCCACATTTGTTGACTGGAAGCAGGAGGTTTGAGCATATAATGCCAAACCTGGACCAACTACATTAGCTGCCAATTAGTTTCTGAGCTCAATTCAAAATACTGGTTTTGACCTATAAAGCCATATGACTCAAGACCCCGATACCTTAGGGATCACATCTCCCCACATGAACCTTGAAGGAGATGTGGAGAGTGACAACATGAGATCAAGTCTTCTCAGCGGCAGTTGTCCAGAGAGATGTGCCTAGTACCAACACTAGCAACCTTTAGGCATCAGGTGAGCATGTTCCTATCTACCCAGTCTCTGACATTAATCTTTAGATGGGTGGGGTAGGATATGCCCTTTTATATTCTTAAAGGATGGGCACTGCTTGTTAATACAACAGTGATATATTTTATACTTCGTACTGTATGTTTTCTTAAAAACTTGTAAAATGCTTTAAGACTATTTTTGCAAACAAGGTTCATTGAAACACGGCAGCTTCAAAAATGCAGTTTGAAGTTGGCTTATTTCAATATCCAGTTAAAAACTGCAATTCAAAGTTGGCTTATTTTTTTAAAAAAAAAACACACAGTCAGAATTTACTAAAGCTTGTTGGGACAGTGAAGTGAAAAGCTGCAGTTAAAAAAACAGAAGGGAAAGCTCCCAATCTTCTCCGAGCCATGCTGGAGAACAGGGTGGGAGTGGGGAGTGAATGAACCTAAAGGGAGGCTACGCTCATTGCTGCCACAGTTTAGTATGATGTCCAAACTCAGCCAAAAATAATTTGTAAGCAGTGTTTGCTTTCAAAAAATTGAAGACCAGAAATGTTGAATGAACATGACTAAATATAGAATTAAACATTCTAGGTAATTTGAGAGAATGAAAGAAGAACAAAAATTAAAATCTTATTTTATTAATACAGTAGGTTATCATACCAATATTTGGAATACCCATTTGATTCAGAAATCCACTTTCATGGCTGTTTTTTAAAAAATAATTCACAGGCAAGAATGTATACTATTTTAAACTACTATTACAGAAGTGGTAAGCATCCACGGCTGGCTTAAAAACGCATTTTGGGTAACGCCTTTAAAAACAGCAGTGTCACTTAAAGTACAGACGCTCTAACCATTTCGGTTCGAAAAGCCATTTCCCTTTCCAGGGTTGAAAGATGAGAAAAGTGACGGTCGTTTTCAAAGAGAGCTGTTATATGCCACCTAAACAAACAAAAAACAACAAAACTCAGAAATAAATCTGCAGCTTAAAGGAACTAGTATTAAGTTACAACAGCCTTGTAAATAAGATCACAAAAATAAAGTGCACTTTTTTATTAGCCTACACAGAGAGGATAGCAGATGAGGAACAGGGCAATACATCTGTCATCCCCTAGCCCACTCTGTAGGATGCAGAGGACCAGATTTCCCTAAGCAGAACCACATGGTTCCTTAAACCAGGGTTACAGTTGCCAAAACGGGGCCAGATGGCTCAAAAGTCGAATTTTACAATACAGCTTTTTAGTTCCTGAAATTCATTCTGGTTGTGCTGATAAAATATCACAGATTGAATTCTACAGTGTGTGAATTGCTAGTGTGTGAAAGCAAACAAGATCCAGGGATGCACCTCCAGATGATGGAGACCTCAGGTGCCATCCTGACACCTGGATGTCAGCCCACAAGTGGCCAATAGCCAGGTGCAAAATGCACCTAGCAAATTTCAGGCGCTGGATCCAGCACATGGCAGTTCATCAGGAAAGGGTCTAGCTTTCTGGACTTGGGAAATAAACCATCCCCCAAAGAGAAAAAAATATATAGCAGGAGAAAGTGTGTGCATGAAGAAGTGTCGGTAAACAAAAAAGGTTGGATAAAAAAGGATGAGAGATTGAAGCTCTGATTGCTTGTCCATATAAAAGGAGAGAGACAGGAAAACTGAAATACAGGAACTATTGCCTAAGGCATTAATAATATAACAAGACCACAATTTTAGGTGGACCTTGATGAAACACATATGCCTGCTAAGACCTTGTAACAGAGATAAACTTACCAGTGAAGAATTCCAGCAACGGCGGCTGTTTAAAACAAATCACAAAAAGGTAAGTTACTTCAATCTCCTGTTTTAAAAATCTTTAAAAAGTTACACCTAGTTCTCAGGGACAGCAATAGTACTGTACAACGCTTTCTTATTTTTAATGTATTTTAGATATATAACTGTACAAATGAGAGCATGACCCAGACCAACAGAGACTGAAGTCAAACTATTTGAATACTGGCTCGTCAGAAGGTAGCATCATGCTACTATGTCCAGAGAGCAATTTCATTACACTAGAAGCACAGAGACATGCACACTTAAACTATCAGTGTAACCTCTGCTATGTAGTATGAACAAATCAGAAAACAGTAGAGATTGAATCACCAGTACATGAAGCCTATGGCGAATTGTGCACATGCATCTTACTTTAAAATTAGGGCCGTCATTAGAATTGGGAAAATCTCAAGTATTTGGTCACTAGATGTCTGAAAATGTGAGGTCAACTCTAAGAATGAAGTTAAGTTTTATCTACAGTACTCAAACAGTGACAATATGCACCAAAGTAACAGTGACTCAATGCACCAAAGTAATCTACTAACATTGGCCTCTATCCAATTGTGTCCCCCCACTGACAGAACCCTCAATCCAGTGCAGTTTCCATTATTAAAAGGTAGTTTTGTGTGCAATTTTCAGTGACTCTCACTTCCTTATGCTGCCTCCTGTACTCTCCCAAGATCTACTCCAGAGAGTTGGGGACCCTTTAAAAGCATGCTAGGTGACATGAGGGACTGCAGAAAAAAAATCATTTTCTCTACCCTAGCTCACAGCAACCTCTAGCAGGCATGGCCAAACTTGGCCCTCCAGAGGTTTTGGGACTACAACTCCCATCATCCCTAGCTAACAGGACCAGTGGTCATGGATGGTGGGAATTGTAGTCCCAAAACATCTGGAGGGCCAAGTTTGGCCATGCCTGCATCTACTGGATCAAACGGCCTGCCAACACCAGAGGCACATAACTGGATACAACCCTCTGTCTTCATTAGAATCAAAAGCATATCAACAGCTGAGACTTAGCTTGCAATCCTGTATACACTTACCTAGAAGTAATTCCAACTGAACTCAGTAAGAGTTACTTCTGAGTAGAAATGGAGGACTGCATTGTTAAAAAACTATAATTTTAAACATATACTTCTTCCTACCCATTATAAGGGTAAGCCATATCTTGCTATCTGCTCTTGCGATGAAGACTTGTGTTTCATTCAGATAAGCTGTGTTAAAAAACAAAAGAGTTTCATTAGACTTTCTAATTGAACAAAGTTATTTCTTTAAAAGTTGTATTTCAACTTACAGCAGTTCACAAATTTGCTCTGGGCAAAAAGAGATGACTTTTACAAAGTTCTTTCATGTGCACTTTTTTGCATTTTTTCTTTTATTTGAATCTAGGGCTTTACACCACTACCACAGCAAGTGTCAATACTGAGTTACAACATGTATAGTCCTAATGAACCCGAATAACATTTTATTTAGTTTATGCATGATTATTAATACTTGGACTAAATGCAGCTCTAACTTCCCAATTCAAACAAATGCAGATCGTTAAATTCATGCTATTGGTTAAATTAAAAGCCTTAAAAGTTCTCTAGGTAATAAGCTTATTGCATGTGAAGACCAATCCTATGCATGCTTCCTCCTAAGCAAATACCAGTGAGGTTAGTGGGGTATACTCCTTAGAAAACACATGGGATTGCAGTTTTATGCCCTGTATTATATAGCATGTTGTCTGATGAAAGGACAAGTGTGCACAGTCCTTAAACAATACCGTAGTAATCCAGCAAAAGATATTATGTTACCTAAGGAAATAAAAAGCACGTTCTGCACTATTAAGGAAAGCTGTCAAACACGGCCATGTTTAGTTTACATCACAATTTAGGAGACAGGTTGATAGAACACAATCTACAGAGAAAAAAGTGCTGAAATCATAACAGCAGTACTTTTAAAAATCACAGGAACATGGAAAACAAAAGCCTAACTTATCCCCCCTCCCAAAAAAAAAACCCTCACAACCCTTTGCTTTAGCTCTATAAATGTAAACCCAGTACCACTGAAATTGATCACAAGGACTTTCATTAGGTTGCCAACCTTCCAAGTATCAGAGAAGCAAACTGAAGAAATGAAAGAGCCATAGAGGTTTTACTGGGTGTCTTGATTTAAAGGAACAATTTATCATCCCAACGAAAGGGTGATTTAGAGAGCAGCATCCCTAGTTGAAGTCAGGGTGATGTCCTCTGCCTTCTCGCTCATAAATTCTTGTCCCATCAGTATCTAAGGAGCCCTTCCCATTTTCACCCCTTCCAAGAACAAGCAGCAGGTTGCATCAGCTCCATTCCCATTCAATATATATATATAATGTATAGATATATAATAACCCGCTCTTTCATCAACCTGCAAGAAGGTGGCTCACAACACACAAATTCAATAATGACCAATCTACAATTAAAAACATCCAAAAGGGCAAGTGAAGCGACTTCTCGTCAAAAGGGGGCAAACCCGTGTCCCGTTGCGCGAATGCGCTCTTCCATCGCTCGTCTGTCCATTCATCTATTTCTAACTATCTTGACGACTCGCTGACTTCCATTCTGCCAACCTTATTTCTGAGCATAGACAGAAATTCCCCCCCCCAAAATGCCTCATTTTGTTACATGTTTGTATACCTCCTTCAACGTATTTTTAAAAAGTTTTTTTAAATGCATTTTTTAAAGGGGGGCGGAAACCAAATATTGCAAGCGAAACAACCCCACCCCCACCCCCACGAAGCAACCCTTGAACTCCCGTTAAATCCGAGGAAGGGGCTTGTTAACTCCGACCCTCCGCGCGTTCACGCGGAAGCGAATTCCGCCTCCGCCACATCACTTCGGGGGGGGGGGGAGAGAAACCCCGCTGGGCTCGCTTACTCCCGAGTAAGCCTGCCGGGAAGGGCCGGGCCCCCGTATTCCGCTGCACCCCCCCCCCCCGCCGCCGCCGCCGCCTCACCGCGCAGCCAGTCCTGGCACTCGCGGAGCCCTCGGGTGAGGCGCTCGCGCTGCTCCTCCGGGCGGGGGCTCCCGTTCTTGGCCGCCCTCCTGCCGCCGCCTCCCCGCTTCATGGCGCTCGACGCCCCGCCGGGGAGCTGCCTGCCCCAAGGCAGCTGGAGGCCGCGGGCGGCGGCGCCGGCCGGTCCTTTCTCGGCGTGGTCGAGGGTTCGGCTGGGGCTGCGGTCGGGCTCGCCCTCCTCCTCCGGGCGGGGGCTCCCGTCCTTGGCCGCCCTCCTGCCGGCGCCTCCCCGCTTTATCCCGCCGCGGAGCTGCCTGCCCCGAGGTTGCTGCTGGGGGCTGCGGTCGGGCTCGCCGGCTCCGCTCAGGGCCCGGACCCGCCTGTCTTCCTGAGGTAACGGGGGAGGGGGAGAAGGCGAAGGGGAAGTGCCGCCTCCTCCGCTGTCGCCGCCGGCTGAGGGGGGAGGCGCCTTCTTGGCCAAGCCTCGCCTCGGCCGGCCCATTCCCGGAGCGGAGCGGGGCGGGGCGGGACGACGAGGCCCGAGCGGGGGGAAGGCGGCGCGGGAGAGAAGCGGCTCCCTCGCAGCACGCGCGCTCCCGCGGCGAGGTAACGGCCGAGAGAAAAGACCCTCGCGCGCGCGCGCCCTGGCAACTGTCGGTCCGGGAGCGCGCGCCCGTCCCCGCCCCCTTCCCTCTCTCCTCCTGCAATTCCAGAGTTCGAAAGGGGGCTCCCCGAGGGTCATCTAGTCCAACCCCCTCTTCTCTCCCCCCCCACGTGGCCTCTTTGCACCAGCGGCGCCCCTAAAGGCACGAAGGGAAGAGGCCTCCTCTCTCCAAGGTCCCATCTCTTTGGATGCAGGGGTTTTCTTCTTTTAATTTGGCGATCGCTTGTGCAAGATTGTCTTCCATGAACACGGTCTTAACAGTGAGTCCGTAAGTGACTGTGGAGGCCAATTCTGGATCCACACGACCTCCCACAGTGGGAACATACGTTTCCGGGCAGGAGTTGATCACCCAAGGGTGCCTTCTTCTTAGCACGTTTCCGGGCAGGAGTTGATCACCCAAGGGTGCCTTCTTCTTAACACCCTTCTTACCCAAGGGTGCCTTCTTTCTCCCTTATGTCCTGAGTTCGAGTGTCTCCCCAAAGCCCATGACACCTTTGGTAAAGGCTGTTCTCCAATTGGAGCGCTCACAGGCCAGTGTTTCCCAGTTGTCTGTGTTTATACTACATTTTTTTTATTTTTTTTTAGATTTGCCTTGAGAAAGTCTTAAAACCTCTCTTGCTGAACACCAGCATTACGCTTTCCATTTTTAAGTTCGGAACAGAGTACGGTAGTTGCTTCCGCACAACATGACCGGTCCAGCGAAGTTGATGTTGAAGAATCATTGTTTCAACACTGGTGATCTTTGCTTCTTCCAGTACAGTTCGCCTGTCTTCCCAAGTGATGTGTAAAAAATTTTGGAGGCACCGTTGATGGAATCTTTCCAGGAGTTGGAGATTGTGTTTATAAGTGGTCCGTGTTTCACAGTAAGGTTGGTAGAACAATAGCTTTGTAAACAAGCATTTTGGTTTCCCTGCGAATGTCCCAGTCCTCAAACACTGCACTTCAATCAGGGGAAAGCTAGCCTCCATCTCCCCAGCAGCTATCCCTGCACAAAGAGGCTCCGCAGCTCAGGATGTGAGAGGCCAGCTCCATCGCTCATTATGACAACCAGGCCTCCTCTCCCGAAAACTGTCATCTGGGAGCAGCCATTCCATCCCTGCCAGGGCTCCTTGCACCTGCTTTGCTGGAGGCCCTGCTCCACCAGGCACTTCCTGCCACTGAACTGTGCCAGCTGGTCCATATAGGAGCAACTGTCTAGAAAATTGGCGCCTGCGTTTTGGGTTTTATTTTCCTCCGCCTTCCTTCTCCTTTTCCCCTTGTGTGTTGTGTGTGATCTATTTATTTGAATGTAAGCCTGCAGGTAGCCTTGCTTTGAATTCCTGTAAGCTGCTCTGGGAGCCTTTTCGGCAGGGTACAAATGCTCAGGCCTAGCTCTCACCCATCTCACAGACAACAGATTCAGCAATCTGCCATCCTTATGCCTTTTATGGAGTTTTTTTTCACTAAGTAATCTTGCCAAAGAAGTAAAGTTGCTGTGCGGACAGAGTCTTTCTAACTCCCAGGCAGTTGAGGGAGGGGGTCGCACCCATTTTTCCTCTGGCACAGAGCCACTTCCTTTGTTACCTTAATGGCCCATACTTAGACGGTCATTACCTTACCAGGAAGCTAGCCTGGCTGTTCCAGGAATTGAATCCATGATGGATCCAGGAATTAGAAGGAACTCTGATATACAGCCTACCACTACCACCGCCCTGTACAAACTTGTAAGAGTATGCTGGATTCCCCCAGTTGCTGCCCATACATATCAGGGTCTTTGTGATTAACCAATTTTTATCTCCAGTTTTCCCCATTTTAGATTCCTTCTTTTGCTGCTGCTCCTTCGGGCGCCTTGTCCACCCTGTCCTGACATTTGTTTGGTCTAATTTTCAAAAAACTAAATAAAAATTTCCTACCAATCTGTTTTAAATTTAAATTTGCACAGTCCTAATCTCCTAACAGTTCTGGCATCACTAATCTGCATTTTATGTTCTTGAGTATGTACTCTTCCTTAAGAGCGTTAGGAACCTTCCTAGATCAAAATCTGTCTTGTCGTATTGCAAGAACTTGCTAGCAAGGTTTAAGTGATCCACCCAAAACTGTTGAAACGTAGTGTTCTGGTCAGGTGAACCGTAGTGTACCTTCTGCCTATCAATGCCCTAATCAATAAACTGTTCATACCGGTACTAAAGCACAGCTTGTACTTTAAATAAATGTGTGTGTGTGTGTAATTTTGAATGTGTCACTTCACTAGCTAGCTTCTGAACCACAGAAACTGCATCCCATTTTCTCTTGCTTTTTGTGTACTGTTAACACTCTCAGTCAAGTCCGCCCACATTCTAGAAGCTTTATCCAGCTTTCTCTATCCTCCGGCTAAGAATGCTACAAATAAAGCACAATGTCTTTGAAACGAGAACTGTCTTGCCATTCATTATTTAGAAAGTATGAAGCGGGGCTTGCCGCCTTTTGAGGCTGCTTTTTCAAACGCGAGTCAATCCTTAGCTGGTCTAGTCTCCCAAATAGCTCTACCAAAGTCAATAGATAAACACTGATTTATGCTAGCTGAGCATCTAACCCTGGATTTAACAGTATCTGGGTTTTGTGATAAAGGATTTCTTTGCAGATGGATTTTACTGAGACATAAGTCTACTCTTTTTAATCCCACTGCTGCAAATATTCACATATTGAGAGCTCTTTGTGCTGCCTGCTGTAAAGCAGGAAGATTTAAGGACATGTTCGTGGGGTGTGTGAGGGGGGGAGCAGTAACGCTGCAGTAATTTATATTCCTCAACGCATACCCAGAGTTCATACACAAAACTGCACTTTATACTCTCTGTTAATTGATCTGGAATAACTACTACCCACCTGGTTTTGTATGCACAATTGCTCGTGCTAATTGAAACCCTCTCTTCATTTGTAACTATGCATTAAAAATGTGGGAGAAATTGCACTGGGATCTTGATTGTGACTAAAACAGCGTGGTCAAAGGGGTCAAGTCACATTAAGCGATCAAGAATATTTGGACATATGAGCAAGCCCCTAGTCAGCAGCATTCCTGTTTTTATACTGAATATTCAAAGCTGATTAATGGACAGATCCATAACACGAAGCCTCTGCGCTTATAAACTATCTTATTTTAATTACTTTTTTTAAAAAAAGATTGATTTTGAATTTTAATGTGGTTATTTAATTGCACGTTACATTTGTTTTGGAATGGCATCTAATAGATCTTGCAAATAAATATATTCGGGCTGCAGTTCTACACAGACTTTCCCTGGGAATAATTCCTGTTGAATTCTGTGGGATTCAATCACAGAATAGCAAATTTGCGTTGCACGGTTAAAGTCGATTAGTGTTCTTGCATAGCAAAAGTTTTTCCCCGCCCCACAAATAAGAATTCTCATGCTAAGGAAATGCACTAGAAAGGGTGAGAGAACAATTGTTTGATGCAACATTGTCCAACCTCCATGCACACTTGGTGCAAACAAATCAGGATGAATGCCCAGTAAATAGGTCATCTGGAAGCAGCTTGAAATTGTGCTTCTGTTTGGAATAATTCTTTTCTTCCTGGCTGGATTGATCTCTTGAAAAGCCTTTGTTATATCACTGTATGCATTTCTGAGGAAAACACAATAATGTTCTGTGCTTGGCTGGAGGCTGGTTTTTTCAGGTTTACAAAACAAAACAAGAAAGTGCCTGTAACAGTTGCTGTGACTGACTATACATGGGTGTACATAAAATTAAATATTTAATCACTATACATCTTAGAATAAATTACAGACATTCACACCAGTTGGCCTTTATATGAGATTCAGTTTTAATAGATTCTTTATAATATAGTTTCTGATTATATTTGTAATTGTTTTGGGGAAAATAATAGATGCTTGCTTATCTGCTTAATTTTCTGTGTGGTGGCTAAAGGCTAACACAAAGATACTGTCATCATGCATGGATAATTGCCTGGAGCTGGACATCACAGTATCAAAGTCAGAACGAACCAAAATGCCATCTAATCCAATCCTCTGCCTTGAGGCAGCACCATCCACAGCCTCTCGCAGAACAGCCATGCAATCCTGCACATGGTGTGTCACAAGCAGACCGCCTAGGCATTGCAGAGGGTGCTTTCAGAGCAAAAAGCTCGAGATGCGTTATGCAAATGACCAGAGGGCATTATTCGCTTATTAAAAACATTGATAACACACCCTGCATCTGCACAGATACCAAGGTGGGGGTGCAGGAGAGAACATTTATGAAATATACTCGGAGTCAAGTGTGAATTTCATGCTCTTTATTCAGCTCATAGTAGTGAGGAATGCAGTTTCCCCAAAACGTCTGCTTTATATACACTATTTACACAATGGGCCCCACGTGATTGGCTAATTCCGGGATACTCCTGTATGCCAATCGGGTTGCAGATTCACTTCCACCTGGAGCTGGATTGGGTGGCTCCTGCGGACCAATCAGACTGCTGCATTCTGGATCCTATTGTTCTAGGACCAATCAGACTGCTGCATTCTGAATCCTATTGTTCTAGGACCAATCAGACTGCTGCATTTTGGATCCTATTCAACTCAGTACATAACAATTTACAAACCATGTAGTGCATGGGTAGGCAAACTAAGGCCCGGGGGCCGGATCTGGCCCAATCGTCTTCTAAATCCGGCCTGTGGACAGTCCGGGAATCAGTGTGTTTTTACATGGGTAGAATGTGTCCTTTTATTTAAAATGCATCTCTGGATTATTTGTGGGGCCTGCCTGGTGCTTTTACACGAGTAGAATGTGTGCTTTTATTTAAAATGCATCTCTGTGGGGCATAGGAATTCGTTCATTCCCCCCCCCAAAAAAAATAGTCCGGCCCCCCCATAAGGTCTAAGGGACAGTGGACCGGCCCCCTGCTGAAAAAGTTTGCTGACCCCTGATGTAGTGTATGGAATGTTAGGGGAGGGGTAGCTGGTGGGAGACATGTTGTGTTTCAGGGGTAACTTTGGTCCCCTCATTTTGCACTCAGCTCTCACCTGTGACTCCTAAAAGACGTCAGCATGCGACAGAAGCCACACTCCGGGAAATGGCTTCGACTGGCCGGCTAAACCAGGTGAGGGGAACTGATGGGTCCCAAACTGAGTTAGGAATAGGAAGACAGGCTCCGGTGGGTTGAGTGGATGAGACCAATAGTGGGTCCCTTAGTCAAGAAGGCGGGTTCTGCACGTGCTGTAGAAGAAAGAGAGGGGCAGATGGGGCTTGTCAACCTGGGGAGGGAGCCCATCTAGGAGAAGGAAGACTCTGACCCTAAACCTCTGTGTGGCTATACTTGTCAGGGGCTGGGCAGAGGAGGAATGGTGGAGGGAGGGAGGGAGGAAGAAGAGGAAGACATTATAGATTTACAACAGGGGTTTGAGGGAGGTCACAGCTCAGAGGCAGATGAGGGGGAAAGTTGGGAAATCATGGGAGAGGAGGAGCAGCTGACTGACATGTAATTAGAAAGCATTCCAGACCCTCCCATCTCCCAGAACCCGGTGAGCCTTGAAAGTAGGAGAGCAAAGAGCTCAAAGACAGAGGAGCTGGTGACGATGGAGAATGACGAATGTGGAAGTGGGAGAGACACGGGGTGGGGGGATTGAAGATTCACTCGGGACAACGCCATTATCCAAGAGCCTGGGTTCTATAGCCTCTCTCTAAAAATTGAAATAAAATAGGACTGTAAGAAACTTTTCCCTGTCTTTATACTTTCCTTGGCAACCAGCTGGGAGCCACAATGCTTACCTGGCGCCATCTGGCGTTGCATGTTTATAGCGCATTCAAATGGCTGTTTCTTTACTAATGTGCAGTATCTGAGTCCCGAGACTTCCATACAAACTGGCCAGGCTTGCGCCCCAGAGAGGTCATTGCTGCTAACACAGCAAAAACATTGCAGGAGGCTGCAGTTATGAAGAAGCAGTCTTGGAAGCTACAGAAGGTGTCGTGATTCTCCAGCAGTTTGACTTCACCCCGAGGCACACTCCATTGTCTCTCAAGACAGACAGATGCTGACAACAAAATGCACCAGTCAGTTAAAAAAACAAAAGAGTCAGTTGTGGCCAGCCCAAAATTTAGTGACCCCCCCCATCCCTTGCACTGCTTTCCTAAAAGTGGGTCAGGAGGCACCCAGCTTTGGGAAAGGGGGGGGCTCTGATAGGGCCCTAGAGCCCTCCCGCCCTCTCCCCAAAGCTGAGAAAGTGCTGACTAGGTTTTGGGATGGAGGAGGGAGGACTCTAGGACCCTCTCTTACCCAAGCTTTGAGAAGGCATCCTCAGCTCAGTGCCCAGTACATGCACTTAGCTCACACAGCTCTAAATCTGCCTTTGAAGCAGTTCAACAGAACAAATAAAGGACATTTATAAAAGCAACAACACATGGAACAGAATGAGTTAAACAGTCACCAACTTAAAAACCCTTAAGCTTTCTGGGCAAATAAATGGGGCCTGATGTGGCACCAAAAAGCTAACAATGTTGGTACCAGTCATAATATATATATTAAAAAGTCTGTTTCTGAAATTCTTTTGTAATAAGATAGCTGCTTTGAGATCCTGTATTGAATGCCCTGGGAGATTGAACTCTATGCCAAAGGATAAATGGACATAAATCTGACATCAGGAATCACAAGACAGAGAAGCCAGTAGGAGAATGCTTCTGAATTACAACTTAGCACTAAACTGAAAACTATGGAGAGACCTGGTCTGAATAGAGATATTGGATTCCTGTCTCATTACATATGCTAATCATCTGCATACTATCCCTTGCTTTTTCCTGTAGGAATAATTGGAGTCATCAACAGGTTTACCATACCCATTGAGCCAATCACCCATCTCCTACTACCCTCTTGAGAAAAAAAACACCCCACCCTCCCACTATATATAAGGGTCTGGTGACTTCTGTTTCAGTGCATCTGAAGAAGTGTGCATGCACACGAAAGCTCATACCAAGAACAAACTTAGTTGGTCTCTAAGGTGCTACTGGACAATTTATTTTTTTATTTATTTTTTATTTTGACTGCGTCAGACCAACATGGCTACCTACCTGAATCTAGGTGCCAGTCATAGTTCTGCAGTTCTCTAGGAGGGCATTTCACAAACATCAGCAGTATAGGGAAGGCTAACTCTTGTGTCACCACACAGTGGACATCCCCTAAGTTTGGAACATGGGAGATCCTCATCCAGATATCGTTATAATATCTATGTTGTTGTTATGTCATAGGAGATTCCTTATTTTCATCGGAGAAATGTTGGAGAGTATGTTTAAAGGTGATGTCCTCGGTTGGATCCAACACAAAATATGTATTTTAAATTATGACTTGTCCACTATGAAGCCAAGTGTAAATTTGTATGCCATTATTTTCAACAGAAAGGTGTTGTATAATATAAATAGAACAATATTATTTGCAATGAAATCAGTCATTTCATAGGCCCCAGCTATTTTGAAAGCCTATGACTACAATATATTTTGCAGGATATTAAATAAAGTATTCCAGCTCATCCAAATGGGGTTTGCCCTTTTTTTAAAAAAAAAAGTATGATGGATTCTCTGACACACTGCATAATGTGCTTGCATGTGCTCAAAAGCCCAAGGTAGCACAGAAGAAGGAGATGGAAATTTATGCAAGAACAGGAAGTTCTTGCCATAGTCCTTTAAAGATATAGACAGTTATATCACACCTGATATGTAACAATAACTTGTTGTGGCAAAAAAAGACAATAAAAGTGACTGGAAGGACAATAGAAAATTATTTATTGTTACACTTTTATGCTGGCTTGTCAAATGGCTAAATGCACATCATGCTAAATGGTTACCATGTTCACATTTTGTATTGTGGAAGAAAAATTAAGCACCGGAAAAATTTCCACGCAAATCACTGATAGCTAGATGTGTAACCTCTTCGAGAGTTCCACCACCAGTTAAGTGTCTGAACTTCCATGGGATTTTACAACAGCTAGATCATTTATCTAGCTATGTAAGGTAAAGGTAAAGGGGACCCCTGACCATTAGGTCCAGTCGTGTCCGACTCTGGGGTTGCGGCACTCATCTTGCGTTACTGGCCGAGGGAGCCGGCGTAGAGCTTCCGGGTCATGTGGCCAGTATGACAAAACCGCTTCTGGCAAACCACTGTAGCGCACGGAAACGCCATTTCCTTCCCACCGGAGTGGTACCTATTTATCTACTTGCACTTTGACGTGCTTTCAAACTGCTAGGTGGGCAGCAGCTAGCTCTATGGTTTAACCCACCCGCGTCCCACATCTCGCTATGTACCGTTCATTTAATACGTCACTCAACTAAAATCCAGTTGATTAAGCTAAGCATATTTAATCAGTTGACAGATCTAATTTTTATTCTTTCCAATGCAAAGTTACTACAGAATGTGTAGCTTACAAAAGTCATACAGTTAACAGGCACTAGTAGTAGAATGTTTCTGCAGTATATGAGGATTACACCGTATAACCAACAGATGGCACTGTGTGCAAAACTATATTAATGTAGCATTTAAGAAATAAATGTTTCCTATCTTTAAATGATACTGTACCTGGGGTGGCCAAACCTTTTCAGGCTAACAACTACATTGACTGATGCTCAGCCTTTGAGGGCTCCTTGCCAAAGTGGGAGTGGTTGAAATATGGAAGTAGATGTGGCTAAAATGTAAAGATGGGTGTGGCCAGTTTTTATTTTTAAATGATATACCGTATTTACTCGAATATAAGCACACCTTTTTTGCCAAATTATGTTGCAAAAATTAGGGTGTGCCTACGCCAACCCTGACCTCTCTCACTGCCAATGGAGCACAAGCGAACAACAGAGAACCTACACAAACAATGCTGACACCAAACCCAGTGTGAGAGCCAGTGTGGTGTAGTGGTTACGAGTGGTAGACTCGTAATCTGAGGAACCGGGTTCGTGTCTCCGCTCCTCCACATGTAGCTGCTGGGTGACCTTGGGCTAGTCACACTTCTCTGAAGTCTCTCAGCCCCACTCACCTCACAGAGTGTTTGTTGTAGGGGAGGAAGGGAAAGGAGAATGTTAGCCGCTTTGAGACTCCTTCGGGTAGTGAAAAGCAGGATATCAAATCCAAATCCAAACCCTACTCATATTAAGTAAAATAGAAGAAGTGTGCATGCACACGAAAGCTCATACCAAGAACAAACTTAGTTGGTCTCTAAGGTGCTACTGGAAAGAATTTTTTATTTTATTTTGTTTTAAGTAAAATAGAAACATTGTCACCCCACTATCCTTTGCAGAGACGCTGGCATGGACGTCGTGGAACCAAACACTCATCATCAGAGCTCAGAAGGTCCTCAATTCCACCGGATGACCGGTTCCTGTATTGTTCGTCAATGACTGCTACTCTCTTGCTAGGGTAAGTCGCTGTCACACAAGGCACAGCGGTCTCTCAAGCCACATATTCTGGATTCCGCAGAGAAAGCACCTCGGCTTTCTGATCCCCAGCCCTGCCCTGTGGGCATCTCTGACCTTCCTCTCTTGCTTCAGGTCTTTGGTGCCTTTCTCCCTGCGGAGCAGCTCTTGGAGGCCATGTGCTTCCTGGCCAGCAACCTGGTTGTTGAGAGCAGCTTCAACCCCTTGGCCATCTCCCACGTACTGCAAGAGTTCATCAAGCAGTTTGGCGGCAAAGCAGTGGAGGTAAGGTGTCTGCAAAGGTAGGAGAGAAGAAGAACCTCTGCTTTGGTGTAGGGGAGGCCACCTCATGCCATCAGGTGGCCAGGACACATGTTTGTTGAGAGGGGCCTGGCAATGTCAGGACAAGAACCTCAGCCAAGGGTCCTGAGAAACATGGGTTCAGCAATGGGGGATCCTTCTCCTGGGAGCAGACAGGCAAGCTTCTTCTCTTGGCCAACAATGGATAGGGGAACTGGTTCCCTGGAGCCGCCTAGGTCCAATACTCCCAAGGACCCTGAATGGTACCTTCGAAGGAAGATGGCTGTGGTGGCACAGGTCAAGGGTCTCTCTTTCTATTAGGGATGGAGGGATCCGCCTGCAGACAGCCCTGCTTCCTTGTACTCTCCAAGCAACCCTATCATTTTCTCTGACAGGTGGAGGTGCTGCTGGAGGCCTTCTACAAGATCACCCAAGGGCCTACAATGGAGGGCAGAAACATGGCCGTCTTCGCTTTCTCCATCTTGTCACACCACCACCTGGTGAAAGTGGTTGAATACCTCCTCCAGTTTCCCTTCAAGTATGGAACCCTCCTGGTTCTACTGGGCTTAGGGAAAGGTTGGGAATCTGCAGGGCTTGCTCAGGAAGCCCTTGCTGCCATTTCCTCTCTCTGTGGCACGGCAGCAAGCAGAAGACTTGAATCTGACCGTTGCTCTTGTTTTTGCATTCACAGAGACTGCCGGAGAATATGGAAGGAGGTTTTGGCATCGGCCGACCAAGAACAAGTGCTCCATCTCATGGCCGAGCAGCTTTACCAAAGCCCCTTGGCGGAATCTGCCACCCTGGTGGTAAGGACAAATACACCTGCTAACTGGCTTCCTTCTTCCCAGGGTAATATCCAGGGGTTTCTGTATTCTGCAGAAAAGCAGGGAAAGCGACTTGCACCCCCCCCCTCTCTCTTCCAGCAACATCTCAGCAGCCTGTTGCACACCATCCTCAGGATTCAGAAATACAAGGCAGCTGTGCGCTGAAACTTCCCACAGCTGCTGATCGCTCTTCTGGGGATGGTTGTCAACTTCCACTACGACCAGGAATTCCTTGGGTGAGTAGTGTATTGACTCTTTCAGGACTTTTATTAGTAAGATAGATGGGTTAAAATGGATGTATAGAATAGCATAGGCAAAATATGGAGTGTTCAAGAGTAGATAACACTATACTAGATAGCATTTTGTATATTATTTTTGTTCTTTCTTTTTTATAAGCAACTTTGTTCTTTTCCCCATCTCCTCCCCTTTGTATTACTTTATAATTGTAATTCTTTTATTAAAAATAATTTTTGTAGGAACGTTTATAAATAATATAGCAGGGTTAAACGTTTCCTTATTTAAATTTACACAGCAAGCAGATTGCTGACTCGTTTGAGTCCTTTTAAATAATTATGTCTTCTACCTTCCTGCCTTCTTGGTTGTTAATCCCTTTTGTCCCTCTTAAAAGAAAAATGCACATGAATCTGAAAGATAACAAAATAAACTAGTTTACTGTCAGATTCATTGAGTACATGCTTAGGTTACAAAATAAATAAACTATATATTAGATATTAGTGAGTCCTAAAAAGACTCCGTCAGAGCATTTACTACATAACACTTCTAACAGCAGCAGCCTAACTGACCAACGGACCAAACTGACTGTCACAAAGAGGCAGTTAGTCCTCTCATGGAATGTTGGATTTGACTGACACATCCCACATTTTTAAGGGTAAATATGGATTTTATAGTTTGTGTTAAAATGTGTAAAGGTTTTTTGAAAAAATAATAATGAATAAATATTTTTGTTAAAAAGAGAAATAGGTCTTTTGGCTTGTGAAATGTAAGCTAGCGAGGGAAATCTCTACACGCTTACCTGGAGGGATGCCTTGTCATCCCAAGATGGAGACACAGAGGCTGGTGGCAGGGGTTGTGTCTGGTGAGTTGGGAGGATGCTGGAATCTGGAGAAGCAGGAGATTGTCTTGCTCTGAGCTGGACCCAGAGCTGGGCAGTGAGGGTTTGCCAGGCATGCCTTCCTCTTAATATGTTTCTCCCTTTTCGTCCTGAGTTCGAGCGTCTTCAAAGTCCACGATACCTATGGTAAAGGCTGTTCTCCAATTGGAGCGCTGGCTAATTACATATGGTATTCTAGTCCAGAATGAATGGGGACTGGGCACTTGATTTTTCTATGTAGCCCCCACACAATCTACACCTACTGCCCCTGAAAAGTGCTTCTTGGGAGACAGGTATCATTCAGAAACTACCGTATAAACTCATTGCACGTTGATTCTGTGTTACCCTACGTAGTGTGTCCATTTGAAAACAGGCCAAAACATGATCAATGACATGGTGGGTGGGTGAGTGAGTAAGTCAGTAAGTCCACAACTTAAGTACATTTAACTTGTCTACATTCAGCTTTATGGGCTTGGCCAAAAAAGCAGAGGGTGGTCATCGGGGGGGGGGGGACCTTCTGCAATCCCATCTGCCATTGCACCCAATGTGTTTTGACTATACATGATTTTGACTTTAGGCATGGTCCCCGGAACGTAAGCCCCATGTAAATTGCAACACTGAAATTCTCACTTCCTTCTTCTTTTATCCGAAGCATGTGCAAGGAGGATCACTTAATCTAAGGGAGGGCAAAATTCCTCTTTGGAGCCCTGGACAAAAGTTCTTCTTCCTTCAAAAGGCTGGGGTTACGATGCAACACTTTGTTGCAGGTGTGACTTGTAAAATTGTGAACTCAGCAGATGCAGGAGAGATACCGTACATGCAGTAAATCTGACTTGAAGAGTTAGTTGCTGCTTCAAGGTGGCAATGGCCATATCTTCTAAAGTAGACAAATTCATGGAAAATTATATCTTTCAGTAGAATATATACCTGTACTTTTCTCATCTGTACATATTCTGTTTTTTTTAAAACATAATTTTTATTAAGTTTTCTCATAATTATAATTTAAACAAGAATGTACAACATTCATGAATTATGTATGTATACAAAGGTTTGTACCAATAAAAAGAAAATGCTCTTATGCTTATATCGTATACATAGCTTATACAGTTTGTAAAAGAAAAAGAGAGGGGGAAAAACCACTTCCCTCCTTCTGCTTCCCCCCGTTCTTCTTCTGTTTTCTTTTGTCACCTATTTCCACGGATATATACTTCTTTATTACATTTGTCAACTGTCACATATTATCAACTTAGTCCCATATTGTATAACCTCTCCTTCCAATTTATTTCTACCTACATTATCTTATATTGTTGAATAATTTACTTATATATATATATAACAAAGCTAAATAATGTGCTCATATTCCATTTATATATTTTCCCTCTTAATATTGTTTTGTATCATCATTAATCGTCCAATAAAGATTTTTTTGATTAACTATGAGATCTGCGTTTTCCTTTCATTTTCTCATATTCCATACAACTTATTCAGATAAACATCTGCACATATTCTGACAGCTCCTTTGAATCAAAAGGTTTCAATAGGTCTTTTTCCCTCCTTGTGTTCATATTCAGAGGCAATGCGTCTCTGATTAGCAAATATTGGAACTGAGTGATCCGGGAGGTTTAGATCTCTCATGAGCTTCCTGGTTTTGTACTGTCGGAGGCAGAAGGCTAGATTTTGTGGCTGGTTGGTTGAATCCAAAGGCAATTCTTGTTAGATTATGTTATTCTTCCGCTTAGCATTCGTTCCATTAAAATGAGAGCTCCTTAGTGGAAGGCTGTTCCTTCCAGCACAACCCCAGTGGTGCAACAATGCCATCGTGTGGCCAATTTTAATAAAAGCTGCTGGTGTGAAGACACTGAAAGGTCATTTGATTTTTTTGCCCAGGGTCGCATCCAGACCACTGGTAAGTATTTGCACAGTTAAAGTGGACTTAAAGCACTCTGGTGCTCTGATGCAATCATTTCATATTTTTTTTAAAGCCAGACTTTTTGCAGTTAGAAGAGGGACAGATGTGGGATAAACCAGTGTTTTTCAACCTTTTTTGGGCAAAGGCACACTTGTTTCATGAAAAAAATCACGAGGCACACCACCATTAGAAAATGTTAAAAAATTTAACTCTGTGCCTATATTGACTATATATAAAGTAATTTTTCAATTTTTCCCACGGCACACCAGGCAACATCTCGTGGCACACTAGTGTGCCGCGGAACAGTGGTTGAAAAACACTGGGATAAACAATCAAATAATGGGAAGACAGATGACACCTATCTTTTTTGTATTTAACATTTGGCATTTCTGTATTTAACTGTTAAGACTCCCACCCACCCCCCAAAAAGTGGCTGCTGCTTAAGTTGTCTGTTGTTGCTTTAGTTTTCTGTACACCACTTTGTGATAAGTGGTATAGAAAGGGAAATTAAGTACCTAAAAAACTAAAAAATAACCACTGCACAAGCAAAATAAAAAAATAAAAAAAATTCCTTCCAGTAGCACCTTAGAGACCAACTAAGTTGGTTATTGGTATGAGCTTTCGTGTGCATGCACACGTGAAGAAGGAATTTTTTAAAAATTATTTTTTGTTTCGACAACAGCTACCTACCTGTAACTAGCACTGCACAAGCAAATCTGGATGGATGCTCCTTGTTGTATATATAGCCTCCCCCTAAGCAGAACAAATGCTCAATGAAGAAAGGACATGGGCCAACCTCTGTGTAAACATTGTGCAAGCAAATCAGGAGCGTCTCCACCCCCATCATTCAGCTCAGACACTGAGATCCAGTGCCGAGGGCCTTCTGTCGGTTCCCTCTCTGCGAGAAGCAAAACTACAGGGAACCAGGCAGAGGGCCTTCTCGGTGGTGGCGCCCGCCCTGTGGAACGCCCTCCCATCAAAAGTCAAGGGAATAAACAACTACCCGACATTCAGAAAATACCTGAAGGCAGCTCTGTTTAGGGAAGTTTTTAAACTGTGATATTTTAAATGTATTTTAATATTTGATGGAAGCCGCTCAGAGTGGCTGGGGAGACCCAGCCAGATGGGCGGGGTACAAATAAATTATTATTATTATTATTATTATTATTATTATTATTATTATTATTATTATTATTATTATTATTATCAGGATGAATACTCAGTACTGTAAACAAGTTGCATGGAGGAGCCCCAAGGGAAAGCATGGGTGCAGGGAGGAAACCTCTGCCCATTAGGACTCAGTAAGATATCCTAGAAGTCAGACAAGGCGGAATAACCTCTTCATGACGCACACCCCTCCACACCTTCATTACAGGCAGTGCCTGAAAGTACGGGACAGGCACAATGGGGTCTGGCTAAGACCCTGATGGATGGTCTAATTCAGGGGTGGCCAACTTCCAGGAGACTGCGATCTACTCACAGATTTAAAAACTGGCAGTGATCTTACCTCTTTGGGGGGGGGGGGTTCGCGTCAAAGTTGTTGAGCTTCTTTAGGGAAGAGGAAAGCGACATTGAGCTTTTTTTTTAGGAAAGAAAGCCCTATTTTTGGTGGTTCAGGTCATTTTAGGGGTGCAGGACAAAGATGTTGAGCTTTTTTTAGGGGAGCCAAAGTTTTTTAGCTTCTTTGGGGGGAGCCACTGATCTTCCGGTGATCTACCACAGACATCCAGTGACCTACCGGTAGATCACGATCTACCTGTTGGACATGCCTGGTCTAATTCAATATACGGCGGTTCCCTGTGTCCCTACCATGGCCCTATGTACCACTGGGAGAGCCAAGTCAGAAGAGAACAGAAATGTAGACTAAGGGGAAGCAGCACCAAAAGGAAAAGGAAAACTGCTTCTTGCCTTCTGTATTAATGCAGAGCCAGTCACCAGGCCCAGTTTATAGGTGTCACTTGGTACTGGGCACCTGGATTTGTGCAGATGCTGTTTTCTTACCAAACCCAGACTGAAATGTATCTAGATTCCAGTACCAAATCAGCTCTGTTGGGCTAAATATCAAATAAAAAGGGATTAAAAGGGCAAGGGAGGTCTCTCAAAAAATGGCATGTGCCGCTGGAGATACAATGGAGCCCCCTGGTTGGCCACCAAGCTTGTTCCTCTTCCCCAATCGAGATACCGCAGGATCAGGTCGGCCCTATTTGGCATTCGCTACCACAGAGCATGGTGACGGCCAATGGCTTAGATGCCTTTAAATGGGCATTAGCAGGGCCAGATTTATGTTTGATGAGGCCCTAAGCTACTGAAGGTAATGGGGCCTTTTATATGTCCAGCTGTCCTTTGTCAGCAACAAATTGTCGCTGTTTTGTTGTTGTTGAATATATGCTATGTGGTAATTTATGGACCTAATAGGTATCTAAAGCCATGTGCACATAACAAAATATGTATTTTATCAAAGTAATTGTTGAACTGAAATACAATTAAGAAGTAGTATATTAATAGTGAAATGCAATTATCCTGAAGTTGAGGCTCCAGTACTTTGGCCACCTCATGCGAAGAGAAGACTCCCTGGAAAAGACCTTGATGTTGGGAAAGATGGAGGGCACAAGGAGAAGGGGACGACAGAGGATGAGATGGCTGGACAGTGTTCTCGAAGCGACAGGCATGAGTTTGGCCAAACTGCGGGAGGCAGTGGAGGATAGGGGTGCCTGGCGTGCTCTGGTCTATGGGGTCACGAAGAGTTGGACACGACTGAACAACTGAACAACAAAAATTATTAAGCTCTAACTGTATGTAGGTTTTATTCTATTTGTTTTTTTTAATCTTATATTTTGGAAATGTACATCCAGGTTTGTTTTTTCTTTAGTTTTTTTAGGAGGGGCCGAGAGATTGGGGTCCTAAGCTATAGCTTGTTTAGCTTATACGTAAATCCGGCACTGGGCATTAGAAAAATCCAAGGAGGAGAGATTTATCAGTGGCTACTAATCAAGATGGAACGCAGGTGGTGCTGTGGGTTAAACCATTGAGCCTAGGGTTTGCCGATCGGAAGGTCGGCAGTTTGAATCCCCGCGACGGGGTGAGCTCCCGTTGCTCGGTCCCAGCTCCTGCCAACTTAGCAGTTCGAAAGCACGCAGTGCAAGTAGATAAATAGGTACCACTACGGCAGGAAGGTAAACGGCGTTTCCGTGCGCTGCTCTGGTTCACCAGAAACGGCTTAGTCATGCTGGCCACATGACCCGGAAGCTGTACACCGGCTCCCTCGGCCAATAAAGTGAGATGAGAGTCACAACCCCAGAGTCGTCCGCGACTGGACCTAATGGTCAGGGGTCCCTTTACTAATCAAGATAGATACTTGCTGCTTCCAGGAACAGAAGCAGTTTGGCTCTCAATACCAGCTGGGGAATATAAACATGAGAGAGACCTATTTGCCCTCAAGTTCTGCTTTGGGTCTTGACTTTGGGGTGCTGGTAGCCAGCAGGTGTTCCGCATGGCGTTTCAAAAGTATGTCAAACGGTTTAAAGTTGAAACAAGCTTAAACAAATAAACACATACCATATTTAAAAATCCCAGTATTTTAATGAAAGGAAAAAATGAATATCCACACATTTGCACTTATGTACAACTTTGTGATATATATATATTTATATTTATATATAATCATTTTAAGCTGTTTACAAATCACATTTAGTGCTTGAAATATCACATCCTGTTGATATTATATTTCTGGCAGAAATAAATATATTGCACTTAAAAAGAATCTTTGGGCTGTTGTTGCTGGATACCGTTTTCTAATTTGCAGTGCAAGCCTATACAGTTCGACACAGATATTAGTCCCATTGTGCTCAATGGGATTTTCTCCCAGATAAGTGGATTTAGGATTGCAGCCTTACATACCCAACTTCTTTTTCGTAAAACGTTTTGCCCTCACCTCCCAAATTACGCACGCACACACACACACGTCATTACATGGTGAATGTGTTCACACAATTAATTTAAACCATTTAACACAGCAAACAGACCTGTAATACATTCTGTTAAGAGAGACTACCGCCAGTTTTTACTTTCCCCATGTTTACAGAAACAATTTCCTCCTATTTCTGGTGTTACAGTAAGAAACTAAATGCTCATTTAAAATGTGCCAAAGCTAAAATACAGCAATCTGTATTTTTTTTGTCCAAAATCCTTTTTAAAATGAAGTTATTTAGAAAGCAAAACATTTATTGACTGAAATCACTTTCTTCAGTATTTTTAAAAAAATATCAAACCCTGATCTTTTAAACCAGAAACTGTCATAAATAAATCCTTTATCCCGTTAAGATTCAGGAAACACCAGAACCATATTTGCTGCAAATAATGAGCAGGAAAAACAAAGAATCTGATTTCGTGGTAAAAGCAAGTTGGAAAAGTTTACCTGACACCCCAACCCTAAAGGCATCCTCATCCAACAGCTTCAGTTCTCAGGTACAGCTTCTGCCCAGTCTCTGCAGTACTGGGAAATGCTCAGCACATGCAAGTGGGACATGACACATTTTGCAGAAAGGAGGAGAAAGAGGCAACCCTTGCTTACAGCATGAAATTTGATGTGTGCCTAACAGCCCCACAAAGTCTTCTACTGCGCCCACTATTTTGAGCAGCCGTTTCAATTGGCAGATAAACTACATGTACCCTAAGTCTGGTTTAAATCACCAGCCCTTAGGCTTAGGATGAACCAACTGCAGCAGCTACGAACCTGTGGGTAGGAACTGATTGTTTGGTCTTCTTTCCCATCACTGTCAGGTAAGCAGTTTCTAACATCATTTCCAACCTGTTTCCTTGGATATGCAAGCAGATTCAGGCAGCCGAGGTTGGTCCATTAGGGCAAACGGGACATTGCCCCACAACTTCTCTCACTTCCCTGCTGCCTACATTCTTACTCATAACTTGTCAGTGACACAGCATGGGTTGCCTGTGCCCAGGGCCATGAATAGGGGGTGGGATGGAGAGAAACGGATGGAGGATACATGCACATTCAACTGCCTAATTGTGTCCGATTCACTTCCTGGTTTGCCTGGAGAAGCCATTTTCAATGGAGCCGAGCAACGGAAGAACACAGCTGTCTTGAGGCAACAGCGAGTGTTGAAATTTTGCACCCCTAACAATTTTGTGTCTGGGACAACTGCCCCCCACTACACCATGACTCACTGTTGGTCTTATAGAACTCAGCAGCAAGAAGGGTGAGGACAAAATGATAATTAGTTGTCTCACCCACCTACTGTTGGGTGCCAACAACCACTGGATTCTGGGAACATGGTAATGTAATGCTTATCTCATTGCAGGACAGATCCTAAACACTACAGGCTCTCCACGTTGCTAAAGCAGCCAGAGAGTCAGTTTTATGCAGCCCCATACAGCAAATGGTTTTGTGATGCCACCCTCCCTTAACATTCTCTAGATCTTTCTCAACAGGATTGGGCAACACCAAGGTTGCAATCCTATGCAGCCCCCAGTTTATCTATTGGATAAATCTTCATACTATGGAATTCGAAATCAAGAGAACCAAAAATGTATTGGGCCTTTTAGAATGTAGTTTCAACGCTTTCAGTTCTTTCGCTAGGAACTTGCTTAAACAATGAATTGAAAAAAATGCTGGTTGGGGCATGGTTGGCTCATCTTGAGATGTGGCTTTCTGCTCCTCTCGGTCTTTCCATATTACAAATACATGTTCCCATTCAGAGCATCTGACTGGGAGTGGGTTGGATTTTACCATCCTTCCGGGACTGAGGTTTTCCCTATTGCTTTTTTTCTAATTTCCAGCAACGACCACACACTGATGCACCTCTTTTAGTTTTTCCATGCTCGTTCTCGTTACAGAAACTCTTGATGACCATCTACTGAATTTGTAGCGTTCTGCGTTACATAATAATCAGGGAAAGGAAACGCTTCACGTCTCACCTTTTGTTCCAAAATACAATTATGCAAGGAAGAAGGCCTTGATGGTGAACAACGGCAGGTGCAAAAAAAACCTCCCACTTCTAAATGTTCCTCTGCCACATATTTTTGTAGATACAATGTCAGATCAACGGGGTTGTCAGTTATCTGTTGTGGCCTCCCACAATGCACCAATAATGTCTGGTGATCAATTAAGGGTGTGCTCTGGGTCCGCATGATGCAGCCATCTTGCTGAAGCTAAGCAGTTTTGGCATACGCCCAGATGGGAGATCACCTGGAAATCCCATGTATCCTACCTTGAGTTCCATGATGGAAGAAAGGCAGGATGGAAAAGTACAAAAATAAATAAATAGGCCCCCAGGGACCACATGAACACACCCAATATGGCCCACAGACACTGGTATCAGTACTGCTTATACGACCCTACCAAATTACTGGGCAGGCATGGGATCTAGTCATAAGATCCAGCCCCAGAGCAACATGGGTGGATCAGGGCTGAGTAACAGACAGAAGAAGCCTGAGCTGCAGCTCTTCAGCCTTGTACAATGCTCAGCAAAGTAACACGGTGCGAAATCTCACCCTCGCCAATTCCAGATCTATCGCCATTGCAAATGCTAAGAGTGAGGTGCATGTGATAGATTAGTACCCCACAAATTGCCCCAACATTTGCAATGAGCTGTGAATAAAATAACAGAACGCAGAGCAATATTCAGTCACCCTGTTTTACCATCAGTCCTCCCTGTTGCTGTCAATATCCAAGAGAAAACAACCTGAGCTATATGAACCATTGGCGTGTTCCGTCGTCTGAACTCGGCAAACCTTATCTGTGGTTTGGTGAAACAGCTTCCATTCATTTCAAACAGGGCTCATGCAGGAGGAATTCCAGCGGGTTATGCCCAGTGCTCTCAATTAACTGGATTCCACATTTAAAATAAAGGAGTTTAAAGGATGGAACGGGGAAGAGAATGGTGCAGTCTTTTCCTTCGGTTTCTTTCATAGCGAGCTTAATGCTGAAGTAGCCTAAACATGCTCAAAACAACAAATACCCCCCCCCCCCAATTCATAAAAAGCAATGAAGTTATTAGCACAGTATTGCCTCTTTGGCCTCTGTCAGGAGGGGAAAGTCTATACACAATTCAAACTATACACTGCTGCATGATGGCAGCCTCACATCTAGTGGTTATGATGCACCTTCAGGCCGTCCAGCGTTTAATTGGAGACCTTGGAACATTTGGAGTCCCTTGGGCCATGCCCATTTTCTGAGCCACTCGAGCTCCCTTAACCATCCCTTCAACACAGATCCTTCAAGAGGAGAGGGATCTAACTCCACAATGCCTTTACGCAAGCTGGTTTTCTTAGTCGTTTTCGCCCTGGGCCTTCCCAACAGGCCCAAGCTGGTTTGCCTGCGAAGTCTTGGCTTCTCTTGCCTTAGGCCAGTCATACGAAAGGTGTCATCACAGCAGAGGAGTGGCGCAGTCCCTGGATCGCTGCATAAGGACCCTGCTGAAAGTAGTGGTGATACCGGGGCATGTGGAAAGAAGGGAACGTCGGACCGCTTCCCTGCATCGAGCTGGCAATGGCCGAAGGGGTTAGAGGCATTCCCAGGCGGCTGTATGGGGGCAGGGAGCCCTGGATCGGGTGAGGAATCGGCGTGGCTATGGACGCAGCGCCGGAACCAAGAGCGGTCAAGGACTGCGGGTGTTGGAATCCCGGGAAACTTGATGTCGACGAGACCCAGGAACTGAGGGGCAGGTTGTCAGAAGTGGTAAAAGCTGACCCTGCAAACAAAGGAAAAGAGTGGAGGTTTGCATAAGAGCAACTAAGTTCAAAGTACCAAGTGATGTAAGTCATGGGGCTGCCATAGCAAGACTACATGAGGTTAAAGGTAAAGGGACCCCTGACCATTAGGTCCAGTCACGGACAACTCTGGGGTTGTGGCGCTCATCTTGCTTTACAGCTTCTGGGTCATGTGGCCAGCATGACTAAGCCGCTTCTGGTGAACCAGAGCAGCGCACGGAAACTCTGTTTACCTTCCCGCTGGAGTGGTACCTATTTATCTACTTGCACTTTGATGTGCTTTTGAACTGCTAGGTGGGCAGGAGCTGGGACCGAGCAACGGGAGCTCACCCCGTCATGGGGATTTGAACCACCGGCCTTCTGATCGACAAGCCCTAGGCTCTGTGGTTTAACCCACAGCACCACCTGCATCCATGAGGTTAGGGGGTATAAAAAGGGGTCATTGCCACATGCACAGCAGGCAGAGCTGATCTTCTTCAGGGGGCCGGTCATTTAAAAATAATTAACAAATCATTTTATTTATTTATCTTGGATCATTTAAAAATAATCGATAAATAAAAGGAGAGGGCAGGCAGATTCCAAGCATTGTGCATAATCGGATTCATGATGAGACAGGAATCACATGGAAGAAAGGGTGCCTCCTCTTTCTAAATTGTGGGCTCATTTGAAAGCACCAAAGGTTCTGATCTTTTGAACCCGTGCTCTTCAAGACCAGATGTTCTCCTACCTCTGCTTTGGGCTGCTTGGTTTTCGTCTCCCAGAACTTCATCCTCTGCTCCATAGGTTCTGATGGGGGATCGTGCATAGGAATGCTTTTGAATAAGGCTCTCTACGCTTTCTCTGTGAAAGGCAACATTCCACATTAGCAACAGACTGAAAGCCATCGATGCACTTCTTTAATAGCTCCCTCTACTCCTAATATGGGCCAGCCCAGTCAAGAGGCAAGGGGAGGCCACTGCCTCGGGTGGCAGGATGCGCAAGGACAGCAAATTCAGGCTTAGATCTTTATCCCCTCATCTCGTTCATCATGTAAGACTTCACTTCACTTTCCCCTGGTGGGAAAGCAGGGCATTTTGTGGTTTACCTCAGGTGTCAAAATGTCTTGGGCAGGCTGTTTGATGGACATACAATGGAAGCACGTGCTTGGATTGTTTTGAACTGGCGGCCCTTTCAGGTATCCCGTAAAAAACACCAGGAACCTTGACCGAGGTAAGTCAGGCTGAAAACTGACTTTATGGAGTACTCAGTAAAATAGATTACCCCATAGACTAGAATAGAGTTGCAGGAGTCCCAGTTATGATGGGGGCATAGAAAGGATCTTAAAGGGCGTGTTATATGCTGACAATTATTAAAATGACATCAAAACCACACACACTTTCTTTTCAGTTTGGAACACTGAGAGAAGCTTTCAAAGTAGCAGATAATAAACCAGTTACAGGTGGGTAGCCGTGTTGGTCTGCCATAGTCAAAACAAAATAAAAATTTCTTTCCAGTAGCACCTTAGAGACCAACTAAGTTTGTTCTTGGTATGAGCTTTCGTGTGCTACTGGAAAGGTGCTACTGGAAAGAAATTTTTATTTTGTTTAGATAATAAACCAGTTACCGGCTTCCTGGGAGGCCTAGTAAGGGCCGTAGATCATGCAGAGTTACAGCCTAACTAGTTTGTACTTGTACCCACAGCCTGACACAGTAGAATATTTTCACCCACTGGGTGAGGTTGTTGGTGGTGGAGGAGGGAAAATCATAATTCTACCTGGTTATTATAGATTGGACAACAGAATAATGCCAGGACACTAGGGGATGGGAATCATCAGCCAGAACACCAACATACCTAAATACCCATAATCTTCTGTGGGACTGCATCTCAGTGGGGAGCATGGCCAGAAGCTTTGTATAGTAGGCAATGCAAAAGTCAGAGCTTTCAACACACAACTTCCACCCAGGCAAGCAAACGGCATTTGTCATTCACTGTTCAAAGACACATTGCAGCCTTTGTGGAGTGTGGTCAGGAAGAGGTATGCAAAAAGCATAACCAGGGCAGAGTCCCAGGGACCACATAAAGAAGTCTGAAGGGCCACGTTCAGCGCCACCCCCAGACCTGAGGTTCCCTACCCTTGCACTAGCACATAATTGTGTAAATTCTCCCTAGCCATGAGCCAGATTATTTCCAGAGCTGCCAAGACATCAGAATCCCAGGCGCACTGAATTCAAGCCAACTCAGCAATGACTACCACTCACGGTAGATTTTACAGTCAGGAGATTATGATAGAGGGTGGTATTTATTTTTGACCACACTGCAGTTTGGGTCACTTTGAGCCAGTCTGCCTTAGGTTCTCATGGGACAGGTTTTCGTAATGGTTCTGGTTAAACTCATGCCGCAGGGCAGAGAAGCAATGTGCTTCTTTTTCTGTGTGTTTGTTCACTATGAGTACAGAATTCACCCGAAGTTTCATTTCATTTTTTTCAAATACTTAGCAAGAAACATCACATAGATTTAAGATGCACTGCTAGAAAGCTTAGTAGTAGTGGTAGTAGTAGTTCAAAGTGTTGGTGCTGACCTTTAAAGCCCTAAACAGCCATGGTCCTGTATACCTGAAGGAGCATCTCCACCCCCATCGTTCAGCCCAGACACTGAGATCCAGTGCTGAAGGCCTTCTGGCGGTTCCCTCACTGCGAGAAGCAAAGCTACAGGGAACCAGACAGAGGGCCTTCTCGGTAGTGGCACCCGCCTTGTGGAGCGCCCTCCCATCAGAGATCAAGAAGATAAACAACTACCTGGCATTCAGAAAATACCTGACATTCAGAAAATACCTGAAGGCAGCCCTGTTTAAGGAAGTCTTTTATCTGTGATTTTTTAATGTATTTTATATTTTAATATTTGTTGGAAGCCGCCCAGAGTGGCTGGGGAGACCCAGCCAGATGGGCAGGGTACAAATGATAAATTATTAGTAGTAGTAGGAAGAAGAAGAAGAAGAAGAAGAAGAAGAAGAAGAAGAAGAAGAAGAAGAAGAAGAAGAAGAAGAACCTGTTTAATGAACAAAGCCATTTTATCTTATCAGGATTCCCCAAAGGCTAATCTGACCTTCCCTCCTCCCATAGACAATCCAGTTAATTGAAGCCATTTAAACCTAGCCTTTGGCAGAGATCCCTGCTAAACACACGGTTCAGGCTAACTAAAAATGCATTGCATTTCAGCAAAGCCTGCTAGATTTAAAAATAAAATAAAATGGGGAGGACAGTTTACCAAACAATGCAATAAATCCATCGCAGTGATCCCACCTCCTTACAGAAGGACAGGGAATATTTTGTCCTTGGGACTATCACGGGTATCATTACATATACAAGCCTCTTGCAGGAGAGGGGAAATTAGAGTAAAGAGTGAAAGGGGGAGAGGGAGGAGAATCTTATTGAAGCAATTTACTTGCGGGGACTGGAAGTGGACAGAAAGCAATGGCAGTTGCTACTGAGATGAGGATATAATTGAATTATTGCCTTTTAAGTGATTGAAGACAGTGGCCATACAGCGTTATCTCCCAGAAGATCTTACAAGGGAAAGGGAGGGGGGGAGAGAGAGAGGCTGCATTGGTTACATTATGGATCTGAATGCCCCCTTTCCCCGATTCTAGCAAAAGGAGAAATGCAAATTAAAACAAACAAACATGTTATTACAAAGGCTATGAAGTCGATGAGTAAGGCTCTCCAGGCTTTGATCCAATACACTCCCTTGAAGTAAATATTCCATCGCGTTAACATCTAGTTACTTTTTCAGCTACTGGTTTTGATGGTGGGGGGGTGCTCTAAGCAGAGGGTAGAAGGTGGGGTTTTGGTCCCACTCATCTGTCAAGATGGATTACCAGCAAAACTCCTTCCTATACTCCTCTCTTGTCTGCAAATTGGCATGTCAGGGGCCAGCGGACAATACTCAAGGGACCAGACTCGTCGTCCCCAAGGTCTCCTGTCGCTGGCCTCTAACGTAGTGCAGTTTGCCAAGCATGCGCCTACCCAACCTCCATTCATTTCTGTCAAGCATGGGCAAGAACCCTGCGGCATTAATGGAGATCGCTGCCAGGAAGTGCTCATCAGTCAGTTCGACTTTGGTTTGTAAGGCAAGATCACCTGAGGCCACTTGAGACTTGCTTCTGTGGCTCCAGCCCCTGAGCTTGAGGTGCTGTGAACATCTGCACAGAGGTAACTGCAGAAGCGAGCCTCTCTGTTTTTATTTTTTTATATTACAGTGGTACCTTGGTTCTGGTTCTTGGTACCTTGGACCGTACCTTGGTTCTTGGTACCTTGGACCATAAAGAAGGCTGATCGCCGAAGAATTGGTGCTTTTGAATTATGGTGCTGGAGGAGACTCTTGAGAGTCCCATGGACTGCAAAAAGATCAAACCTATCCATTCTCAAAGAAATCAGCCCTGAGTGCTCACTAGAAGGACAGATCCTGAAGTTGAGGCTGCAGTACTTTGGCCACCTCATGAGAAGAGAAGACTCCCTAGAAAAGACCCTGATGTTGGGAAAGATGGAGGGCACAAGGAGAAGGGGACGGCAGAGGATGACATAGTTGGACAGTGTTCTCGAAGCTACTAACATGACTTTGGCCAAACTACAAGAGGCAGTGAAGGATAGGCGTGCCTGGCGTGCTCTGGTCCATGGGGTCACGAAGAGTCGGACACGACTGAACGACTGAACAACAACAACACCTTGGTTCTCAAACAGCTTAGTTGCCGAACAAATCGGCTCCCGAACGCCACAAACCTGGAAGTACGTGTTCCGGTTTGTGAACATTTTTTTTTGGAAGCCAAACATCCGACACAGCTTCTGCTTGAGTGCAGGAAGCTCCTGCAGCCAATTGGAAGCCGCACCTTGGTTTTCAAACGCTTTTGGGAGTCCAACGGAGAGCCAGTGTGGTGTAGTGGTTAAGAGTGGTAGACTCGTAATCTGGTGAACCGGGTTCGCGTCCCCCGCTCCTCCACATGCAGCTGCTGGGTGACCTTGGGCTAGTCACACTTCTCTGAAGTCTCTCAGCCCCACTCACCTCACAGAGTGTTTGTTGTGGGGAGGAAGGGAAAGGAGAATGTTAGCCGCTTTGAGACTCCTTTGGGTAGTGAAAAGCGGGATATCAAATCCAAACTCTTCTTCCCAGCACGGGTTAAGTTCGAGAACAAAGGTACCATTGTACTTGGATGACAAACCTAAGTTGAAGCCTGTGAATTGTTGGACTTCAGCTCCTTCCATCCCTGATTACTGGGCCAGGTGGGTTGGGGATGGCAGGAGTTGGAGTCAAACAACATCTGGAAAGATAGCAGGTTCCCCATCCCTGTTACATACACATGAATAATTGCTCTCTCATTGAGTTCAGCAAGGGCCATGCACAATTTAGCACATATGTGAGAAAACCTGGGGGGTCACAGGCTGAAATCACAAAAAAATCCATGTGTTGTTGCTTTTATAAATGTTCTTCAAATACAAAACACATAGTTCCTACATGCAGTTGAAACATGCACAGCCACTAGGGAAGTACTTTGATGGGCCCAAACAAATGTAAGCTAAGAAACGGGGAGCAGGCATGGGCTGGATCCAGTTCTCTTCACAAATAGCTGACCCTACCTGTAAACGGAAGCTTTGTCACCCAATTTAGTGATGCAAAGATTCCTCTCATTTATGTCTCAACAAGTTCATAGGCTGCAAGATCACCTTATAAACCACCGCCTTGCGATGGTGTTTTTCATAAGCAGATGCAGATAATTTTATAAATTACCAGCAGGCAGATCAATATATTTCCTATTACAATTCTACCCCATAAAAATACGTCAATGGCAATTTGAGGCAGAAATTCAATCTAGGGTGTTTTTAGACTGCCCAACTGCACATTTTTCAAAAATGATACATATTGAGCCAGTCATTTTGTGAATAATTATATAATTCTACTTTAATTTTAGAAAAGCTTTGGGCATGTTTATAAGTCAGATATACATTGCCTCTGATGCTTAGCCCCATTTTTCTCTGAAGATAAACTTTGACAATACCATCCATTAAAAGCAATCCTAAAGAACAGTCACAAATGCTACATATATTTTTCTTCCATGATTGATAGAAGCCATAGCTTCCAATCAAGAGCTCCGAATAAACACACACCTGAGCACATATATATGTCCCAGCACTAGATGACTTCCCCATTCACTTCAATGGATGGGACAGCTCTAAGCACACATGGAGCTCCTCGTCCTTTGACGTGAACAGAGAACCATTTGTAGGCACAAACCTGGTGCACAAAATTCATGGCTTAGGACCTCTAGGTCACTCTCTAACAACACTCTCGGTTTTTTGCCCTCTCTGCACAATAATCACCACCACCTGCTCAATAAAATGGGCTGCAAATAGGAAAGGTTTAATTACAGGTGAATGAGCTCCTAAAAGCCTCAACAACTCTTTGCCTGTTTATATTAGGCAGGCCAGTCTTGTAATTATATTATATTAGAAATGAGGAGAATTTTGTTCATTCCACATCTTTAAGCAAACCAAACAGATTCACACATTCTGGACAAATAGACAATTTGGAATGCAGTTATCCCTTCATCTTCCTACTTTTCCCAATTTTGAGGTTCTTGGCTCAGAAAAGTACCAACAATCTGTATTTTGGGTTTAAATGCATACGAAATGCATGCTTTGGGTGACGAAGTGTACAAAAATGCATCTCAAGTGAAAAAATTGCGTTCAAGAATAATGCAAATGTTTGGTTTTTAATTTACAGATTGATGTGGAAATAGGACAGAGCAGATTTATTAATAAGAACACAGGAATACCGGAAACTGTCATATTCAGTCAGGCATTGGGTGGGTCCATCTAGCTCAATATTGTCTACAATGCTCTACCACTGAGCTATGCCCTTCTTCTCCATGTTAAACTGACAGGGCCTGGAAATAAAGTGCTTCATCCATACATCAATTGTGACCAAAACAAATGAATCCACAAATCAGGACTGGGAAACACAGGTCAATACAAAAAAACAGTGGACTCCAACAGGCTAACAGCAAGGTCAGCTGGGCTCTCCATAAAAAAGCGAGTTAACAAAGAACAGCAATTCCAGGAAAGGGAGCAAGCAAAAGCAACCCAACAGGTACACCCAAAATATAAGATAGCACCGCTCTTTCAGCAGATGAGACCAGTTGTGGGTCCAATGGTGAAGAAGGCACTTTCTGCATGTGCTGTCTGTAGAGGGAAGTGTGGGGCAGATGGGGCTCATCAACCTGGAAAGGTCCAACAAGGAGAAAGAAAACCAGGGCCATCTTAAGCTTATATGGCGCAGTGGTGCGAGGATCCCTCCTGCGCCCCCTTCCCCATGTTTTCCCCTGGGCGGGCAGCAGCTGGAGGGTGGTTCCTCCCACGGAACGGAGGCTCTGGGTTGATAAGACTAGCAAGTTAGGCATAATAATAATAATAATTTATTATTTGTACCCCGCCCATCTGGCCGGGTCTCCCCAGCCACTCTGGGCGGCTTCCATCAAATATTAAAATCCATTTAAAATATCACAGATTAAAAACTTCCCTAAACAGGGCTGCCTTCAGGTATTTTCTGAATGTCAGGTAGTTGTTTATTCCCTTGACCTCTGATGGGAGGGCGTTCCACAGGGCGGGCGCCCCTACCGAGAAGGCCCTCTGCCTGGTTCCCTGTAGCTTTGCAGTTCACGAGCCCCCCGCCGAAGTAAGGGGGTCTGGAGTTGCCAAGGGCACAAATTCCTCCCTTGCATTTGGGAGACAGGGGTGGCAGGCGTGCTTCCTCGTGAGTAAGTTCGTGGCTGCAATTTCCAGCCTCCGCCTCTTCCTTCCAGAATGTGGCGCCGTGGTTCCCCGTGCCACTAGCCTCTATGGCTAAGACGCCTCTGAAGAAAACTCTGATCCTAAACTTCCGCTGCCTTGTGGTTTATCTTCAGAAGACAAAGCTAAGCAGCAAACCATACACAAATCCGGAGTGAAGTCCCTAAGACGGTTGGGTGTCGCCTTGTACGCCTCCTTCCGGCAACTCCTGCAGATAAACTGGTGCCAAATGTATCGCTCTGCTTTCCTTTGGACCACATCAGCAGGGCCGAGAGCGGGGTCTTGTCATCTGGGCAACCCAGGACCTCAATGCACACTCCCCAGGCTTGCGCCCCGGTGCTACTAATGACTTCACCCCGGAGGCGCACTCTATTGTTTCCTGAGACAGGGAGATGCCAACAACAACCATTCTTGTTTGTACAACCATATATGTTTAGTCTCTTGATTCCAGCCTACTGGGAGAGGCAACTGGGCTGCACTGGGAGCAGAAGTGGTTTTAGGGTAGCGGGACTGGTTCAGCCGCACTGCAGGGGGCACCACAGCAGTGCTGTGGAACAGAGCACGAGAAGCAGAGAAGTGCGAAATGTTGGCGTAGTGCAAGGCACTGCTGAAATTTGAGGGCCCAAAGTCTGCCACTGCTGGCAAAGGAAGACAGGGGCAGATCCCCAAGTGTTGCAGAAGAAGAAGAAGAAGAGTTTGGATTTGATATCCCGCTTTATCACTACCCGAAGGAGTCTCAAAGCGGCTAACATTCTCCTTTCCCTTCCTCCCCCACAACAAACACTCTGTGAGGTGAGTGGGGCTGAGAGACTTCAGAGAAGTGTGACTGGCCCAAGGTCACCCAGAAGCTGCATGTGGAGGAGTGGAGACACGAACCCGGTTCCCCAGATTACAAGTCTACCGCTCTTAACCATTACACCACTCTTGCAGAGTTCTCCCCATGCCATAGATTTGCCACCCATGCAGTAAGAAGTCACCCACTCATCATTTGTCCTCTTTTGTTTTCAAGTGATTGCCAGTGAACAGAATATTAATGAGAGAGAACAGATAATAAAACCTCACGAATCAAATTTGCTTCTCCATTCAACGCCTGACAAAAGAAAACCACCAAACCGGATACGGAGTACATGGCTTGGCAGTCACCAGCGTGAAGGACTTCTTTAGTTCTAAATTTCAAAAGGTTTTCGTTTCATGCAGTTGCCTCTTTGCACATTTGGAAGAATGCCCAGATTGCAAAAAAAAATAACAACAACGACCAGAGGTGAGTCATCGAAATGGGTTCCAAAGGAGGCATGGAAATAAATTCTCCAGGCACCTCAGTGCAGAAGAAGGGAAAAGATGGCTAAAAGGCGGACAGATTCAAATGCTCAAACACAACCGCAGAAGACGAAAACAAACCGAACCATCCTCTTCCTCACACATATAGGCATAACAGCCACATCCAGCTTCAGTAGGTGTGCAGCTATCAGAATCACGTGATCACAACATGGTATGATGGTTGTCCTACCTATGATGGGAGCCTAGCAGGGAGAACAATGGCTGAATGAGCAACATTCACTCAGATGGCCTCGCCCATGTGCTTCTGTGTAGACATGCAAACTATGCTTAAGGGGGCAGTGACAGTGAGCCCTCTGGCTCTGAATACAACAGAATACCGATAGGAATCCATTTGCAGAGATCTGGACCCGCAGAAATGCTACCTAGCACTGAGTAGGCAGTCTGGTATTGGGCTAAGGCTCAACCTGCCTGGAAACCATTCTGTATGAGTTTGCCTTTAAGCTCAGGTGTTCACCCAACAAGGATCTCGGCAGTGGAGGGAAAGCACTCTGTCTATGCTCAGATGCTTTCTTAGACAAAGCCCTGCCATCGAAAACAGGCTGAGCTCACAAGATTCTGCAGCTGAGCCCTGGCTCAAATTAAGTCCTGACAGAGACCGTAAATTTGAAATGGGAAGTTTGAAATTGTTAGAGTCGTGTATTTATAAAAAACCATATTCAATTAGGCTAGAAAAGCGCAATGTCTGTCATCATGTCATAAAAAGATGTGTTTTTTCTCTCAGATCAACTGTAAGGAAGCCCAGCCTCTATTGCTGCTGATAGAAGCAGTGTTCAATCAGTTACAAGGAGCAATCC
This sequence comes from Lacerta agilis, assembly GCF_009819535.1. Classification (NCBI taxonomy): domain Eukaryota; kingdom Metazoa; phylum Chordata; class Lepidosauria; order Squamata; family Lacertidae; genus Lacerta; species Lacerta agilis. The sequence continues at coordinate 6,264,112 of NC_046323.1, read as the reverse complement.
AATTACTAGATGGTTTAGTGCGGTAACTGACTCCAGCCTAATTTGATTTCTTTAGGTCTCTAAAGATCAATTGATCTGATTTGCTTCCCTCCCTAAAGGCTAGTTAGGGGGAAAAAGCAGACTTAAAAATCTGGAAATTAAATCCAAAGCTTTGTCCCACATTCACACTATTTAGGTCAACCCAAAGACAGGCAGTGTGCAGTGAATAAAAGTCCTCATGGATGCTTTGCACAGCATAGGTGACCGTGCTATAGCCCAAATTGTTCATACACAAAACTGTGTCTGCCTTAGGAAGTCCATTCAAAAAATGGATTATCTGATTACAAGAGCTAATCAAATATCCACCTTTCAAGAAGGTGTGAATGTGAACTGGCAAACAGTCCGTGCCAAGGCATGTAAATGGAACTGATAATATTGTTCGTTTCCAGAAATGGCAGTCGAGACTCTATTAACTTTGCAAGTTGTTTTCAAGGTCCGTCATTCGATGAAATGAGTGAAGTTGTGTAATGAAATGTTTTTGGTACGTATAAATTTGCACTAAGCCGACCTGCTTCCAATCCACTAGGCCTGAGGTAACTGGTGTGGTTCTCTCCAGATGTGTTTGGACACCAATTTCCATCAACCCTGATCGTTGGTCATGTTTCTGGTGGCTGATGAGACTAGGAATCCAAGAATATGTGGAGGTCACCACATTATTGATGGAGTGGTAACCACATAGCAAGCCAGACATGTAAGCAAGGGCACCCAATCCGAAACATTTTTGTTGCACGCAGGTGCGAATGTATTCGTGGGGCTTACTTCTTAGTAAGGACTGCCACCTTCTTGCAGTAATGCTTGATTTAGTATGATCCTTTCAAATGATTTTGATAACAGGGGGTATTCAGTGAATGGGTTTGAGATTGGGATCCTGCCCTTGGCATAGAAATGACCAGCTAAAATAATCTGTGCTAAACCAGCTGCCATCCCGCTAAGGGACTAAGATGATCTGACCACACTGTTAAAATGTGGGACAGAAACAACATGGTTGCCTTCATACACCCATTAGAGTGGAACATTGGTTGTCAAACATAATCCTTTTCTGGAAGACCGTTCGACTTCCGAAACATTCGACAACCGAGGCACAATTGCCGGTCGGCAAAATCCATTGAAAAAATGGAGAACTGCACCTCGGAAGCCATTCAACTTCTGAGGCGCGTTCGAAAACGGAAGCATTCACTTCTGGGTTGTCTTTGTTCAAAAGCCGAAACATTCGACTTCCAAAGAGTTCAACAACCGAGGTTCCACTGTATAATAGGAATACAAATAGGAATAATTTATTGGCCAAGTACATTTTCCAACATACTTGGAATTTTGCTTCGGCTACATTGCAATGTAAACATACCTTATACAAACACTGTTCCACTCACAATACAATGACACAGCAAAGAAACCCCACCCATAACTGGCCTCCCCTTCTGCTACACAACTACAAATTTAACCATTTAATACCACAAGGGAAAAAACTGTTCCTGTGCCTAGCTGTTTTTGTGTATAAAGTCTTGTAGCGACGTCCAGATGGAAGTAAGTCAAACAGATGATGACCGGGATGCAAAGGATCTGCGACAATTCCCTCTGCTCTCTTCCTAACTTGGGTAGCATAGAGTGTCTCTATTGAAGGCAAGCTAGCACCAATTACCCTTTCTGCAATTCTTACTGTTCGTTGGAGCCTTTTCTTGTCCATCTTGGAGGCTGTGCCGTACCAAGCAGTAATAGAATTACAGAGAACAGTTTCAATGATGCTGCTGTAAAAGGCATGGAGCAAAATAAATGGAGCAAAATAGGCATTTTAGGGTATTATCCCAGGAAAGGGTTCGATTACCTAGGCAGGAAGTTATCTTGAAACCCCTGCCTGCGCAGAAATGACAGACCAGACCAGAGTTCTAACGGAAAGCAAGGCGGCTAGTTAAGCCTGATCTTTATTAAAAGCTGTTGCAACAGGGTGCTCCCCACACACACAGGAGGGAGGAGGAGGGACCCAGAGCCATGAGTGCAAGCCCTTATATAGACATTTTAAATTGCCCACCCTGGAGTCCAAGACCACCCCCAGAAACATCATACATACATCACAGAAGGGGTGTAGCCCAAGACCACCACCCCCAGATACAGCATACCTACAGCAGAAATCTGAGTGTGTTGTTTTGGCAAGTACCTGATTGCATTATCTGGGTTTTAACTACTCTTTTGCTATTGTTGTTCAGTCGTTCAGTCGTGTCCGACTCTTCGTGACCCCATGGACCAGAGCACGCCAGGCACCCCTATCCTCCACTGCCTCCCGCAGTTTGGCCCAACTCATGCCAGTATAACTACTTAATTCCTGAATCTGGGTCACAGGCTCACACCCTGTTCATATCTTGAATGTGCCCTTAAGACACGATTTGTGAGGGCAGGATTTGTGAGGAAAGAGACAATGGGGAGATTTCCCACTTTGACCTTTCAGAGAAATGTTGAGGTCAATTCATACAGGACCTAATCTGTGGGGATTCAGACATGTGGTTTATATACAGTTATGAACATTTAATTTTTATATATGACCTTAAAATTCTTGTAACAGTTCCACTGTATAAATGGAACAAAGTAAAGATAAAGGGACCCCTGACCATTAGGTCCAGTCGTGTCCGACTCTGGGGTTGCGGCGCTCATCTCGTGTTACTGGCCGAGGGAGCCGGCGTACAGCTTCTGGGTCATGTGGCCAGCATGACTAAGCCGCTTCTGACGAACCAGAGCAGTGCACGGAAACGGCATTTACCTTCCTGCCGGAGCGGTACCTATTTATCTACTTGCACTTTGATGTGCTTTCGAACTGCTAGGTGGACAGGAGCTGGGACCGAGCAACGGGAGCTCACCCCGTCGCGGGGATTCGAACCGCCAACCTTCTGATCAGCAAGCCCTAGGCTCTGTGGTTTAACCCACAGCGCCACCCGCGTCCCATAAATGGAGCAAAGGAGGCCATTAAAAATAGCCAAGCAAATTCTCATTCTCATTGGACGTTGCAATGGTCCAAGAAAGAGAAGAGTACTTTGGCCACCTCATGAGATGAGAAGACTCCCTAGAAAAGACCCTGATGTTGGGAAAGATGGAGGGCACAAGGAGAAGGGGATGACAGAGGATGAGATGATTGGACAGTGTTCTCGAAGCGACTAACATGAGTTTGGCCAAACTGCGGGAGGCAGTGAAAGATAGGCGTGCCTGGCGTGCTCTGGTCCATGGGGTCACGAAGAGTTGGACATGACTGAATGACTAACCAACAACAACAACAACATAAAGTACCTGAGACCTCTTACAATGCAACATGAACTTGCAAATGCTACAGCTTCATGGGAGAGGATAGAACACTCTTCACGACAGTCTTCCTCTCCTCACCATTATCTTATCTTGAACAAAAAGTAAACGAAAGGTCCCTCTTACCTCTCAATATCAGTGAGTCTAGATGAGTCCCTGAATCCTTTAGCAAAAGGGTTGCTGTCAATCTTCAGCTTGGTTATCTGGAAACAGAAGAGCAGAGTGCATTTGCAGCCAGCTTTTGAGGAGAGAGTCTTACAGCCTACAGAGCATGACCCCAACCAAACCATCCATACCAAGTCCCCTGCTGCGTTTCTACCAAATTTATCTCATCTCAGAGGCAGGCTGGCAAAGATGTGACTTCCTGCTTCTTCTGTAATGGCATCTGAAGACCACCATTAGCCTTCAGGGCTCAGGAACTATAGTTGTTGCCACTTAATTTCCCTTAAAGCAAAATGTGAAGCATTTTTCATAATACACATTTCTCCTCAGAAGGACGTGAGAGGAACTTTGTGAAAGGTGAGGAGGCTTGCTACAAGACATGAGAACTTTCTTGAGACCGAAACTGTCCCGAAACTGTTAAAGACAATTTTGAAGCAAAGGGGGAAAGCTCCCGCACAAGCTAAACATCCCAGGAATTCCCAAGGAAAGCTAAACATTTCAATAAGTCTAGCGAAAATTTCTCCTTAGGGATTTGTGAAAGCCCCCAAGTCTGGTTTTCTTGCTCAAACCATTGTAAATCAGGAGTGTGGTGTTATTGGAACTCAGGACAGCTACTGAAACCAGGCCTCCTCTTAAGGACTGAACCAGTTCACGGTATCTCTTCCAAAATGGCCGCACGTTTTTGTGTGGAGAATGTTGACAGGGTGATAAACTGAGACATAGTTACACAGGAATGCAATAAAGTTGTTTCATTTTTTTTAAAAAAAAATACTATGAAGGGTAGACATATCTCAATTCCATGAGGGGTATTAACATTTTCAGTTGTGAGCACCACCAGTACAGAAGCAAATAAATTGTCTCACTATGGACACTATGGTCTTATTCTTATTACCTGCCTTTCACCTTGAGGTCCCAGGGTAGATCACAATGTCAAAACTCAATTTACCAAAACAAAAATAAGATTAATCCTAAAAATATACACAGATATTTAAAAAAATATTTCTAAGCTCCGAATAAAAAAAAATGGAAGCTGTTGAGGGAGATAAACAAGGCAGGACTCTTTTTCCCCACAGTATTGTGCAGATGCTCCATAAAAAGGGAATCCACAAAGCATCGCTATTCCATAGAAAATGCTCAGTACAAGAGCAACACCAGTTTAACATCAGAATGGGAAGGTGGTTTGCAGATTAGTTGGATGCTGTTGCTGTCATTTCTTAAACTCCTCGTTCCCAAATGAATCATGAGAACATCTCCAAGAAAGCTTGTAAAAATGAAACTTGACCTACAATTCAACTCTCCCGGAGTGGCTTGACTGTTTTAAACAAATGCATGACCTTTAAATCTTAAATGTGAGATAGTTTGTTGAAAGTGTAATGTATTTAGCCCTTATCTAATAACCCGCAGAAATGCAATCATCCCCCTTAAAACCAGCAGCGAAAGAAATGGCAAAAATAAGAGAGGTTCCATTTTCATTAGTCATACGTAATACGACAGCCTCTGTCTCTAGGATTTCCAGAGGGAAATTTGGCAGTATTTACGGGATGTGCTTCAGAATCAGACCACGGCATTCTAAAACTGCTTTGTCCAGGCAAACACCTTTCCCCCCTCCCATAGGCCTGATGCTTAATTCAAAGTTTAAAAGACTATAGTAAGATCTATAGAAAGGGTAAACACACAGCTGCCAGGCAGATAAATTCTATTTTTAATTTAAGTAATTCATTTATACACCAATTACTTCCATGTGGTAAGTTTCTTTCGAAATCGGGTTTGAAAACCTAGAAGATTTGGAACTTAGAGTAGTTGAGTTCAGCAGAGTCACTGTCATATAAGAATACAGAGGGTTGCCGCTCACAAGCAAGACTCACTGTGTTCAGTGTGGATAATGTGATAGATTGTGGCTATTTTTTTTTTAGTAAACTGCCAAAAATGCAGTTATCTACTATTCTGAGCCTTATGGAAATGAGCCAAGTTCTAAGCATCTAAATAACTGAAACTACGCATACACTTGGTCAAAACAGATTCATTTTGGGCAGTGGCGAAGCTGCGTGCTCCAGCACTGGGGGCGGGGCGTGCATCCCGGGGGTGTGGCGTGCCGCCCGTGGGGGTGTGGGGCGCTGCCTGCGGGGGCGTGGCACCTGGCACACTGCGGGGGGTGCACGGTGCGTGTCTGGGGGGCCGCCACAATGGTACCCTCCTCCTCGATGGTGCCGGGGGCGGTGCGCTCCCCCCGTTCCTCCGCCAGTGATTTGGGGGGGGGGGACAAAGTAAGGGTGCTACTGAAATCAGGTTGGGCCGCACATGGTGCGCCAGCTCTGAGGTGCAGACAGAGGGCACGGCCACCCTGCGTGGCAAGAAAGGGTTCGTGGAGCGCAAGGAGTCTTGATTTTTTTAAAAAAATCGCTTTCTGCGTCTGCGTCTAATCTTGCCCCTTTCTAAAAAAATAATAAAAATGATTGGTGTGTGTTTTCCTTTTGTAAATCTACCAAAAAATAAAATTAAATCGGGTTTAAGGGCTTTTCTCAGGGCGGTGGAGGGTGTGTGTGCGCTGTGTGCCGTTGGTGTAGTGATGGCACTTGCCCTTCTTCTGACAGAAATGCTCTGTGGGGGCAGGGGGGACCCAAAAACAGGGGGTGGGATAAGAAGCGTCAGTTGCAGGGAGTAAGAATGTCCCTATTTTCATCTGAGGAATGTTGGAGGGTATGGGGGATGTATTCTGCTCTTGAATTCGTAGAGAGTCTGCCCCTGTGGATTTATGAGATGCACACCCTGGATGAACATCAGGCTCTAGAAATTGTCTAGAAATGGTTTAGAATTCCCCATTTACCTGCCCTGTGTAGATCTGAAGATCTAGCATGGTGTCACGGCTGCAGGCAGCACATTCAGCTTCAGCCAGATCACGCACCATGTCTCAACAGCTTCATCAGCAAGCTCAGACTTGCCTGTATTAGGAAGGTGTTGGGAAATGCTGCTCTCCGTTCAGACACAAGCAGTGCGGTCTTGTGATTCTCCAGTAACACCTCTCCAAATGGCTTGGATGTGAGCCCCTCCTCCGGGCCCAGAGAAGAGTTTTTTCTGACATGGCTTAGGGCTTGAGTGTCAGAAAGCTATTTTGAGATTTCGCAAAGCAAAGGGCAGAGGGAGATTCTTCAGACAAAGTCTCTGAAGGTTCCATTGTGGAACTGGGTCGTGAGACGTCGTTTGCCCCCTTTGCTCTGTGAAACTGCTCCAGCCTAGGAAAATTATAGATTCCCAATAGGAAGTCCACAAGCAGGACATGAACGGAATAGTGCTCTCCCCAAACAGCAGCTTCAATACCAGGTCACAGAACCATAGAATTGTAGACTTGGAATATGGCCGCCATAGCTAGTGAACTTGTCCAAGCTGGTAGCCATCGCTTCGTCTTGTAGTAGCAAATTCCACATTCACAGTGTAAAGACGGACTTCCTTTTGCCCAGGGGTGCCAACTTGAATAAAATATTGTGGGGCCCAGGTAAGCCCGGCACCACATAATAGGTCAAGCATGCACACCATTTGAATGCACTGGCAATGTCCATCAACTTGGGTTGGGGGCATCCCCTCAAATATTTTATTGGGAGGGCCAAAGACCCCTTGGACCCTAGGAGTTGGCTCCTATGCTTTTGTCTGTCTTGAATCTTCTCACATTCCGTTTCATTGGATGATCTCGGATTCTAGGATTACGAGAGACGGAGAAAAGCTTCTCTCTATCCATTCCCCCCCCCCCCAGCTGCGTTATTTTATACATATCTATCATTTCCCCTCAACTCGCCTTTTATCTAAATTAAAGGGTAAAGGTAAAAGGACCCCTGACCATTAGGTCCAGTCATGGACGAGTGTGGGGTTGCAGCGCTCATCTCGCTTTACTGGCCGAGGGAGTCGGCGTACAGCTTCCGGGTCATGTGGCCAGCATGACAAAGCCGCTTCTGGCGAACCAGAGCAGCGCACGGAAACGCCGTTTACCTTCCCGCCGGAGTGGTACCTATTTATCTACTTGCACTTTGACATGCTTTCGAACTGCTATGTTGGCAGGAGCAGGGACCGAGCAACAGGAGCTCACCTCATCGCGGGTATTCGAACCACCAACCTTCTGATCGGCAAGCCCATGTTACAATATTTCCTCATCGTGTCTGGAATGCCCTCACAAACACCCAACGACTTCCGATTGCAGTGTAATGCTGCAGCCGGTCTGCCCAAAGCAGACATAAGACTTCCCCCGTGACATCCTTAGGACCAAATAATGTCACATTGTTCACACTTTTTAAGCAGCTCGCTTGCATTTTTAAGAGAAAGCAGCTGCAGGGCCCCAATCCAGTGTGTGCTCCTGCATCTGTTCTTCCTGCATCAGTTGAGCATCTTGTGCCACCCCACCATATCTGTCTCCAAAGAAGGGGGTGGTTTTCACCTGGAACCCGCTGCAGGGGCCTGATCCAGATTACAAGCACAAAAAGTAGCAGGGAAAGAGGGGGATGTCCTCTTCATCCTTGCAATTCAGGCACTCAACCCCATCTCTCAGTCCAGTAGTAGCATTGATGAAAAGACTAATATGAGTTATTAGTCTGGTACGCAGGCTGAGACCCTACCTGCCCGCGGACTGTCTCGCCAGAGTGGTGCATGCTCTAGTTATCTCTCGCTTGGACTACTGCAATGCGCTCTATGTGGGGCTACCTTTGAAGGTGACCTGGAAACTACAACTAATCTAGAATGCGGCAGCTAGACTGGTGACTGGGAGCGGCCGCCGAGACCACATAACACCTGTCTTGAAAAACCTACATTGGCTCCCAGTACATTTCTGAGCACAAATCAAAGTGTTGGTGCTGAGCTTTAAAGCCCTAAACGGCCTCAGTCCTGTATACCTGAAGGAGCGTCTCCACCCCCATCGTTCTGCCCGGACCCTGAGGTCCAGCTCCGAGGGCCTTCTGGCGGTTCCCTCACTACGAGAAGCCAAGTTACAGGGAACCAAGCAGAGGGCCTTCTCGGTAGTGGCACCCGCCCTGTGGAACGCCCTCCCACCAGATGTCAAAGAGAAAAACCAACTACTAGATGTTTAGAAGACATCTGAAGGCAGCCCTGTTTAGGGAAGTGTTTTAATGTTTAATAGATAATTGCATTTTAGTGTTCTGTTGGAAGCCGCCCAGAGTGGCTGGGGAAACCCACCCAGATGGGCGGGGTATAAATAAATTATGATTGTGATTATGATTATGATTATTAAACACTCACCAATTGGTTCTGGTAGGCAGTGACGGCAGTAAACACAGTCTCTGGAAATATAAATGTCCTGAATTCTTCAGACTTCAGGTTAAGCAAGGAAGCTGTATGGTCCTTCTTCTTGATGATGTGCACCCTAGGCTGGTATTTGTGCATTGAATTTAAGATTATCTGGAGAGGAGAGGAAGAGCTACTCAGATTCAAGTCAACACTCGCTACTGTGGGGTTTTTAAAGTGCAGTCAAACCAACAATTCATCTTTTGCTAGATAGGAGCTAAAGCTCACAAAAGTTTTCCCGTAAACTTGCTAGAGAGGACTCTGTGAGAGACACCCCCTCTGTGCCCTGACACCGGGAGGACATAGCTATATATTCTCCTGCCTGTTTGGGCATGTTCCCTTACTTTCTTACCTCTCATCACCATGCTAGCAATGCGAAAGTATCTGCTAAGTCTGAGCTACGTGCTCAGACTCCATTTTAAGCTAAGCTTAAGTGTGCCCTCGTAACCGATTTACCATTTTAAGTCGGCCTGAACAAAGCTGCTGTATTTGTTATTCTTCAACAAGTATTCTGAGTGAGTAAATGTTGTTTTTACCTTTTATAAGACTGTTTGCGTAATTATTGGGGGAGAAGGGGGGGGCAATACCAGGAGAATCCAGTCGGCCTTAAAGCATCCTGGATTACTTAAACGAAAAGGCTAAAACTTGCCAATCTAAGTTTCTCTTTTTAAGCTGGAAAGGAATGCACTCTGCTGAACTCACAAACGTGAGGAAGGAAGGATAATATCTGATAAATATATTCTCTCCTAGCATCCATTCAAATCCCAACAACTACCAACTTTTTTACTTCCGCCCAAGATTTTCGCAACACCTTTCTGCAACACATATATCAGCTGTTCCACAGCTCACGGCTGGGGCCTTGTAATTAGCAATGTGCAATAATTTGTTCCTTCACAGATATCTTTCCTAATTTAAAGATTTCTAAGAGGGGGAAAAAAGATGAATCAGAAGAATGATGTGACAATATGGACTGCCTCACATCAGACTGCAGGTGAGGGGGTACACCGAATGCTTCTCTGGAGCAAAATCTTCCATCCTGTCATTTAGCTGTTAGTTTTATTGCTATTTGCACAGAATTTGGATGCGCATTCAGAAATGTGATCCTTTTCTGCCGCCTGCCTCACTCAGCTGACTGTGTAGACCAGCTCATGTTGTCTTAATGAACAATTGCAAAAGCCGGAGGATTTGATGCAGAAAAAGAACTTTCCCCAGTTTCTGTCACTATATGTTTTTTTTTATAGTCTTTAGGAACGTAGTGGCCTTTGCTTATCCTGATCAAAGCCAATAGCTCTCTGCAGAGAAAGTATCATCACAAACACTCTGAATAATTGTCTTCCTTGGCTCATATCACTGAAAAAGCAGCAGTCTGGACCCAGATAATGTACCACACTTCTAAGAGTTAGTTGCCCTGGGCTCTTGGGTTAGATTCTATGAGACAAGGAAAGACAATATATCTTTGTCATATTACTGTATTCTTGACAGGCTGGCTCAGCTACTGCTATTGCAGTTTTTTAAAGCTCTCATTTCTATTTCCTAGAAACACACTTTTCATATCAACCATCACATAGACACAGGTGCAAGACTTCCACCCAGGGAGTTTGATGCCTTCTTTAGGGTTAATGAATAATGACATCCAGTAAGGAAAAACAATGACACCATCATGACAGTGGGGAAAATAAATTATTCTTAAAAGCTAACAAGGAGAACTGTGTGAGTGCAGACATGCCTACTCAGAAGTAAAGGTAAAGGTAAAGGGACCCCTGACCATTGGGTCCAGTCATGTCCGACTCTGGGGTTGCGGCACTCATCTCACGTTACTGGCCGAGGGAGACGGTGTACAGCTTCCGGGTCATGTGGCCAGCATGACTAAGCCACTTCTGGTAAACCAGAGCAGCACACAGAAACGCCGTTTACCTTCCCACTGGAGCAGTACCTATTTACCATATTTTCCACTCCATAAGACGCACTTTTTTCCTCCTAAAAGGTAAGGGGAAATATCTGCGCATCTTATGGAGCGAATGCTGGTCCCTGAGCTGAATTGCCCACAGGCCAAAAGAGGATCATGCTTTTTATTTTACAAAGAGAAAAGGGGGTGTTGAAAGGACCCCACACAGCAGCTGATCAGCAAGAGATCGGGAGAGAGATAAGAGTCCGGCTCCCTTTCAGCCCCACCCTCTTGCCCAGGCCTCCATTGTTGAATGTGCTGCAGAGGGAGGTTGTTTGTTTCCCCAGTGACATGTGACTGGCTGATTAGATTATCTGTCTGGAAACTGTAGAAAAGGCTCCCTTTCCTTTAGAAGCTGCAGAAATGTGAGTTGAACCCCATAAAAACGGGGCTTTTCCTCTTTGCTTTTCCCCCTTTGCAAAAAAAGCTGCAAAACTTTTAGCTGATCCTCAAAAAACAGGGTTTCTCCCTTTGCAAAAAAAAGCTGCAAAACCTTTAGCTGATCCTCAAAAAAACAGGGCTTTTAGAGGAGGAAAACCAGAAAAAAATATTCTTGGAGTGAATAATACGGTATCTACTTGCACTTTGACGTGCTTTCAAACTGCTAGGTGGGCAAGAGCAGGGACCGAGCAACGAGAGCTCACCCCGTCGCAGGGATTTGAACTGCCGACCTTCTGATCGGCAAGCCCTAGGCTCTGTGGTTTAACCCACAGTGCCACCCGTGTCTCAGAAGTAGGTCCCACTGAATTCAACAGTAAATTATGCATAGCATTGCAGCCTCCGTCCGTTATGCTTCTTCCCCACTGAAATCAATGGGACTTAAATCAGGACATTTTTTTCACACCAATGGGCCTTCCAAGCCCATCTCAAGATGCTTCCAAGTGGCGGACTTCTATTACAAGCAGACCTGATTTTCTGTGTGCATGGGCTTACTGTGTTAGCTTCCGCACATTTCCATTTTTATTTTTTTTAGTGTTTGGTATGCACTGCTGTTCCACCATTTGCCATCCATCCCAGTAAATGTTTCGCAGTGGGCAAAATGGTAGCTTGTGATCTGGGAGGGAGAGATAGGCATTTCCATTTGGTTTTTGTTTAATATTTAATACGGAGACCTTGCGCAAAACTGAAATTTACCTCACTAAGGCTTGAGAGCATGCCCAATAATACTTCTGTATTATAATGATTATATGGGGGAAAAGATGCACAAGAAGCTGTTTTGGCGACAGGGACAGTGTGACAAGCACACCACCAAGGAAGCCTGTTTTAGGAGAGAAATTTTTAAATGGGGTCATGGGCTGGTGAATACAATGATGTTAAGATGCTGGGCTGCTGAACAAAGAGGATAGAAGCAAGAGAAGGATAATTGAGGTATAAATGACAGAACCGTCTCCCCGACCCAAGGCATCCCTCGCTCTCCCCATTACATTTTGTACCCCTTAACAGCCACCTAAAAACAGCAGCACCTTCCTAACAGCCACCTGGGCTCTGCTCATAACGCCCCTTCCCAACAGGTGTGCCGGCAGGTGTCACTGCCTGAGGGAGCGGGCATTGTTTCCCTTCCCACAGGACCAGCTACTCACGTGACCGTGCTGATCCAGCTCGTTGTTTGTCAGCTTCACTTTTTCAAAGGACACCATCTGCTTCAGCAATTGTTCCCCCGTGAACGGAGAATCCGGGTGCACGTACAGTCTGGAAAGCCAAGAGACACAGGGCCTGTCAATCAACCCGATCTGTGCTCAGGACATTTGGTTTTGTAAGAGAGTCGCCCTACAACTTCTCAGCCTAGTGTACTAGGCTTAGCCAGTCAACAACACTGACAACCCACACACAAAAAAAAACCAACAACTTTTGTGTCCAGATTTTCACTTTTTGAAATATGGCACCCCTACTGTTGTGTATTAAGCAATAACACAGTCAGTATGTTTAATATAGTGTATTGTGTTGTATTACAGACCTTATTTGAATGTACAAGTTACAGCGGGAACAGCAATCATTTGCTGATTCAGGGAGCAGGATTTGGATCCTCTGCTGGATTGGTTCCCGCCAAAATGTATCTTCTCCCTACTAGATGCCTGTTAATATATAAACCCCAGTTTTCTCCATTCCAGCTAGCTCTTTCCTGTTTCTGAAATAAAGAGATGTTGTACCTCATTCTCGCCTCCAGTTATTAACGACACAACACCTACTTAACAATATATTCCAGTCAGTGCCGGATTTACGTATAAGCTAAACAAGCTATAGCTTAGGGCCCCACTCTCTTGGGGGGGCCCCAAAAAAAAATTAAAGGGGGAAAAACCTGGATGTACATTTCCAATTGTTCAACAATTACTGTATATCCTGGCGTATTAGACTACTTTTTAATCCAGGAAAATCTTCTCAAAAGTCGGGGGTCATCTTATACGCCGGGTGGAGAATCTGTGGTCAAGTATATCTCAAACTCTATATTTTAACTGGGAAAGTTGGGGGTCGTCTTATACGCCCAGTCGTCTTATACGCCGGAAAATACTACTTTGATAAAATATATATTTTGTATACGTATTTGGCTTTAGATACCTATTAGGTCGATAAATTACCAACACAAAAAACAGCGACAGTTTGTTGTTGACAAAGGACAGCCGGACATATAAAGGGCCTTATATGTAGTTTAGGGCCTCATCAAACCTAAATGCAGCCCTGATTCCAGTGATAGATTTTCAGCCTTGCGTGGGGAAGCAAGTGCTGTACAATAGAAAAGCCCACAGCAGTCCCTCCCAGATCGATGGCCAGGGAAGTGGAGACCTAGCATGGCATCATTGCCAGCCTCTGCCAACAGATAAGAGTGCCACCAATGGGTGGGGTTTACCACAGTGGAGACTCTAAGTTACCCCCAGGTGGGTAATAAGCCTTGAAATAGGGTGCTAGGGGGTAGGGTAGGAGCAGCTTTGGATCATGTAGCTGGCGTAGCTAATAAATTGCCGTCGCCCGCTTTTGCCCCTGCCAACCTGATCCGCAGGGCTTCCCAACCCACACCTCCTCAGCTTTTCATTAGGATTCTTCTGGATGCAGAGCCGGCTCTGCCATTAGGTAAACCGAGGTGGCGGAAGCCCTGTGGGGTGCCCCGCTGCCTCCGGTATTGGCTGAAATGGCGCCCAAAATTGCAGAAGCGGCAGGGTGAGCAGAGAAGCGGCAGCAGGGCAGGGAAAGGTGGCACTTCCTGTTTTGCCTCAGGCGGCAAAATGGTACACACAGCTCTCCTGGACGCCTAGCACATATGACATTCTCGAATCCACCTCTTCAACAAACATAGCAATCCCATCAGTGCTAGGACTTACTTCCCAGTCAATCTGTCTCAGATGCAGCTGCCTAACTAACAGCAACCCCAAGCACACTTCCTTGCAAGTAAATTCCACCGAAATCAATGGAACAGTCCCAGGTTAATAGAATTGAGATAAGCAATGTCTGAAACAGGCTCATTAAGTTATTCATTTGCTGGCCTGAATCATGAATGCCTGTTTCTCTTTTAAAGCTTTATTATTTCCTGGGCCTTTCATTCCTTTTGCAATCTCAGTCATAATTTTATTTCATTAGCTGATGCTTAATGCTTCCATTTTAGATTATTATTAAGCAAATCCACTGCATTGTCTCTCTCCCCCCCCCCAAAAAAAATGGAAGATTGTTTGCCTCTTCCCCTGCAGCTAACCAACATGGTATAGTGACTGGACTAAGAAAAGGAAACTCAGCCATCAAACATTCCAGGTGACACTCTCTCTCTCTCTCTCTCTCTCTCTCTCTCTCTCTCATCCTCTCCTTCAGCCTAACCTACATCACAGGGTTTTGAGCAGGATAATAATGGAGGAAAGGGACTGTTTAGAGAAAAAAAACAGAATAGAAAACAAACGGACAAATCACTGGATAGTTTTACTCAGAGTAGAGAGTCACTGAATTTAATGAATGTGACTAAAGTCCCACCTGCCCTATACTTTTAAAGCAGTTATCGTACCACTTTGAACCGTCATGGATCCTGGGAACTGTAGTTTGTCAAGGGCAGTGAGAGGTGTCAAGAGACTCCTAATTCCTTCAAAGAGCTACCGTTTTCAGAGTTTCCTGGAAACAGGAATTGGTTGTTAAACCACCCTGGCAATTGTAGCTCTTGAGAGTGCCACAGGGGTCCCCTAACAATTCACAGCACCCTTAACAAACTGCAGTTCCCATGGGCGTACCCGGGGGGCAGCTGCCCCCCTAGAAGCAAAAAAAAATATTAAATGGTTATCGGCAGCCTAAAAGGAAAAAAAAGCTTGACTGGTCTTTCTCCCCCTCCCAAAATCTCAATAACAATTGAGCTCTTCTGCTCTTGCCGAGGGACAGTTGGCCACTGTGTGTGTGTGTGTGTGTGTGTTTTGCACCAGCTGTTTCCCCCTCCCTCATGCTGACAAAGAGCTGGCGTGCCTATCAGAGACCGGATCCTAGCCTGCACCCTGCTTGGTCAAATGGGGATGCAGGCTGAGACTTGGGCAGTGTCAGGGGGCAAATTCATCATTGCCAAGATTCATCGTTGCAAGGGAGCTTGGCAAACTGAGTTCCCTTGCATGGTGAGTAGTTCCTTTGCGAGGACTGAGGATCCTGGGAAACTGAGTTTTTCAGCCATTTGGGGCTTTCTGTTTGGGGGGAGGCTCTGTGTTTTGAAGCTATTTTTGTTTTTGAACCTGAACGACCATGGCTTGCTCCCCCCCCCCCGCTAGTTTTGATCCTGGGTACGCCCCTGCCAGTTCCCAAGATTCTTTGGGTAAGACGCTGATTATTTAAATATATGGTGCAGACAGGACTTTAGTCTGGTCCATTATTTTGAATAGGCGTTCTCTGAGTAAAACTCCATTGAATACCACCCACTATCAGCACACAATCAAGAAACAGATTGTACTTTTACCTACCACTGAGCAATAGTTATTACGGTATTTTGCCCTGTGGTGGATCTTGGCTTAAGTTAGCAAGGAGTTAATAGCGCAGGGAGGCTTGCATTGTCAAGGAAACTAATCAACACTCTGTACCAATGTTAAAGAAACAAAACAGGAAAACCCCAAAGGAATAAAAGACAAGCAGAATATTTAGCTACAAGCTAGGACTCATAAGACAGGTATGTCTTTCAAAGGTTTGGTCTGGTTCATAAAGCCATTTAAGCTAGTAGTATTCTGGGACCCTTGGAAAGTTTCACAATAGATTTTTCCAAAAAGAATTTTGCTCCTTCCATTCACAGCGCAAGGGAGGGAGAGCAGCTTCGCACGCTGACAGCAGGAAAAGGAGGATTTAATGGTCATCCGCAGTGAAGGTTTATGAATGGAAATGCTTTCAAATGATATTGGCTAATCCTCGTTAATTTCAGTCTCAGCAGTTGTGGTGCTGAAAGTTATTTCTCTACAAAAATGATGGGGGGGGGAGCCTGAGGGTATTTATGTCACCAAGGCTTACCTACGGCAGGGATTCTTGCCCCCACGCCCCCCCCTTCTCTTGAGAATCACCTATGTAAGTAAACTTATGGATAGATCTTTTCGACATCAACAAGTTAACTTCATTTGACTCAATCTTGCAAAGCACGCAACAGATATATTTCTATCTTCAACACTTAAACATATACACACCCAGATGTGGGTTCAGTCTACAAATAGCGATCACTGAAAAAATGAATTAAAAACCCCTGGAACTTAATTCATATTAGATTGCCAACATGCTTAAAGTTTGAGCCACTGAGAGTTTCAGCTTAATCTGCCAAAAAAAAAATCCTCATAATACAATAGACAAAAGCATGAAGGAGACAGGCTGAGACCACAGTCCTATACCAGGTGAACTTAGTGGGACTTACTTCTGAGTAGACATGCCTAGATTGCATTTCTGAACGAAGTTTATCCACATCTGGACAAAAAAAAATTCCTTCCAGTAGCACCTTAGAGACCAACTAAGTTTGTTATTGGTATGAGCTTTCGTGTGCATGCACACATCTTCAGATACACATCTGGACAGTTAGAGGAATTTTTTTTTATATATTTTTCCCCCATAGGAAAAAGCTTTAATGTGGATAAAGTAGTCTTTACTGTCTGCCACTCAAACTCTCTATCAGGAGGCTATCCCAAATTCAGAGGGCCACAACTGAGAAGCCCCTGTCCAAGGTAGCCATCCATCATATCTCATAATTTGGTGGAATGATGAGGTTGTTTTTCAGCCAGATTGACTCATTTCCATCTGTGCTGCATCTTGTACAGGATGACATCACTCCAGGAGGTAGTGAACGTTGCTGGATCCTACCACCCACCACCCCAGCCAACGCCACCAGTGGTCACGGAGGACTGGGAGTCATAGCCCAACAACATCTTGGGGGCAGGGTCACCACCTCACCTGACCCTACCCTAGACAAACCATTCTAGGAAGTACCAGACACCATTTTGGAGCAGTTGTGGTAATGAAGAGTTCTCATTCGCAGCTTCAGTGTGAAACCTCTGGGGCCTAGAATGCTTCACTGACGGGCATCAAAGAAACAACGTTCTCCCAGTCACCTACTGTCCAAAGTTTAAGGACTCGGTTGCCTTGGAGAACTACACTGAAGCATCTCTGGTGCTGTGGAAATAGAGGAAGGCTTTCCATGGAAGCCTCCAAGTGAGATAGCACCCGTGCCAGCACAGCCCTGACAGCAGGAAAGCTTGGGAGAAGGGAAGGAGTGGTTTGTGGGATTTGGAATATTGCAGGGGTCAGGGAAAGAGAGTTGGATCTCAGTGTGCATTTTGAAACATCATGGGGAACACGAAGGGGTCTAAATTTAGAGTTGTGCTTGGGGGAAATAGCAGCTTTCCCGAGAGGGGAATGGGTTGGGTTGCAAACTGAGCCAAGGGGAGCTCAGTTATTCCTAGATATTCTCCCTCTCCCTCTCTCTCTCTCTCTCTCTCTCTTTCTCTCCCTCTCTCTCTCTCTCTCTCTCCCCCCCACACCATTTATTATTCAGAAGTTCTGTGGATACAGAAGCTGAAAAAACGGAGCCTTTAAATTGAAAAAGGGATCTTGTCCCCTTGACTTGCAGAGCAAGTCAACAATTAATTGACTGCAGTGCATAAACATGACCCATGGTTTAGTCTTCAGTTGAAAAAATAATGTAATGGCATGAATCAAGCTGTAATCTAATATTTTTGACTTGCACTTGGCCAAACATGCCTGGATTTCTTTGAAGTTAAAGAGCGGAAAGTATTGTAGCAAGAGGAAAATAATGTATATATTTAAAAGGCCATTTAAACTGTTTGGCACTAAAACTTTTGCAAGATTTTTTTGGGGGGGTAGGGCAGCAAATCCTTAAGATCGCTGGGCATGATTAAGCCAAAGTTAATTAGAACCTGTTTTTACTTTGATTAGATCGCACCTAGGATTCGTGGGGTGGTGGTGGTGTACAACTCTCCTTTAAAAATCTGCTTGCATTTAGCTGGATCATGCACACTGCCATACACTGCTCAACATTTTGGGGGGTTTCCTATAAAAAAGCTCAACAATCTCAACAATACAGCAGGGATGGACAACCCTTGGGGAAATTTCCTTGGAAGTAATCTGTCAAGGGGTGCAAACCAGAGGTGTGTGGAACAGGAGTCAAATGTGGGCATGGCTAGGGCCAAAAGTAGGTGGAACCACCTCTTCTCTCACCCGCTTTCCTTCCAGTTTTCCTCCTCCTTGCCAAGGACCACATAAAATGAACCAAGGGCCACATAAAATGAGGCCAGGGGCCAAATGCAGCCATAAGGCTGCAGATTGTCCACCTTTGGGATGCACAGAACTTTTGGCTCCTATCAAGGATTTTGTTTTCCTGACCATTGGTTTCAGCAGTTGTCAATTCTCCGTCTTGCCACGGTATTTACAAAGCAACGCTGAGGATTCACAGCAGAGATTTGAGGGTGTGTGTGTGTGTGTGTGTGTAATGGATATGACTTGCCCATGAACTGACCTTGCAGGCAGAGGAGGATCTGCTTTGCCAGCGACCAGCCAGGAGGACCTGTGGTAGGCATATCGGTACCGCTTATTGTCCACTGGAACGATATCCATCAGCACAATGAACTTGGCTTCCGGATCCACACCCGAAAAGGAAACCCTAATGGTCGGAAACATTCTTCTGAAACAGACAGAGGCAAACAAGATGATGAATATATAAATATGGGACCAGAGAAAACAGCCCCTTTGAAACTGATCAGAAACAGACATTAGAAGCCTAGCCTACCCAGAGAGACAGGGAAATTCCAAGCATGTCTGTATATCTTTGTTTGGGGATATTTAAAACAATCCATATCTCCCTACAAATATACATTGACTGAAGACGCTCCGCATTTTAAACATTTAAAATGCATTTTTAACTGCAGCTTGACTCCCAAGCAGTTAAAGAAAGAGAGTCCTGTAAGAAGACTTGTCATGTCCCTTCCAGCACAGGGTGAGCAAGCCTGAGGCTGCAAGTGGAAGGAGGTGTGGAGCTCAATAGGGGAAATAGGGCAAGGAAACTGTAAGCAGAATGGAGGCTATGCGGGAGAAGAGTGAAAATTAGTAGGCCTATAAACAGCAGTCACAGATCATGGCTCTGGATATGACAGCGAGCTTGTGAATTCAGGCTTCTCACTGCACATCCTAACCTAGAGAGTGGAGAAATACATATGCCTCCAGGTTTTTGGATGTGTTGCTGAATTAAAAGTCAGTCATACTTCCATTCTGCATCAGAAAGGGAAAGGGACCCCTGACCATTAGGTCCAGTTGTCAACGACTCTGGGGTTGCGGCGCTCATCTCGCTTTACTGGCCGAGGGAGCCGGCATACAGCTTCTGGGTCATGTGGCCAGCATGACTAAGCCACTTCTGGTGAACCAGAGCAGCGCACGGAAACGCCGTTTACCTTCCCGCTGGAGCGGTACCTATTTATCTACTTGCACTTTAATGTGCTTTCGAAGCAGGAGCAGGGACCAAGCAACGGGAGCTCACCCCGTCGCGGGGATTCAAACCGCCGACCTTCTGATCAGCAAGCCCTAGGCTCTGTGGTTTAACCCACAGTGCCACCCGCATCCCAATATTGTGCATCATATCCAAAGCAAATAATGGTTTTCTCCCTTAGTGCTACAGACCTGCCATTGGCACACTATCTTATTCCCACTTCAAAAATATTAAGGCTAGAGGAAAGAGTAGGCATATTTGCGTCCTCCTTTTTAAAAAGCCGCCATAGAGGTGAGGACCACCTGTGTTTGCTCTCAAATATATTGTTATGAAGAATATTGTGATGTTGATGATTTTAGTATTATTGTATCTATCATCTGCCCTGGAACCAGTCAGGATGAAAGGGGATCTGTTTTTTAAAAAATAATGTGCACGCCATTTCCTAAGAGCTAACTTTAAAAAAACAACAACCACAAGCTGAATTTTAGCTATGTGTTTCCAATTTATACACTTCCTATGAAATGGCATGAAATTGTGGTATTGTAAAACAGCACACTTGCAGGCGTTGGTGGCTATTTCTGAATTGTTTAAGCGCTCCCATGTTAAGTGGGACAATTAAGAAGCAGTCTAATGAACTAAACAAAGAGGAACCTGTCCGATATCACAAAATGATGCAACGTGGAAGAGGAGTTGTGTCACTCGCTAGTGATTTCACAAGCACCATTTGTAGCCCTTAGCTGCAATTTTTGGGGAGGAAACCCCACTTAGCTTACTGGAGCTTCCTTCTGGGTAAACACTTAAAACATTATAGATCTAAAAAAAGAAAAGAAAAAGAAATAGTGGGGTAAACTCAGAGTTGTTGCTCAAGAGTTGCATGGGATCGTGACAGGTCTTTTCAAAGTTCATGTTGTGACAATGGCACTTTCCCAGCACGGAAGGAACAATATTTTGTCAGTGGGAAAGTGCAAAGTTCCCACCACTGCCTTCATATATACTGCTTTCATTGAGAGAGCAAGTTATATTTTAAGTATATAGTGTGATAAATATGTGTACGTCAACACTTGTATCATGCAGGTACCTTTGCCAAAGGAGATGCGCTTGGCGCAGTATTGTATGGGTCTGTGGTAAATCCAGATTTCCTTTGTGTAAAATAGCCTTAAGGAAACCGTGATCTGGAAAGGCCCAGGAAGAGGGAGGGAAACTCACTTCTGAGTGTTTATGAGAAGAATGAAACCAGAATCCTAAGTCAGGCTTTCCCAAGTCTGATTAACCTAAGAGCTTTTGTGTCTGGGTGGGACTTCTGCAAAGGACACTAAGGATGGGGTAACCAAGAAAAGCTTTTAAGACAAACAACAACTACTACAAAACTACAGTTTCCCCTTTTTAAGCCATGGGTTTTGGCTTAAGGAAATTTTGTAATATTTTTTTTAATAAGAATTTATTGATTTTACAACAAACAAATAAAACACCAACATTGACCCATCACCTAACTGAAAATAAACAAATACATATACACCAATAATTCTTCTTCTTGTGTCATAAAAAAAAATCTTGGTCGAATCTTGGCACAGACTTCCCCTGCCTTTCACCTTCGGTTCTAATACCAAGTATTACTTTAATAACTTCATATACTAAAAATAAATCTAGTTCCAACAAAAATCAATCATATTGTAACTTCATGTTAATTCCACACAAAATTCTAGCTCTTAACACATTGTTCTCAAATATGGAAATTTTGTAATTTAATTATTTTTATATGGAGTGTGTGGAATGTGCAAATTATTGGCAGAAATGACAACAAGGAAGAAATGAGGGCGAGCATCTGCTTTGAGCGCAGAAGGTCCAAGATTCAATATCCTAGCATCTCCATGTGGGACTGGGTGAAACCCCTGCCTGAAACCTAGAGAGCAGCTGTCAGTCAGTGTAGGCAGTACTGAGCTGGATGGGCCAATGGCCTGATTTCATAGAAGGCAGATTCCAGTGTTACAAAGCCCCCCCCCCCGAATACACAGCAATTTTATGCCTATTATGGATGGGGTGCTCTGCTTATTAGCTGTAGAAGCTGAATCATATACTGCACAAAGCGGACTTTAGTCCCCAAAAGCTCAAGTCACAGAAAATTGAGGTCATCTTTAAGGTGCTGCAAGCCTTTTCTGTTTTTGTTTCTGCTACAACAGACTGATTTGGTGACCCTTCTGAAAATAGCATTAATCCATAAATTACATTAATGTAGGGTTTTTTTGGAAACAAAATACTGGTTATTTCACAGATTTCAACTGAAGGGCACACATTTTTTACTCCATCCTCATCTTCTCAAGTGCTGCTCATGCACTACTATGTAATCCTACACATACCTACTTAGAAGTAAGTACCATTGCGTTCAATAGGACTTACTCCCGAGTAAGTGGGTGCAGGACTGCAGCCCAAAGCAAAATTAAACAAACAGGTCCTGACAATATCCCAAAGCGGGTTTTTGCACTGCAGCAGTTGTATAGTTAGTATTCTACACCTCTTCCCCTCACGTCAAAATAAAAGGAAGCGTAACATTCTCATTGTAACTATTACTCTCATATTTCGATTTGAATGCCATGTGGAAGGTCTGAGGGAAGTCATGGCTATGATAGCCAAAGTTGATAAATGAATGTGAATGTATATTTTATTTTTTGTAGTAGTTATAGTATAAAATTAAAAAATATATATTTAAAAATATAACTATTACTCTCATATTAATAACCTTTCGCTGCTGTCTACAAGCAAATACTTCAAGTGGTCTAATGTTACAGGGGCGGATGCACAAGGCATGCGCATCACTCGGAGACACCAGCATTCAACCCATGACATGCATGTGTTAAACAGCCATCGCAGATCAAAAGGGAAAAAGGACAAGAACCTTCATGTCATCTGACAACACCTCAAACTCAGTATTTTTAGCAATGAGGCATGGAAGCGGAGAGGAGCAGGTCAGCACCCTTTTCTGCGTTAAGGAAGCTTTTCTAGCGCAATCTGAAGCATGGGCTGGATAAATCCACAGCTATGCATGCTGGCTGGTGATAAACTACCCCTTTTCCAGACTTCTGAGTCAACTTTTTCGCCCTGTTCACTTCTATTCTCACCCCTCTTTCCTTTCAGTTGCTGCATTGCAGTTCTGCACAACAAATAAGCAAACGCAGTTGTGCTGAAGCAACATGATCTCCCCCAAATCTCACAAGCAGCTAATGCCTCGCTTAGGACCACCAACCAAAGCTTGTCACTATTTTGTGACGTTTTGGGTTAGTCCTAACGAAGGCACTGTCCAACTGTGGATTGTGGTGCCAAAATATAGCCTTACCTTCCCGATTTGGTGATGATCATCTCGGTGCCCAGGTCGTGGAATTTGTCCCAGAGGTCCTTGGTCTCCAGGCTGCAGGAGATCTTGGCCATCTCCTCGCTGGGAATGATGGGGGTGGTGGGAATGAGGGGCTCGGTGCACAGGGAAGAGGGGCTGGCGCTGCTGAAATCCCCCGGCGGCGTTTCCAAAGCGGGCAAGTCGCCGAGCGTTTGGGAGCAGGACGACTTCTCCACGAATTGCTCTGCAAAGCGGGACAGAGAGAAAGGGCGACGACGCAGTGAGATCGCTGCTCCTGGTGAATAATCGAGTCACCACAGCAGAGCAGAAATGGGGGGGAAAAAAAGCCGGCCTGCTGCCAGGAGGAGCAGAGGTGAACCTGACAAACACTAGGAAGGATTCCAGCAGAACGCCAATAATAACCAGGAGGGGAACTGAACTCCCGCAAATGAAAACGACGCGCACGAAATTGGAGAGATCGTCGTGGCTATAGCCGATCCAATACGATCTTGGGGTCTCTTTTCCGTCTGCCTGCCCCTTCCCTCACTCATATGAACTTACGGCCCCTTTGGGAAAGCGGAGCCTTGAAAACTGCGGCCAGGATCCCGCGACATTAAGCCCCCTGAAATTCTCAAGCGGCAGAGGATACGGTTTTTTAACTCCCTGCCGCCCTGCGTTTTACGCACAGCAACAGCAGAGGCATTCGGGCGCTTTTACGCAGTCACCGCAATTGGCAGTTAAAAGCAATCAAAGCGCAGCGAAAGTGTTGCATCTGGAGAGCTTTCTCCACTGCCGCCGCTTCCTGATTTCCATCGCGTCTTGTCCTCAAGATTTCAGAAGAGAGAACGGGGAAGAGAGAACTTGTCGGTTGCCTCGCAGACGAGTGCAGACGCCGCCCCGAGACGGTTTTGCCCACTCTCGAAGCGCGCCACAGACAATGTTTTGCAAGCAGGTACAGGAACGGTGGTCACTTGCTTTCTGTGGCAAGAAACCTGTGTTTCATCCGCTTCACTTTATATGTGAAGGCCTGGGAGAAAACGAGAAAGATTGCGGGCGGGAGCTGGGTTGTTCCTCCCCAGTTTGTCCGTTCCTCCCACCTATTAATATCTGAACAATTGGAGAGTAGACAAGGGGTGGGAATCAAATTTTACGTCCCGTTCTCACTCCCATTTTTTTCGGAAACAATGAGTGGGGAGGGAACGGGAAATTGGGACAAAGCAATTTCCCCCAGTTTCCCTTTTCCCCACCAAGTCTACACTTCTCTCTACTTCAGCTTTGTGCTCGGGGTTCACATGAATGAATGCTCTTCATTTAAAAACAACCCTGAAAATAGAAAACTAGCGTGTCAACCTTCCAGACTTGCCCTAGCATTCAGTTTCCTCAGTCTGTCTATCTATCTATCTATCTTGGAGCATTGTCACGTGAGCTTTCACTTGCCACCTAAAGATTTAGGTTTGCCTCCTCACTGAGGCCTAGAATCTCGAAGTGTGGCACAAAGCTGCGTCCTTGAAAGCATTATTTACCATACAACCCCACCAGAAAGGTTTTAGCTCAAAAGACTTTGTGTAGATGATACCAAGCGAAAGGGAGATAATGATTTGCAATCAAAGACGCGGATCTTTTTTTTGGGGGGGGTGTAATTTATTTATTTTTTAACAACCCTGCTTACTTGGAAGAAAGGAAGTACCTTTGAACTCCGTGGGCGTTTTTCTATTTATTCAGGATGAGTTTGAACTGGTCCCCCCCCTTCACCAACCGACAGCGCATTCCTATGCAAGTCTACTCGGAAGGAGATCAGTTGGGCTTCCTCCCAGGAAAATGGGCGCAGGAGCTGCAGCTGGTTGCAAACAACGGGTGAAGAACCATCGGGCCCAGCTAACCCTGCCAACATTCAAAGCACTTTTACTTCATTCCTTGGATTTCAATAGAAGGCGAAGACTGCTAATCCTTTAGCATCTCCTTGGGAGTAAGCCTCGTTGCATTCTGTGAGACCAAGCCTAGGATCGCACCTTGCGCCTGAAATCCCAGACACGCTTACCTGGGAATAAGCCCCATTGAAGTTAATAGGATTTACCTCCGACTAAACATGTAGTTCAGAGGCTGGACATTCTCCTCGGAGTAGCTCTCGCTGAGCCTTCTGTTAATAAACATGTTTAGGTTCGCACTTCTCAACTGGATCCTGCCCCAACTTGTGTTCAACAAAATAATAGAATAGGTAGCAGAGCATCTCTCTATTGTGGCTTGCTTCTAGCTGCAAAGGGTAACTGAAATTAAATTGTTGTCAGTTACAGTACTAGTGAAATGAACTCTTGGAGTCAGGAGGAGGGCCAACTTGGCCCTGTGACCGTGGGTGCCCGGGGCCGTGGGTGTCAGGCAGCATGCATGGCGCTGGCATGGAAATTTGTGGATGCCTGCCCAGCCACTTCATGGGGAATTTGTGGGTGCTCGGGCATTCAGAGCCCCAGGGAGTTGGCACCTATGCTTGGAGTGTCATGCTGGGACCGGGTTGGGTGGCGTTGTGCCGGTACTTACCTCTCAGTTTAACTTAACTCACAGGGTTGTAGTGAGGATAAAAGCGATGGGGGGGGGGCTAGAACTTGATGGAAAGGCAGCATATAAATATTAAGATATAGGTAGGGTAAAGGACCACAGATTTGGGAACCTTCCCAAGTCTAGAGGGGAAACCGGCTCCAAACACTCCTGAGCGCATGTCCCGATCAATCTTCCAGATTGATCACAAGTTCTTTCTGATCGGATTTCTTTCTCCAGTCCCTCCGGCTGGAGAGAGACTGCCCTGGAGGATTCAAAAGAAAACCCCATTTTCATCAGGCGAGGGTCCGACCGGGAAATAAAAGTCATCGCTTGACCTCCTGGCGTTGTAACTCTCCGTGGGGCGCTATCAGATGTAGGCATCTTGAGCAAGCGTTACCTTCCGCTCAAGTGCCAGAAACTGGAGACGAAATGCGAAGGAAACGGATCCAGCTGGAGAAAGTAAGTCAGATCTCCCCTCCTACGCCCAATGCCCAAGCTATATCCAGAAAATCGGGATCTAGTGGTTTGTGCGCAGTTGGGATGGAGGCGAGAGAGGCTTGATTTGTGCTTTAGCTAAAACTAGATATAGGACTCTTAATTCTAAAACTCTCAGGATGTAACCCTACGTCCACTTACCTGGGAGTAAGCCCCACTGAACTCGGAGGGGCTTACTTCTGAGCAGGCTTAAATTTGATTGCATTGTGAAGCCCCGGGCCCCCTATAAGCAGCTGGTTGTTAAATCCAGTCCAGGGGCCAGCATCCACCGGGGAAATTTTTCTCAAATGTGCTCAGGAGGCTTGCGCAGGAGAGCTTCCCCTGCTAGGTCGCGCGCCTCGGCGCTGTTGGAAGCCAGCTGATAAGGACCCAGTTACTTTGAACGCAGGGAGCCTGTCTAAATGCCCCGATTATCGCCGCCCTTAAATAAAGAAACCACTTGAGGGCCTTCGTGGTGGTTGGTGGGGGAGAGAGACTTTATCCAGCTGGCTTCCGAAGCGAGCGGCGCGCTATGGAAGGGAAACCCAAAATAGAACTGGTCCCAGATAGGCAGGATCGGACCCAGCGACGCAGGCGGCCTATTCCCAACCAACTCACGGGACGCATCCTGTGCCAAGATTCGGGATCGCACCAGCCGGAGACTGATGCCAAGCATTTCACCCACGAAATGCCAGAAATCACACACCACCAATTGGTCAAAACAAAATAGAAAATTCTTTCCAGTAGCACCTTAGAGACCAACTGAGTTTGTTCTTGGTATGAGCTTTCGTGTGCATGCACACTTATTCAGTTACCAATTGGTCAGATACACGTTTCCAACCGGACTAGCTCAGGGAAAGGTTGCGATCCGGAGTCGACTCCCTGAGATGTTAAAAACGGCTGAGATTTCCTTCCCAAGGAAATAGGCGTAGGTTTGGAGCACGTAAGATGTACGCTGCGAAAACCCCATTCAATTCAGTGGGCCCTACTTCCAATAATGAAGCACATCTAATCGGCCAGTAACAGTCCAAGTCCCATAAGGCAGCTCGAAGCCTGATCCTGACGGTGGCGTGGGATTGAGGATTGGAATGATCATTCTGTGATATATATGGCAGTGGGATTGTATTGTAACCTTGGAATAAAGTCAAGGAGGGGTGGGGAGAAGAAGCCTGATTCTCGACCCCTTTATTCAGGATAAATATTTTCGTTTCAGAGGGATCGGACAGATGTAAAACCTCGTGCTTTATTCAAAGTCAGGGTGCGCTCAGATCCAAATAACTTCGTGGCTGGGTTGCCCAACTCACTGATCCAGTGTAAATTTCGGAACTGAGGGTGTTATTAAAATAATTACGGTTTGGAAAGGGACATAACTAAGGATGACATATGCATCCAAATTTAGGGTCTCTGTTCCTAACACTCTTCCCAGATTCCCCGCAGGGCGCAAACTGACCAGTAGTTCCACGCACCATTGGAATGAATGAACTCTGCTTTTACGAAGTCTCGCTCCTTTGAAATGGGGTTTGTTGGGGAGAAACGCTCAGGTGGGTTGTGGCTTTCCTTGGGATGAAGTTCACTGACTGCACGGAAATCAGTGTCTCTCCCTCTCGATCCAGGGTGTATAAACGCATCCACACAAGATCGCACCCTCCGGAAACCTCAAACTCTTCATTTAAAACATCTCACCTCCCGGCAAGGGACTTAAACGCCAATGGATGCTTTGTGGCAATTGTTTGGTTTTGCGTTCCGTACCCCGCCCTGGTGTCTGTATCGATGGAAGGCGGGTTACACATATTTATGATAAATGTATAAATAAAAGTACTATGAAAAGAAGAGAGCGCTCGCTTTGTTGGGATTTTAGCAGGAACCTCTGTCAGGTTTTTGTTGGTTTTGTCACGCTCTTAAGCACTATTATGTCAACGGGACATCCTCTAGAAAGCCAGTTTTTAGTTGAGTAAACTAGTGGTACAAAATAGCCCATAAATCTCTCCCATGGAGATCTAGCGATTTTTTAATTCAGATACAGTAATATATGCCAAAGACACTGGAGGGAAGTTCTAAGCCTTCGCTCTCAGTCCTGGTGTAACCCTTCAAGCGCATTTTAAACCACACGCCGCCAAGAATCCTGGGAACTGTAGTTTACCACCACCCAGAACTACAGTTCCCAGCAAACTATGGTTCCCAGGATTAATGGGGGTGTGTGCTTTAAGTGTATGGCGCGAACACAGCCAAGTTGCGTCTCTCACGTTCAACAGTGACTCCTAGCTCCAACGCATAATAATGCATTTCCCAGATAGCTGTCTCATTGGGATTAAATGGACCGAATTAGATCGAAGTGTAACCCCCACTTCACGGCAACTGAATCCGCCTCCGAGCAAAGTCAACCGTATCTGTGACTCTGGCTCTAATCAGCCGCTGGGCGCGCAAGACTCCGCGGTTGAGTCTGGGAAATGGGCTGAACAGAAGGGACGGCAAGTTGGGCCTACACTTCCAATGGAAGAAGGAAGGGGGCAGCTAGAAGGCGAGGCATATCGACAGCGAGTCGATTTGAGGCGGTCCCCAAAGAAAATCCATTGCCCTCGGCCTCCGGTTTCTTCCTCAGCAGAGATCCCGCCAGGTCCAATCTCCTGGTGATCATCTTAGTCGGTTTAACAGATCTCAAGGATATGGTCGTACCGAATCTCTTTCAACCTGTCCAGGATCTTTCTGCTTATTTTTACTTAAAAACTGCCGTGGGAGGCGGGAAGTAATATTTTCTTAAGAGCAGGCGCAAAGACAAGTCTATGCAAACACAAGCCAATCCATACTCGGAACAGAAAAAAGAGTCTGTAAATAACCGGAAACAAATTTGCTGTGACCGAAGCTCAGAAAGATAAAGTATAAAATTATCTTTAAAGTAAGATGTTTGGGATGTGGAACCGGTTTCTGTTTACTACGAAAGTTTCTTAAGCATACGCATTGCTTATATTGAATGCATCTTTTTCGTACTTAAAATTTTTGTTTTGTCTGTTTAAATTACCCTTTTTTAAACAACGCAAATGACAACTCTCGCTCTCCTAATAACAAACTGCAATATTAGAGTATAATTAGGAAAACCATTAGTTGAGGAGGAGGAAAATTTCAGGCGAAGATGGACAAGTGGTTTTTATATATTATATGTAAGATGGATGTTGTGTCAATTTTAAAAAAAATAAAATTTATATAAAAAAGAGAGAACTCTCGCTCTTCCTTTCATTCTTGACCAAGAGAAAAAGGTAGTTTTCTAAAGGTGCATTATTTCTATTAATGGTTAAAGGGTGGGCTAGCTGACAGAGGGAAGAGGTGTGAAAAAATTTATAGTTAAGGGTTTCTGGGTAATGTTTCTTAAACAGCCATAAAGGAAACCCACACAAAGAGCTGAGCAATGATTTTATGAGAATTTTGTTTTGTTTTGTTAAAGCTTCTGTAAGAGAAAAGGATTTAAATACATCGTGTACCTAAAGCTCAAAGTGCTATAAAGGTCAAAATCAGCAAAACAGTAACTTAAAATAAACAGAGTGCAATAATTATTTGATATTTTCCTTGTAACGTCCTTGGAGCAGAGACATATTTACTCTTTTCTTAGGAAATTGTGTAATTGGGGTTCTATACAAGTCGACAAAACGTATTTAAAACAAAACGCACAGAACTGTTCACATTATCCACTGTTTATCATTATCCAACATTAAAACACAATATTTAAAAACAGTTTAAAATAACTAAAAGCATACACATCAAGGGTCAACAGCCAGGGCAAAGAGGGTTGGGTATTTGGGTTGACGCACTAAACTTCTGGAACTAGAAGCACGTTCTCTTACGAATCAAAGTGGCTTATTTTCAAGTCAAAGTGGAAAGTTTTACTAGAGAGTATGAAACTGTAGTCCTGGCGTGTTTATCAGAAAGCAAATCTTATTTACTCAACGGGGAGATGTTTTAGGATGGGGCGTCCATCCATGTAGGACAGGGCAGGTTGACTTCAGAGAGTTTAAGGATCACAGTAAAAAAAAATATGGGCTCCCTGCTGTGGATTGCAATTCAGGACCAGCGAAGTTTTGCCTTCGACTTCAAAGGGATGTGAACGGAGTTTTTGTATTTGAAAGCAAATCCAATTTCTTTCAGACTTCTTAGCTTATGGTCACCTCATCCTAAATATATTTATGTGAAATTGGTCGGAGTTTTTTGTTTTTTTATGGCTTCCAGATTCAGAATCACAGCCCTGGCTATAAGGAATCCCAGTGATCCCAGGGGACAAGTTTTGAATACAAACGCCTTCCAAAGAAGGGCCCATTTTCATCCTGAAGCAAATCCTACCAAGCTAAACGTGCTTGCCGAGCGATCCCGGGACTTGCTCCCAGCTAAATGTGCACAGGATTGCAGTTGTCTCCTGTGCAGCAAATCTTCACAGAATTTCGGGCTTAATTTGTTTTTTTTTTAAAAATCGGATTGCTAGTAATTACTTTAGATGGATCTCCCTCTCCTTCAACTCTATCTCCCTAGATTAAAAAGTGTACGAACAAACTGGGGAGAAATGGTCCCCACTTAATCAGCTGGTCCTTGGGCTGATTTTACAACTACAGCTGCGCCCCAAAGTTCTCGGATGAAAAGTTTGTTTCCCGGATCGATGGCCTCTTTTGCCCGGAGAGAGGAATAGCAGTCCAAGAAAACTCAACTTAGCAAAATCGTATCTGGTTTTTATTTCTAACCGGAGATACGGCACTGGGGCCAGATCCTGCATCTGATCCCTCTAAAAGCAGCTTCTTCTTAAAAGGAAAACGACACGTCGGATAATCGCAGCTTTTAAAGAACCACGGAACTCCCCGTTATAACACGGGGACATTTTAATTGTGCACCAGGCTACTTAGAAAAGCGTTTGCTTCCGTTGCCTTTTAAAACTTTCCACTGGGCGTTTGGAAGGCATCAATGAGAACATCCCAGTCAAGGGGAAGTTGAACCATCCAGTCCAACTTAGGAAAGGCATCTTCCCCACCCCACGAATAATTATTGTTTTGGAAAGCTGTCCTTTCTAAACGTATTCCCCCCCCCACACACACACACAGTTACTAGGAAGTAAGGCCCATTGAGCTCGCTGCCGCATTAAAACTGCAAACACATTTGCAAAACTAAGCAGGAACCTGTCTGTTTTCCTGCATTGCAGGGGCTTCGCCTGCCCGGGGGTCCCTTCTATGATCCTATGACAGGATCACCCCCTCCCTCCATTCTCCCAAGCGATCACTCCAGCATCCCAGGTGAAAGCCCCTCTAGGCTGGGCAGGTGGGCTTGGAGAAGAGGACCCCCCGACGGCGCGTCCCTCCTTCTCCGGAGACTCACCCAGAGGCTTGATGGTGCTCTCGGCGCTGTCTTTTTCCTTGGAGCTCCCGCTGGACATGAGCGCGGCGATGGAGAAGGCGTTCGCCCGGGAGGAGAGCTGCGGCTTGGGGGAGGCGGTGTACTCCATGGTCTCGGAGCAGAGGACTGCGCCCCCCAAAAAGTCAGATGGTCGCGCAGAGCCAGGCCGTTCCCTCCTGCTACCCAGACGGCTCCAAAGGAGAAGCAGCGAAGAGGAAGGAACCCACGGGCTGAGGGATCGGGAGGCCAGAACTTTTTGCCAGACTCCCCAGGAAGAGTCTGGAAAGCCAGGGAAGCGCGGGGGCGCAGTTTACGCGTCGACCATCGTTTTCCCTGCTCCCTGGGTGGAGGCGAGGGAGAAGGAGAGAGCGCGCTTCGGTGCGGATGGAAGAGGCGTCTGCCAGGGCCGGAGGGCTCGCAATGAGATCCGCCTTCCTTCCTCCTCCGCCTTAATTCGCTGACCGCCGAGATCCTATCGGCTGCCAGCCAATCAGAGCCTGCCCACGTCAGGCCTAGCTGATCCCACCGGAGAGGAAGGCAGAGCGCGCGGGAGGGCAAGCGCCGGGCTCTCCAAGCTCGCCTTTTCTTTCAAGCCAACAGTTTAGTTCTGGGGAGGAAACCAGAGTTTGGAGAGGTCTCCCCCCCTGGTCCTTTTTCGGGGTTTCAAGAGGGAGGGGGGACCTCCACGGAGGGCATCGGACCACCCGTATTCTTTGTTTTAGCCCACGCGTTTTGATTTCTCTATCTCCGGGCAGCTCGCTGGTTCCACGAGCGTTCAGGGCTCGCTCACCACGAAGTTTGTTTGTTTGTTTATTGTGGGCCCAGTCCCAGTGCCACCCCCCAGCAGTGGCTGAATGTAATATGTGGTATAAACTCAAGCAGACAATGATCTGGATTAGAAATGGCCACAACTTTATTACAGATATAGGTGGATTTTTGGCTCAGGCATTAGGTGTATATCCATTCCAGCCCCCTACCCCGGACAAAAAAAAAAATAATTTTAAAAAGCTAAGGGAACTCAGTCCCCCCGAGTTCCTGCTCAAAACACCCCCTGTATATATCTACAACAAAGGTTCTTAACATTATGTTCTTTTGCCCTGCGTCTAAAAGGAGGCCTTTAACCATCCCTAAGTCTCTTCTGCCTGTACTTGAAAGGGTTTCAAACGACGGGAACTGGAAGGCCAGATCTCTGGCTCCCAGACTTCTTTGCTCCCCCCCCCCGACGGCTCCCCCTCCTTCCTGTCAAGTAGTACTGATTGCCGCTTTGACAGCCCGCGCTGCCAACGGGACTCCTGGCTACTCCAACCCACTGGGGTCCCCAACAGGCCTCGTTCCCCACGAAGTGGCCGATCTGTGTCCGGATTGCACCACTCCAGGCTGAGGAGTTCCCATGACCTAATTGCCCTCCATGCCAATAAAACAAATGCCCCTTGAAACGACAAGGCCCAGAGAGCTCATTCTCCCTGAGGTCCAGTTTTGGATGTGCAGGAATCTCTTCCCCTTAAGGAGGCGCCCCCGCCTGCAGACTGAAGTGCAGCCAAGACACAGGATCACCACCTTAGGGAGAGAAAGGTCTTACTCCCACGGTGCTCTCCATCAAGCACTTCCCTACTAAAGGTGTTTCTCAAAAGGAAATGGGATCCTTTTCTCTTTCTCGCCCTTCAGCGACTTTGTCCTGTCTTCCGCCTGATCCTATGCAAGAGCGATTGTTCTCAAAGGGGCTTCGGGATTTCGCGGCTCCACAACCGCCACACAATTTCCCCTTGTCCCTTTTGTTCAGAGGCGTAGCGGGGACTGACTGCAGCCTAGATTGAAGAATGAATTTACTCTGCCCTAACTCTAAGGAACTCTCTTTGCGTACGCGGCGAGGAATCTGCGTAAAAATGGACACGCCTGTCCTTTAACCACCTTGTTTCGGAAGCTGGACGTTTTCTGGCAACGCATTTCCTAGGGAAAAAACGCCTTAAACGTGATCTGGCTGCTCCAGTACCAGCTACCTGTGGACACTGCCTTCCACTAAACGACGCAGCTTCCCCTCCAAGGGCTGGTTCACGCGTCTCTTGATGGTTCAACTTCTTGCACGTGCGAATGAACCTGGCTTCTTGCACGTGCGAATGAACCGGCAGAGATCTAACACCAGAGACAGTCACAGATGCGTCTGCTTTGTTCCTTTGGCTGTGTGCACGCTGTACACTTAAGAGCGCATTTAAAGCACACTTCCCCTAAGTCATCATAGGAACCGTAGTTTGCTCAGAATGTTGGGAATTGTAGCTGTGGGGTAAACTACAGCTCCCAGGAGTCTTTGGGAGAAGCATATGCTGTTCCCTTTTTCTTTCCTGCTAGGGTCCATACACATTCATTCAGGTCCAAGTGATGTGAATCAGCTATGTGAATCAGCTCCAAGAGGCGCTGGGACTTAGTCCCGACCGCTGCCTGCAAACTATGGGCGTGTCTCTCTGTGTGTGAATTGCACTATACAAACACGCGTGTTTTTTTAAAATTGTTATTATTTACTCTTCCCATTCCTTATAGCAAAAACACAAATATCTTCACTGCTTTTGAGAGCCGATTTACACTAAATGAGACCCCTGTTTGTCTATACTGTCATTTTCTAACGGAATGAGGTTGAGATAATGCGGCCGATCTCAAATATGCTTCTTACTTTGGAATGAGGTTTGTTTTGCTTTTGCTTCCAACGAGACTTCCTTCCAAGGCAGCGTATTTTGGATCGGCGCCGGAGAGGGCAAGCTTCGATCATCCACTTCCTCCGGAACAACCCCACAGAAAACTTACTTGAAAGTAGGCCTAAGTGGTGTGCGGTTTTTTCCCTCACTCCGACCCCTATTTCAAAGAAACTCGGTTGGAGTGGTCGTTTAAGGGCTTCGCAATACAGTCCCCTCGCTGCGCAAGACTTTGGGAGTTTGCTTCCGACTAAATAGGCTTAGGATCGCGCCCCGCGACCGTAAGCAGTGAGCTCAGCCCCACGGGGGAGTCAGCCCCACAGGTGGCAGCAATGCTCCCTTCCACGCAGGCATTGCGCGAGAGATCCTGAAGGCTGCTCACTTTCACCCACAGCTCTGCGCTGCATTTACGCACGTTGACCTTCCCAGATGCCCCATGAGTAAATGGACCCAGAGTCAGTCACTTCAGCACCCGGATCCAAATCACAAAGAAAGCGGGTCCCCTTTGACTGAAGCCGATGAGCGTCCATTGGGCCAAACCGGATTAAATCTGAGGAATTAGCCTTCTTGTGACACCCCACCCCCACCCGCGCGGTTCCTTCGACTAAAACAGGAACGCGCATGTTTCAACGGATGCTCCCTAAACGTTTCTGATCTGTTCCTGGGGTCCCCCATAGGTTGTAATATATCCACGCACCGTATTTGGATCGGGATCGGGACTATCTATAAAGGGCCATCGGTAGAAAGCGTCTGTATAAACCATTCGCATCCTAAGATTTTAGTTTATTTTATTTTTCATTTGCAAGATTTAATTTGGACACCAAACTAAATTTGTTTTAAGAGCATGCACTATTTAACTCTGGGAAGACCAAATCGTCTCCTCTTCACTGTGATTTCAAAAGTAGGTCGACAAAAATTGCGCTTTCTTTTCTTTTTTCTTTACAGGTCAGCATATGCTTTCCCTGGAGGTCAACTTGGGCTGCGATCCTAACCAGATTAAGCCGAGGGTCTCACTTTCCTTGAGATCAAGTGGCTGCGAATCACAGGCGCTAAGCGACATTTAAGGACCTTTGCGTCAGTTTCACTTCTTTTCTCCAAGTGTAGGCTACAGTGTAAAAACACAGCCCTAAATCCGGACCGGAGTGCAATCCTATGCACACTTCTTTGAAAGTGAGACCCTCTGAACTCGGTGGGACTTGCATCGGATAAGATAACACGAAATCGGGCTGTTAAACTGCAGCGCCTTCCCCCACACAGTTTTTTGGGAACAGGCTTGCTTGAACTCCGTGGGATTTAGGGTCAGACTGCATTATCAAATTGCACTATAGGATCCTGGTTGTTGCTTGAAAGTGCCATCACCGAAACCCCCATCAGCTTCCATTCCTGCCCCCCCTCCCCATAAGCAGAAACTGATATCCTTTCTCGAGCTAAAACCCCGTGTCTTCCTTCGCTAAGGCTTCCCAGAATTGCAGGCGCTGGAATGTGTCTGGAAAAGTGTGAGACATTTCCCCTGTTGCAGCTTTGCGAACTGGTGAGTTTTGGAATTCTGTGTTTATAAATCGGATCCACACATCAGTTAAGCCATCTAGCTTGACCTTAAATGCATAACTAACTCTTCCGGTCCTAAACAGAAGTGTATCATCAGACTGACTTCGGTTGCCAGAGGTGTGCGGTCGTCCGCAGTCACTTTCCCTGTCTATTCAGAAGCGAAACCTCTCTCTGCGTTCATTAGGACTTCTCAGAGAAAGTAAATGTGCGTGAGGCTGAATCCGAAAGCACGCCGGCTCCCCTTGGCCTTCGTTTATTTTGCATTTCTAGCGCTCAAGAACTGCTAATAATTATAAAATAATTGCATGGGGGTGTGTGGTTCTGGAAGGAAAATGAGATCCGAGGCTCCTTCAGCAGAACAGGGTTGCTAGTTTAGTTTAGCCAGCTCTCTTAGCCCTGGGATCTAGGAAAGTGGAGATAGCCTTTGAGCACGTGCAGAGTGTGTTGTTACCAACCTTTGACCAAACTCATCCAACCGTCCCTTTCCCCGTTTATTAGAAAAAGAAAATTCCCACCTTCCAGGCACATCTCTTAAAGAAAGGAGTTCCACACCAGGGCTGAATGTATTTCAGCTCCCTCCGGGATTGGCCAAGATAAATCCCGGCTGGACTGATTAAAAAAAATGGGTACCGCTTCGGGGAGCTTTGGGGTTTTCACTTTCCCCTTAAACAGCCTGAACCTCCCGGAAGCAGAAGCGCCCTTTTAAGAAACGCGCCGTTGCGAATTATTAAGGTTGCCGGGTGGCGCCATCCCCAAACAGCGTAACCCCTGAGCTTGCAGCGAAATTGGTTTCCAGCACGACACTGAGTTCGACCCCACCAAATCTGAGCACGCGTTTCAAATTCCATTGGCTTCAATGGGAAGAGGAAAGCGCGCACTTGAAGGCTTCAATCCTATACACATTTACTGAACGCATTGCCGGAGCAGTATAATAGGCTACCTTTCACTGAAATCGATGGGTCTTAAAGCACGCTTCTTTCCAAAGAAATGAGTCTCATTGAGTTTAAATGCCCTTACTCCCAGGTAAGGGGGGGGGGATAAAGACTGCACTCTACATTTAACAGGGCCATGGGAGTTGCTTTTGAAATGGGTCTAAAAAGCATGGCTAAACCTAACCTGCAATGAACCTGACCAGCTTTCAGGGGAGTTTCACTTAATCCCAGGGACGTGATCCGGGCCTTTCCTTCAGCGGGTTCAAGTCGAGTTAGGAGCAAGAGGGCGGGAGATCCACAGGATCCACAGAACTGAATAGAATAAGCAGATCACCTAAAAATCTGGTCTGAGGCACGACCCCCAGACCTCCCTTTCTTCAGACGACCTTTGCCTTCCTTATTTAGACAGGAAAAGCCCCCAAGAGAGGGGGGGGGGAGAGAGATTCCTTTAGCTGCCAAAGCCTGTCCCTTAAGGAAGCAACTGGAGCCGGCCTGGTCGCTTAAGTTCCTGGTAGTGCTTTGTGGAACTGCATGAATGAAACGCCCAGCTCCCTGAGGTTCTTTCCTTTCGGGGCTGCTGTACATGCCCTGAATCCAACCCATCCGGGGGTGCTGAGGCGCCAGTGACGCGCCGCCTCTCTGCAGCTCGGACAGGTCCCAAACACTTCCTTTTCTTACAAACTGCATTTTGGTACTGCGCGTTAACCGACCCACTATCACCGCCTGGTCAATCTGCATTCCCAGATCATTCTTATTTATTGCTATTCTACTAGCCACTGTTAGCACACGGATAGATAGTAATCTATCCATGATTACTCGGAAGTAAATCCCACAAGATTCAGTGGCTTCCTTAAGCGTCTTCTGGATTACCAGGGATGCTAAGGAGGTGACGATTCCTCCTGAACAGTGCGATCCTAGCCATGTTTACCCAGAAGTAAGTCCCAGTGAATTCTAAATGGTGCGATCCTAACCCTACTTACCTGGGAGTGAGCCCCCAGCCCCCCACTGAATTCAGTAGGATTTGTTTCTGATGAGATATGGTTAGGATTGCGCTGTATGTATCATGTGATCTTCCGGAGATTTGGGGTAATCCCAGAAGACTATTTTGCTACACGGCATCTCGAAAGGTAAAGGGACCCCTGACCGTTAGGTCCAGTCGCGGAGGACTCTGGGGTTGCGGCGCTCATCTTGCTTTATTGGCAGAGGGAGCTGGTGTACATCTTCCGCACATCATGTAGCCAGCATGACCAAGCCGCTTCTGGCGAACCAGAGCAACGCAGGAAACACCGTTTACCTTCCCGACTGAGCGGTACCTATTTATCTACTCGCACTTGACGTGCTTTCCAACTGCTAGGTTGGCAGGAGAAGGGACTAAGCCATGGGATCTCACCCCGTCACAGGGATTCGAACTGCCGACCTTCTGATCGGCAAGCCCAAGGCTCAGTTGTTTAGACCACAGCACCACCGGCGTCCCTTACACGACATTTGTACTGTATGATAAACTCGCCTGCCAAGCGACGGAGACGAGCAAGGCACACTTGAGTGATGGAACTCAACTCGGATCTCTGGTGGGATTTCTAACTCTGGCTAGAATTTATTCCTTTCTTCATTTCCTTGCTTTTATAGCCCACCTGATCAAGGTGTCTTACATGGTTCTCCCCTTCATTTAACCCCCACAACAACCTTGCCAGGTAGGCTGAGAGGCAGTTAACTGGCCCGAGATCACCCACTGAGCTTCAGGGCCGAACGGAAATTTGAACCCTAGTCTCCCAGGTTCTTGGTTCCAGCCCTGTCTCTCTGGTGTGGGCTTTATATCTCTGGGATTCCCCCCCCCCAACACATCAGCAGCACGGATCCATAACATGCCCTCAAGGAAGCAATCCCATTTTCTTCTATGGGACTCAGTTCCTACTCCAGAAATGTAGCTTCACAGCCTCAATGTAAATCATAACTCTCCTGACAGCACAAACAATTTTAGCAAACGTTTCCTCCTTTTCTACCCTCAGCCAGTAGAGGCTGCCCTGTTGGGGCTAACAGGGCACTGCCATGCCAGTCTTCTTACCCACATCCAGCCAAGGGGGCGGCCCTGGCTGCCCACTTCCTCAGGCTCAAGGTGGGAATAAAACTCAAATTAGTTGCCTCAGAGACCCCCCTGTTTTCTGCTCCATCAGTCCCAATGAGTACCAGCTGCCGTTGCCCTATATCCTATTTTTAGAGGGCAAGTCACAGGTCTTGTGCGGGCTGATCTTGCGCATAGTTTACTGTGGATTCCATTGTGATGAAAGGAAGCTACTTTATAATGCGATAGGAGGGTTGGTGCTTTTGGTTAGAGAGTCTTGTGGCAACCTCGATTTCAGTATGACATATGTTGTGAACCGCCCTGAGATCTACGGATGAAGGGCGGTATACAAATTTAACAAATAAATAATAAAAAAATAAGCGTTGGAGGACTTCCTACCCACTTCGCCGGATGCCTGAAGCGCTATCCAGAGTACAGGCAGTGATACACACTTACCACTTACCGGTGGTAATTCACAAAATAGTTTTTGGTGACGGACTTCTTGGCCAATTAAAGTATAATTCGCTAAAACTGGCGCACGCTTCCCCATTCAATAGGCCTAAAACCGGCGTCCTAATCCCACCCCATCAACGCTGAATCTCACTAGGGCAACCCTGGGTCAGCTTTCAGATTGATCTACAGGGTTGTAGGAATGGAGGACCGAACTGGAGGGAAAAACAGTGTAATACTGACTCCCAGTTCGGTCTCCAAGCAGCATTGGCATTAGTTCAAAACTCTTCCTCCCTCTTCCCTGCTACCGTGCAGCCATTCGCTCCCTTTTCCATCTCAAGAGAAGGCAGGGTAACCTTATCCAATGTGCTCAAGGTCAAACGCTGCGCATCTTTCTGTAGACCTCGCCTCACCTGCACTAACCCCTTGGCTTGCAAGTGCAGCGGAGAAGAAGAGAGCTGAAGAAATCTCTGGTCCAGCAGCTCAAGCCTTGATCCTGTTTTCAGGACACTAAGTTAGTAAGTTGCACTGTGATCACCAGTAGGCTTACCCAGAACAAAGGATACAAACCTTTCTATCTCCCACCCTTCCATCCTCATATCATTTGGAAGTGAAGCCCAGTTAGATTGGTGCCAGAAACTCTCCAGTGATTTGGAGTTAAAGAAGGCGGACAGAACTTCTCCCGTGTAGTAGGAAGAGAGGCGCCGTCCCTTCACCCTAAGTTTCTCAGCTCTCATTATTGCTCCCCTTAATAGTAATCGCAGGTGGTGGGTGTCGACAGAAATGAAGCCCAAACTGGACCTCTGTATAACAACGGATAATTTGGTATGCTCACTGAACCCCGCGTTTCCAAAAATATATGTTGAGCTCACCATAACCACAATAGCATTAAAACAACAAACATCAAACACAGTAGCATGTAAAGAAAGCAAACAACAACTATTAATGCAATTAATAGTTAATAAAGCCATAGAGAAGCATCTGAATGTTCCGGAAGCCTCAGGCTTGCAAGGGGACAATTTTTATTTAGGGGAGGGGATTAAAGAGGCACCCCACCTCCCCCCCCCCAAAAAAATGCCTTATGAGGACTGCGCACACTCAGTCACCATGGGAGGTTGATTGACAGTGGGGAAATACAGACAACAAGAAGTGGAATTGTTTGCTGGCTGTTTGGGAGCAACGTGAACAGGAGCGTTCCTGTCAGAAGGTGAGAAAACCGCTTGGATTTATTGCAAACCTCTTGCGTTGCTTGCGACTCGCTTAGAGGTTTTATTACAATAAAGCGGTAAAATTTGTAAATCAAAACAGATACTCTGCAACATGTTGTGGCAGCAGACGCCACATGTTATACAGGACGATGGTCCAGAGATGTTTAGTAAGTCCCAACAGAAGTTAACCGACCCACTATCACTGCCTGGTCAACAGAAGTTGAGCGCCAAGACTTGGATGTCGGAGACAGTGCGGTGTAGTGGTTAGAGTGTCAGACTATGAGACCAGGGTTCGGATCTCCACTTGACCCTGGAACTCACTGGGTGACCTTCGGCCAGCCACTGCTTCTTAACCTATCCTACCTCGCAGGGTTATTGTGGGGGATTAAATGAGGAGGAGGGGAAGTCATGCGTGCCACCTCCAGTTCCTTGGAGAAAAAGGCGGGATATATATG
Source organism: Lacerta agilis (assembly GCF_009819535.1). Lineage (NCBI taxonomy): Eukaryota > Metazoa > Chordata > Lepidosauria > Squamata > Lacertidae > Lacerta > Lacerta agilis. Next base: position 6,223,474 of record NC_046323.1, on the reverse strand, counting down.
CGTTAGACAAATTAAATAAATAAATGTCAGGCTTATTGGAAGGCGTGAGTCCAAGCATCACAGCCTAAACCAGTCATATAGAGCGGGATGGGAGGTTGGGTGGCGCAAGGCAGGATCCTCAGGAAGCGCGCAATCGGGCTCGGGAGCCCTCGTCCCGTGCGCAAGCGTGCCTTTTGCGTTTGTTTCGATGGGGCTTTCGCAGGAGAATCCTCCGTTGCCTTTTCGGAAAGCCCAGACAGATCTAGATCCTGACCCGGTTCTGAAAGAGTCTCTGTCTCTCCCCCACCCACCCACCCAGCCCCCAGGCGTCTTGCCATCTGCGCGCGACTTTGGCGACCTCTATCCAATTTCACCGCCAGCGCCCCTTCAATGTCACCTCCTTCTCAGCCGAGGTGTCTTCTTTGCAAAGCAAAGCGAGGCGCTCTTAAACCCATTAGGCATCTCCCCGATGCAAATCCGAGGGTGGAAAGAGGGGGAAAAGCTCGATTAAGACCCGAGGGTTGACAATTAGATTATAGTCCAATTGCCAGCGGATAATGTGCTAAAAGCTTTCGCGCTTAGTGTAACTCCTTCCTGAAAATTATTCACACTTTGCCGGCTCCCGCGGGCCAGGCGAGAGGAGGCGAGGGAGCCAGGGCCGGGCCTCCGACGGCGACGGCCTGCGATCGACCGAAAGTCGAAGCTATCGAGCGCAAACATCGTAGGAAGGGTGGCCCTGCTAAGCGAAACGCGCGTAACGTGTGAACGCGGGCGTAGCACAAGATGCCCTGCTCAGGTCAACACAGACATCGGGCCTATAGTGTATGGAACAAGTTCTGATCATAGGGAGTAGAAGCGCAGCACATATTTACTAGAGAATAAGCCTGTTGGACACAGTGAGACTTACATTTGAGTAAACACGCCCAGGATTGTACCGTAAAGTCTGTCTGTCTGTCTGTCTGTCTGTCTGTCTGTCTCTCTCTCTCTCTCTCTCTCTCTAAGCTAGAGCTGGCTCCTTGTTCTACCTATATATTCAAAGCGAGACAGAATTCAGCAGGCACTGTGTGTCTCTTTCTCCACGGGTGTAAATGAAATAGTTTTAACATACAACACTGTACAGCAGAAGCTCATTCAAAGCGCGCGCGCGCAGAATCCCGGGAACTGTAGTTTAAGGGTGCTGAACTTGTAGTGGGTGAACTATAGTTCCCAGGATTTTTTGGGTGCGTGGGTGGGGTGTGTGCTTTAAATGTGTGGTGTGTGCGCGGCCACTCATGGGACCAGCACTATCCAACCAAAGCGAAGTACTTTTAAAGCTGCTTCCATTCAGCATATGCATCCTTGGAAACGATGGGACTTTATGCAACAGAGGTTGTGGCAGACTTAGGTGAGTTTGACTCCTCCGCTTGCTTTGGATGACAATGCAAATTAAAAAATATGGTAAGCGTGAAAGTGCTTTTTTGCGGACGGGGATGGGAAGCGTCCTCCTTTCCTGCTCATTCTGCTGAGTGGGGCTCATTTGCTGATGGGTTTATAAAAAAAAAAATGTAAAGGTCCATGAGCTTCAGCTGCCACAGTACATACAAAGCTGAAATCGGGGACGTATGGTCTATGGCCACATACTCTCCACTCTTAGAAAGCCACCTCGCCCAAAACAACAACAACCTGGGAACTGTAGTTTACCCCGGTGCTACAATTCCCAGCACCCTTAACAACAACAAAAAACAGTTCTCAGGATTCTTTTGGGGGGGGGAGTAATGTGCTTTAAATGGATAGTGTGCACACTGTGGTATACTACTTGGGTCAGGATCCTCCTTCCATCTGGTGTCCTCTAGACATTTTGAACTAGAACCCCCATGGGGCTCAGGCACACTAGAATACTCACTTTCTAATAAAGAGTTCTTGCACCTTGCTGAGGCTGAGTCGCCCTCTGCCACTACAGAAACAGCTCAGGAATCAGTGTGGGCAACTTCCCTTGCAGACATGCCTTTGTTAAGTAATCCCCGTTGATCTCAAGGAGAAATTCGTTCTTCTAAGTGATCTGTTTAGGTTTGGGGTGCCAGGTACCGACTGGTTAACCGGGCAAGAGCTCCCCCCCCAGGTTAAAGGTCACTTCCTGAAAGTGTGAGTGGAATTGAGAAGGTGGGAGAAACTGTATGGATGTGGAATACTATGGAAGACGAACGTTACTTGGAGGCATATCCTCAACAGAACAGCCCATGTCATGCTTTGTTGTTGTTCAGTCGTTCAGTCGTGTCCGACTCTTCGTGACCCCATGGACCAGAGCACGCCAGGCACGCCTATCCTTCACTGCCTCTCGCAGTTTGGCCAAACTCATGTTAGTAGCTTCGAGAACACTGTCCAACCATCTCATCCTCTGTCGTCCCCTTCTCCTTGTGCCCTCCATCTTTCCCAACACCAGGGTCTTTTCTAGGGAGTCTTCTCTTCTCATGAGGTGGCCAAAGTACTGCAGCCTCAACTTCAGGATCTGTCCTTCTAGTGAGCACTCAGGGCTGATTTCTTTGAGAATGGATAGGTTTGATCTTCTTTCAGTCCATGGGACTCTCAAGAGTCTCCTCCAGCACCATAATTCAAAAGCATCAATTCTTCGGCGATCAGCCTTCTTGGTGGTCCAGCTCTCACTTCCGTACATTACTACTGGGAAAACCATAGCTTTAACTATACGGACCTTTGTCGGCAAGGTGATGTCTTTGCTTTTTAAGAAGCTGTCATGCTGCACAGAAGTAAATCCCAATGATTTTAAAATAAATAAATAAATAAATAAATAAATAAATAAATCCTTCCAGTAGCACCTTAGAGACCAACTAAGTTTGTTCTTCGGATACACTATATCTGGAGAAGTTTGCATGCATACGAAAGCTCATACAAAGAACAAACTTAGTTGGTCTCTAAGATGCTACTGGAAGGATTTTTATTATTATTGTTTTGACTATGGCAGACCTACCTGTAACTGGAACCAATGATTTCAATGAGACTGACTCCCAGGAAAGTGAGCATAATAGGACTGCAGCCTAAAGGAGACGATAAGTCCCAAGTCAACATTGTTAGGATCCCACGAGATGACCAGGGATTGTGGTTGGAGTAAAATAAACACAGGCTGCCTACACATCAAGCATTTAAAGAACACACCTCCCTCAAGAACTGTGGCTTTTCAACAGAGAATTATGACCCTTAGTTCGAAAGGATTTAGTTTATCCCGTTGGCCTTCCAGCATCAACCTTGACTTTTCTAGAGCGAGTCTCCAAATATAGCAGCCTACATCGCCAATTTCCTTTCACGATCGCTGTTACGCGCGCGAAATTCAAGAAGCAACCGCTTCTCTCCTCGCAAAAGACCGAACTTTTAGCGACTGGGAAAGGAGGAGAGACTTGAAGAAAGGCAAATCTCTAGGAGACGTCGATCCACAAGGGCATGGGCGTGTGAAAAGGTGCCTCGCCATCTTTCCCCTAGGCAAAAAATACCCCACAAACAGGAACTGCTTTTGGTAATTGGACACCACGGGAGCAGACATGGAACACCTGTTTGTGCACATGTGCGTAGCCAAGGGGGGGTTAGGGAAGGCCAGTTACCCCCATCAATCAAAATACATAGCTAACTGAAGTTCTGCCCCCACCCCCCAATCCTAGCTACGCCCATGTTTGTGCAGGTGCCGGTTAGCATTTGTTTAGCGATCGAACAATTCCCCTCCTTTTACCTGGCCAAAGGAAGGCTCCGCCCACCCGCAATGCAAATTGGTGGATTTTAAAGATTCTGCGTCCTGCCAAAGCAGGATAGCTCAGGGGGAACGAGAAGAGCGCAGCGCTGCTTGGCCCTTCCCCTTCCACCTTTCCCGCTTGGGCCCCACCCAGCCTCGACCCGCCCATTTATGTAGCGCCCCGCCCACTTCGCCGCGGACTGGCGGCCAATCAGAAGAGCCGAGAACTGCCGCGGCCCCCGCATTTGTTGCAATGTGAATCTAAAGCGCAAAGAGGCGCACCGGCGACTGCCAGGTCTTCTCCCTCCTTGCGTTGCCTAATCTGTCCCATTATCAGTCCGGTTTTGGAGGATGGCGCCAGAGGAGCTTTGGCCCCATTAGCAAACCCCAGCTCTCTGGTCCCAAAATATCTTGCAAAAGCAGGAGCTTCCCCAGCGCAACGCTTCTAACCTCTCGAGGTCCCAGCGCTGGCAATTTGCTTAATCTGCAGAAGCAGTTGGTTGAGTCTGGACCAAAGCTACCCCCGTGTTTTTTTAGTTTCCGTCCTTACAGCTTGGTCGATTTAAACCTTGTCTCTGTGCGGGGCCCCCTCCCCGCAGTTCTTATTTTCTCAGTAATTCATTTTGGAACAGAGTTTGTTAGAGAACCCTCCCCATCTCCCCTTCTGTGCATGCTCTCAAGTGCGCTGTTTTGAACCCTGTGGAGGGGGGAACCACCCACACTACCCTAAATCCCACGCTGCTTTGTGGGTGGAGACCAGGCCAAAGAGCTTACCAGATCATTGGCTCATCTAGTTCCACATTATCTAGGCTGACTAGTGGTGGATCTCCAGGGTTTTGGACACAGGAGGACCGTGGAGTGGACACAAACGTCTTTGACCAGGACACAGAACTTTAGCTCCTATGCACTGAAAGCAAACTCATTCTCTGAGTACGGATGCTTATGCAGCCGAAACAGAACCACCCACACAGATGAAGCTAGGGCATCACACTCAAGGAAACCCCAAGATTGTAAAAAAGAAGAAGTGTGTGTGTGAAATACCCTAAGGGGGGAAGTCACGTCACCCCCAAACAGCCCAGTGAGGACAGAACAAGCTCAGTGGCTATGCAATACTCACTGCTGGAGAATTGAAAAAAGCAGGTGGGAACTGGGGGTGGGGGAGTGGGGAGGGAGAATGGAATGGAGTGTCCCGGAAAAGGGCATGGCATGGATGGGTGGGCTGACACTCTGAATGTTAGCATTACGCAGTGCAACTTTTGTTGTTGTTGTTGCAGAATGCCTCTACGCTGCTCAGTTGGTTTGGGTCTTCTTCCTTTCCATTTTTCTGCACTTCACACAGCCACTGATGCCTGTATTTTTTGTGTGTGTGTGTGTGCTGGCCTCAGCAGTGGTTTTCAGTCTGCCAGTGTCTCCCAAACCACACAAGCTTTGAGATAAAGCTTCCTTATCGCTTTAAAGCCCAAATCCAGAGCAGATACAGAGCCAGACAACTCAAGACAGGCTACCATTACAGCAACCTTGCTAAAAAAAAAAAGTTAGGGAGAATTTTCCTTTTCTTACTGATCCTTCAGTTACACACACACACACACACCACTTTTAATGGGTTCAATTACCACTAATTGTTCCATAGGAAATACATGGCTACAATGCATTAAAGCTATAATACACTCCCAAGAACTCCAGGGTCTTTTACTGACATTACTGTATATTGCTTCATTGTCTTCTTACTGTTATACAAGATATACTGTTATTGCAAGGTTTTCAGAGATGGCGTATGCATGGATTTCCAGTAAAACGTGCCAGTCACCACCACATGGTGAACCATTTGTGTGCAGCAGCTGATCAGCAGATTTTTCTGTACATCTCTGCAGATGTTTTGGTTGTATGCTGTGGCACACACACACACACACACAAGCACAAAATTATCCATTGCTTCTGGTAAACTGTTAAATGTACATAGCTCATTTTGTAGCCACCATGTAATATGAGTTAATATCTCCATTTTCACAAGGAGGATGAAATTGTCAGGTGGTGTGCTATCCCAGAGTTTGCGTCTGCCATAGCAATCACCATAGATAATTGTTTCCCAGAGTGGAAGCGGTTGTCATTCTCTCCTTGGAAGGAATGCAGATGGTCTTACTCTGATAATGTTCTCACCAGGCTGTCAACCAATTAACACCCCCCCCCTCTGTGATCTTGTGTTTACCTGAGTGCTATAATACCAGATCTGCATTTCCCTTCCACATGACATGCATGAAACATGGACGGTTGAAGCAGGGGAATCTGTACCTTTTTATTACAGCATCCTTGACCTGCACAGATTTACAGCAGCATGCAAGGTATACATGCAGTAAGCAGAATTATGAGTTATGTTAGGCATGGGGAACCTTGGTCCTCCATCCTCCTTAGCCATTGAAGTTGTAGTTCAGCAACAACGAAAGGTTCCCTGCTCCTGAGTTACGAGGATGAGGAAACACAGTTAGGAGTCCTAAATGAGTTACATCAAGGCATTGAAGCAAATGGCAGCTTCTAGACCAGGGGTCAGCAACCTTTTCCAGCCGTGGGCCAGTCTACCGTCCCTCAGACCATATGGTGGGCTGGACTATATTTTGAAAAAATAATAATATAGGAACAAATTCCTTTTTTAATTTTTTAATTTATTTTAATTCATTTTTTATTTTATTAACATATAAAACACATACATTTACATTTGCACAATACATATACACAACACACCACCTTAATTTCATAACATAAAGCATACCTACGTCACTCTATATAATACCTACCTATACTATACATATCAATATACCTACACAGCTACCCCACACGGACACCCACCAAGTGACTTGACTTCCAGCCGTTCTTGTTACGCTACTTTATTTTTCCAGCTAGCTTAAACGCATTTCATTATTTCTTTAGTCTCTTCTTCTATCTTAACTTTACTCTCCTTTCACTCTAATCATTTTCTGGATTCACTCAATATCTGTCAAAAATTCACATAGATTTTGATGTATTCCTTAAAGATAGCCCACTCCTTATCCACTTTTTGTACCATAATCTCCTCTTATCCTCCCTGTTAATTCGGCGATGAACGAATTCCTATGCCCCACAAATAACCCAGAGATGCATTTTAAATAAAAGGATGCATTCTACTCATGTAAAAACACCAGGCAGGCCCCACAAATAACCCAGAGATGCATTTTAAATAAAAGGACACATTCTACTCATGTAAAAACACCAGGCAGGCCCCACAAATAACCCAGAGGTGCATTTTAAATAAAAGGACGCATTCTACTCATGTAAAAACATGCTGATTGCTGGACCGTCCGTGGGCCGCATTGAGAAGGCGATTGGGCCACATCTGGCCCTTGGGCCTTAGGTTGCCTACCCCTGTTCTAGACCAAACCACTCACTTGATCTTTGCCTTTTGAGTGCAGTTGTTTCAAACAGGCCTTCAGCCAGAAGAACTGAATGCTCCTTTGTAAAACACGTCAGCCAAAATCAAGGATCAAGAATAGGCTTGAGAGTTAGTTACTCTTCTTGTGGTTCAACCAGACGGTTGGGGTACGAATATATAATATTTGGAAAACGTTGATGAGAAACAGGCAGCTTTTCATACCACACATTATGAGATCTGGCATGGGTTGATACTTGTCTGTCAACGTAGGAAAAGAAGATCTTGGAGGAGATCTGGTGAAAGCTGGGGATGGAGTTGGTACTTTTTCTTACTGGGGAGTCCCCCCTACTCTGTATCACTGGCCAAATGTTTATGATGAAATGCACCAGAAGCCCCTATAAGCACCCTTGAAATATTTCTGTCTTAGGCAAGGATTTAATTAAGTTCTTCAGCTGGTGTTCTCAACCGTCTTTCAGCCTTGTGTTGGAGAGAGAGCAGCTTTTGCCATATAAGATCTGACAGGCATGTGCTCCTTGAGGAAGTGGAGGGGAAGCCCTCCGTTCATATGACTAATTAGACAGGCTTCATGCTGGGTTGCTCTTTTTTGATGCTGATCCCTGTGCTAATTGTCAGTTCTGTTCCTAAGGAAAGCAAGGTTGAGTTCAAATCTTGTAGCGCCTTGTTCCCTATTAGCTTTCTTGACCTTAAACTGATGTGAATTGACAAGGAACAGACTGAGAGACAGAGAAGGAGAGGGAGACAAGAGAAGTTCAACCCACTTAGCTAGTGCATATTTGGGAGTTCCTTCGCGGAAAGAAAAACAGCAACAGAATTAAGACACTTTTGTGCCATCTGCGGTTGTCACTATGAGATAAAATAGCCAAACTATCGATTCCAGAATGAACTGGAAGAGGAATTCTACAGAAATGGGATTTGATGTCCTGTTACGTATAAACCACAGAGCCTAGGGCTTGCTGATCAGAAGGTCGGTGGTTCGAATCCCCGCGATGGGGTGAGCTCCCTTTGCTCGGTCCCTGCTCCTGCCCACCTAGCAGTTCGAAAGCACGTCAAAGTGCAAGTAGATAAATAGTTACTGCTCCAGCAGGAAGGTAAACGGCGTTTTCATGTGCTGCTCTGGTTCGCCAGAATCGGCTTAGTCATGCAGGCCACATGACCCGGAAGCTGTACGCCGGCTCCCTCGGACAATTAAGCAAGATGAGCACCGCAACCCCAGAGTCGGACACGACTGGACCTAATGGTCAGGGGTCCCTTTACCTATACATATAAACAGCAGTGATTCCCACCCCAAATTGTCTTTGAACCCAACTTGTATTGCCACTAATGCAACTTGCTTTTAGAACAAAATTCTCCTCCCTCCACATTGTTTATGGGATTTTAAAATTCCTGCACTGAAAGAGATTGGACTAGGATGACCCTCCCAACTCTACAGATCTATGATTCTATGACTTCTGGAGGGCCACAGGCTTCCCAACCTTATTCCAGCTAGTGCATCTACCCATTTTCGGGAGGTGACATTTCCTCAGCGCTCCCACTGCAACATGGAGTTACTGGGAAGAAATGTGATTTCTCTACCATCCAGCAATTGCACCCATTACATTGAGAAGAGTCTCCTCCAGCACCATAATTCAAAAGCATCAATTCTTTGGCGATCAGCTGGACCATCAAGAAGGCTGATCGCCGAAGAATTGATGCTTTTGAATTATGGTGCTGGAGGAGACTCTTGAGAGTCCCATGGACTGCAAGAAGATCAAATCTATCCATTCTCAAGGAAATCGGCCCTGAGTGCTCACTAGAAGGACAGATCCTGAAGTTGAGGCTCCAGTACTTTGGCCACCTCATGAGAAGAGAGGACTCCCTGCAAAAGACCCTGATGTTGGGAAAGATGGAGGGCACAAGGAGAAGGGGACGACAGAGGATGAGATGGTTGGGCAGTGTTCTCGAAGCTACTAACATGAGTTTGGCCAAACTGCGAGAGGCAGTGAAGGGTAGGCGTGTCTGGCGTGCTCTGGTCCATGCGGTCACGAAGAGTCGGACACGACTGAACGACTGAACAACAACAACACATTGAGAAGGAGCTTGGGATGGATCTATGGAGACAACAGTCGAAATGCTGTTTTTTCGTGTGTTTGTCTTGTGTGTGCTACGTTGATCAGCTGAAGAGGACGATTTGGTCTGTGACCGTTTAATAAAATTTGATTTGATTTGACAACAGTCTCCCAGGCATTGTGTGGGCATAGGGGTGTTTATGGTGAAAAAGCAAACCTGGTGCAGATTTCAGATGGTGCAACTCCAGCAGGTAGGTGGATGTCTCACCTTGGGATCACTACACTTGAACCACCCACTTAGATCCCCCATACGATGCTAAATGGTCACCAAGACACGAGAGGCAACGTTTTGAAGGCTTGTGTGTGGCAGGCTTGTCCCACGGCTCATGTTACCCATTGACTAGCATCTATTGCATGCTGTGTGACTCAACCAGCCCTTTCTTCAGCATTGCTGAGGAGACACCAGAAATCAGCCATGTCTTCTTCTCCACCGTGTCATCACTTCTCCACCAAGGACATAACTGCCTTCATTTCCATGGAATACATTTGCCATCTCTTTGAGGCAGAAGTACGTTTGTGGTTGAGAATGGGCAAAGGTTGCTGTCTTTCAGCTAATCTTTAGTCCTCGTCCTGTCCTAATTTCATGGATCAATAGCAGGCCTGCATCCTGAAAATCGAATAAGGGTCTCATTGGAATGCACATACATAAAAGATTTCACCAGCAGCTGTAAAAGGAGTTTTAACATAATCCAAGCAAAAGGGGGGGGGGGAGTTGCAGAAGATGTAGACAAGGGCGAGGTGTATTTTCTGTGATCAAAACATTTCAAAACAGTTCCCATTAAATTAGTAAGCTTGATGTAGGACAGGGTTAGCCAATGTTGTGCCCAGACAGCATTGCCCATGGCTGATGTCCAAAACATTTTAATAGCATCTGAGCTGTGGTCCAAAACATGTGCACAGCAGCCTGTTGGCTATCCCTGATGTTACAATGGTTGGTATGGGAACATAAGACTGAAGCTTTCAAGTGTGGAGGGAGCAGAAGGAGAGAGCATGTTCTCATCTGCCTGAAATTTCCAGTGGAAGAAGGTATGAGCAAAATCGATGGACGATTTAGAGCCGAACTGAAATACATTTGCCTCAAGTGATATTCCTCAGAATTAACTTCTAAAAACTTTGCTGGCGAATATTCACCGGATGTGTGTCTGTTTCAGGGGCATTTCATAACTCAGCGTGGACATTTGACATCCAAATATATTTGATAGTTCATTGGAATATCAGCTGATATTAATTGACAGTTGGTATATAGGATAACTGTCTTATTGCATGTTTTAAATAGGGACATTTTCAACGTTTTGATGGTTTTGTCACACATTTTAATTATGTATGGATTTCATAATTGATTTTATGCTTGCAAACCACTCAGCAGCCATCCTGGCATGTATGCAGCAAATAAATAATAAAACAACGTCCTGCCCAAAGAGAGAATTAAAATTGTTCCAAAAATGGCTTGCAATAGACAAATGAAGTTAAGTATTATTGGTCTGTGCGCATAATGACTGGAAAGCACTAGTGAAACACTACTTTCACATTAGACATACCGTATTTCCCCGTGTATAAGACTAGGTTTCCCCCCTAATAAATTATGTCAAAAATTAGGGGGGCGTCTTATACACGGATAGTGCCGAGGCCATTTTCTTAAATCTGAGTCCCCCAAAATAGGGGGTGTCTTATACATGGGGGCGTCTTATAGATGGAAAAATACGACCCCCCCCCTTTATGCCTATAACAGGTATACAGCGGCATGGATTTCTGTGCCCTGCAGACTAGTCAGATATCTGAAGGAAGGCAAGTTGAATCAAGAACGAAATGAATGGGGGTGGATCTACAGACCAGGGAGGATGCTTGAAGGTGTTAACTGAAGTGAAGCAAGTGACGAGGGAGCAGAGCTACTGTGCTGGCCCCAGGGGTTTGTCCGTGAAGCGAGGTCCAAGTCCAGTCCTGGGTCTAGGGGTCCAAAGGAGGTCAGTCTGGCAGGGAGCGAGGCAGGGAGCAGGGCAAGGTCCAAGGCAGGTCCAGGCACGAGGTTGCAGGTCAAGCATACATTTGCAACTATGTTGCTCACGCAACTTGGGCTGGGTCTGGCTGGCTTTTATCTGGCCCTATGCTTAGGGCGGCCCCGATCCTCAGGAGACTCGCCTCTCCTCCGGGCCTGGAGGCGAGCACTCCTCCTGTAGGTACTTAGCTCCCTTCGCCTCTCTGTCCTGAGCTTCTGCAGCTCAGGAGAGGCTGGTGGGTTACTGGACCCAGGGGTCGCCTCAGCTTCCTCTGATGAGTCTGGGAGTGGAGCACCTGCAGGCAGTGGGTCCTCCCTCCCGTCAGGAGCCTGAGCCAGGGGCGTCGCTAGGGGGGTGCGGTGGGGGCGGTACGCCCCGAGTGGCAGATGTGACAAGCGGCGGGTGGGGGTGACAAGCGGCGGCCCCACCCGCCACTCCCCACGCAACGCCGGTCACCCTGGGAGCAGCAGCGCTGCACGGACGGGGTGCTCCCTCGGCCGTGCGCTGTTGCTCCCGGGGCGACGGAGCAAGCGACGGCGCATGGGGGTGACAAGCGGCAGCCCCTCCCGCCATTCCCAAGCGCTGCCGCTCCCTCCGTCACCCCAGGAGCAACAGCGCACGGCCGAGGGAGCACCCCGTCCGTGCAGCACTGCTGCTCCGGGGGGACCGGCAGCGTGGGGAGTGGCAGGAGGGGCCGGCACTTGTCACCCCCACGCGCTGCCGCTGGCTCAGTCGCCCCAGGAGCAGCAGCGTCGGACCGCTGCTTCCACAGCCTCCTTTTGAGCCACAGAGCTTAAAAGCGGACTCTTCGGCTTAAAAGGGGGCTGCAGAAGCGGCGGCGGCACTCCCGGAAACGCCCCGGGGTGGGGCATCGTGACGTCACAATGTGACGTCACGACGCCCCGCCCCTGGGGCGTTTCCTTTGCCGCCCCGGGTGCCGCGGAGCCTAGCTCCGCCACTGGCCTGAGCAGACTCTGCTGATGCCTGCACCTGGGGATCCAGCACAGGTGGGGATCCTTCAGGCTCAAGCCCTGGCCCTGGCTTAGCTGGTTCTGGAGGCGGGGAATCTTGTGCAGGCTGGGATCCCTCAGGTTCAGCATCTGAGTCCGACTCCCAGGCCATCACAGCTACTGAAGAAACACACCCTTGGATAAGAGGATGCCAAGTCACTCGCCACAATCCACCACACCCTTAAACCTGCTTGTTTCGATTGATTTAAAAGCACGCCGTGTATTCTTGTTGGCTTAGGAGCACACATCTCTCAGACATACTATCCCGTTCGATCCCTTTGGCAGGCAGTGAGAATGAAGGCCGACAATCTCACCACAGAACAATGTGATGGCGTGGCTGCATTCGAGGTGCTTAGGCTGCTGATCTGAAACAGTGGACAGCTCCCAGGAGGTGGCCGGCTTAAGGCTCCCATCTGAGCAAGGCGGCGAACAAGAAGGCCCCTTTACCAGTTCTCACAGACTGAAGGACAGCTGGTCTTGACGCTAAACCAGTGGTGTCTCCATAAGCCCAAGGGTACAGCTGCCTTGGTGGGAATACTTGTTGATAGCTCTGCTTCTTGGTGGACAAAGGAAGCACCCCCCTTCACTGTAGCATTGGGAAGTGATGGATCTGGGTCAAACAAGCAACCCTGGACCACAAGGCATGTGACCCCCATAGTCTTATTTTTTATATATCATGTAAACTTGGCATTGCTGCTGAGAGTCAGCATGTTTTAGTAGTTTAATAGGATGTGAATTATGGTGCTGGAGGAGAGTCTTGACAGTCCCATGGACTGCAAGAAGATCAAACCTATCCATTCTCAAGGAAATCGGCCCTGAGTGCTCACTGGAAGGACAGATCCTGAAGTTGAGGCTCCAGTACTTTGGCCACCTCATGAGAAGAGAAGACTCCCTAGAAAAGACCCTGATGTTGGGAAAGATGGAGGGCACAAGGAGAAGGGGACGACAGAGGATGAGATGGTTGGACAGTGTTCTTGAAGCTACTAACATGAGTTTGGCCAAACTGCGGGAGGCAGTGAAGGATAGGCGTGCCTGGCGTGCTCTGGTCCATGGGGTCCATGGGACATGACTGAACGACTGAACAACAACAAGGATGCGAAGACTCTGGTTCAAATCCTCATTCAGCCATGACATTTGGACCCGCCATTCTCTCTCTGCCTAGCCTACTCCACAGGGTTGAATTTGTGGGGAGAATGTGGAATGGGGGAAGAGATGTGTGGTAAATAATAACAACTTGCTATTCTATTCTATTCTATGAATGCACTTTGACGGACCTGTGTGAACAGAATGTCATGAAATATCATTTCAGTAGCCATTTGTTTTGGTGAACCACCTTGCATATTCTCTCAATTTCCCCTCATAAGAACCCTAAGATGTAGTTCAGACAAATCTCTGGTGCGGCTGCACTTCGAATCCCATTTACAGTTCTGGTTGCCTCGTCTCAGAGAGGATATTGCAGAGCTGGAAAAGGTTCAGAAAAGGGGACATCGCATGACCCAGTGGTTGGGCAACTCTATTGAAGAAAGGTTACAACAAAAGGCTTTTTAGTGTAGAAAAAATGGTAAGGTGGGGGAGAGACTGGTCAGAGATGTACTCAATTATTGAAAAGGTCATACCCTCCAACATTTCTCCAATGAAACTAGGGACGTCCTATTCCATCATCATAAATATAACGTTTGTCTCAGCCACTCTGGGCAGCTTCCAACATATAAAAAAATATAATCAAACATTAAACATTTTTAAAAACTTCCCTATACAGGGCTGCCTTCAGGTGTCTTCTAAATATTTTATAGTTACTTATCTCCTTGGCTCAGGGTCGCATAATTCCATACCCTCCAACATTTTTGTAAGGAAAAGTGGGACATTCCAGGATCAGATCAGAAACCAGGATGGCTTCTGTAAATCTGGGACTGTCCCTGGAAAATAGGGACACTTGGAGGGTCCGGAAAGTGGTTAGGCCCGTCCCATAATACTACAACTCGGGGACATTCGGCGAGACAAAAGAAAGCACTTCTTCACACTGCTCATAGTTAAACAACAGAACTTGCTTCCATGGGATGTAGTGATGTCCATCAACTTGCTTGGCTTCTAGCCCATTGGTGGCTACTACCCACTGTGCTTACGTTCTGCATCCACCATAATAAACAGTCTACCTCTGTTTACCATTTGCTGGGAAACACAAGTGTGGCAAGTGTTGTGCTGCTATGCTTTTCCAAGGGCACCTGGTTGACCATTGTGGGAACAGGATGCTGGACTAAATGGGCCCTAGGCCTGATCCTGGCTCTCCTTATGTTCTTAAGTTTAACTTGTGTCCCACATCTAGTCCATGAACCGTATATAGTGACCTACCAGGTGGTTTGAAAACCCTTTGTTTCAGCAGTCCTGGGCAGTCAGCAAAAACAAAAGGGCTCAGGAGCCCTTGGTAGGCCATTTGTACATGGGAGGTAGGCTATATTTGGTTTTCTGGGTCTAATAATAATAATATTAATAATAATAATAATTTTTTATTTATACCCCGCCCTTCCCAGCCAAAAACTGGGCTCAGGGCGGCTAACACTAATTAAAATCACAGCAAAACATAAAAACAATCAATTTAAAATACAGATTAAAATACAAATTTAAAAATTCAAAATTAAAACTGCAGTCTCATTTTCAAATAGCCCACCAATAAAAGAATGAAGCATAACTATCAAACAGAAACCAATCCAAAGGCCAGGTGGAACAGCTCCGTCTTGCAGGCCCTGCGGAAAGATGCCAAATCCCGCAGGGCCCTGGTCTCTTGTGATAGATTGTTCCACCAAGTCGGGGCCAGTACTGAGAAGGCCCTGGCCCTAGTTGAGGCCAACCTAGCATCTTTGTTGCTCGGGACCTCCAAAAGATTATTATTTGAGGACCTTAAGGTGAGAAAACGTGGTAGATTTCATCATTATAATGCACCAATCCTTCTCCCCAACCATCCAGTTCCACACTTGACGTCTGATGCAATTTAGATTTTATCCAGAAAAGTAACATTATAAATTACTTGTTTTAAACTGAACAAAATACCAAGGTATATTTTAAACAATTTAATCAGTCCTTGAGGAAAGGAAGGAAGGAGAGGAAGGATAGAGCTCACCAGATTGACTCCCTGTTGTTTTCTGATACTTTGGAGAGCCATAAAATGGAACTCCTTTTTCACAGGCCTCATCTGGAGTCGAAAAGCAAAAGCGCTCCAGTGAGGATGAAAGCTCTGAGGAATTTTTGTTTTCCAACTCTGCTTGTCTCCTCGCTCTCTCCTGCCTCCCTCCCCACCAGCCTGTTTTGGCCACCATTGCAGCAATTTTTGAGAACTTATCAGTAATAAACAGACTCCTGATAGGAAGCTAAAGGCTAGCAGGAAGTAAAAAACCCTCTCTCTTAATTGCAGCCCCAAATACAGCTGAAGTAAAATTAATCAACAAAGACATTACTCTTCATTAGCTGGGACTCCTTTCTCCGAGTCTTTGTTTTTTCATTTATATCTTCTTCCATCCCAGGCTTTTATCGCCAGTACACTTTGATAAAAGTCCTGTTTAGCTGTGTGACATTGCAAAAAGGGTTTCTACACACAAGAACATTCTCACCCTCTCCAAAGTATTCAATTTTTGTCTCACTTCTCCCGAAGAATTCCTGCCCCGGGGGTATTTTTACTCTACTTGAGTGTTACAAGCCTACATTAATACATTTATCCCAACTAAATTTTTAATAAAAAATTGAATCGGTTTAGAAGGCACCTAATCTCTCCCACGCTTACCTAGAATAAGCTAGGACAGAACGCTCAGGGCCAAGGAGAAGGGCATAACTTAGAAGCTAGATGCAATGTTCTTATTGATCAACATCATGTTACACCTCTTGTGAATGAGTCTGAAGATCTTCAACCAACTTAGATGTTGATTTTGAAAATTCCTTGCACGTATTTCGTTTGGCTTCAGTGGTTATGGCCAAGATCTCAAGAAAGGGCATGTGCACATACAATATAATGATGTGTGTAGCAGGAGTATTGCTTCCTGTTTCGGACCATAATAATAATAATAATAATAATAATAATAATAATAATCTGATTGCTGAAGAGGCAAGCCACTTTTCAAACTAAGCAGCAGCTTATCTGTTTGGAAAGTACTATAGCAAAAAACAAAACAACCTCCCCACCCCCCCCAAAAAAAACTCAAACAGAAAACACCCACTTTGTATACCACAGTTCTGTTAGACATTTCAAAGTGCCTACGTGCAGAAAGTCATCTTATCACCTCTGTAGCAATTACCAGTTGGCAGAAAGCCAAGATCTGCTCTCTCTCCAGACCCTTAGCAATGACCTGTGATTGGTCAATGAGTTCCTAAAGAATGAGCTCTGTGTGAGAGCTGTGTGGTTGGTTGTTAGTGGTGTACTGAAGGTTGAGAGAGAGAGACAGAGAGGAGAGATTTTATGTTTTGTTTCTTTTGTTTGTAAAGTCTGTACATAGTAAGTTATGGATACTAGTTGCTTCAATAAATACTGTATATAGTTATCCAAGTGAGTTGCTGAGTTCCTGCGTTGTGCTGTCCAGTTAATGCTCAACAGCCAGAAGCTTCAAGAAAACCTGCGGTTAACTCTGCTGTGTCCAGGACTACGTTATTTCCTGACACTAAAGCTTAAGAAGTTCAATGATTAACAGATTTCCATGCATCATCTCAATAAATGGAAGAGGCGTATGCCCAAAAATGGATGCGAGATGCTGTAAAACAGGCATGGCCAGACTTGGCCCTCCAGCTGTTCTGGGACTACAACTCCCATCATCCCTAGCTAACAGGACCAGTGGTCAGGGGATGATGGGAATTGTACTCCCAAAACAGCTGGAGGGCCAAGTCTGGCCATGCCTGCTGTAAAAGATGTCAGTGATCTTCACAATATTTTTGCAAGGTAGGCCAGTAGTATTACTATTTACATTTTGAAGATGTGTGACTGAAGCAACAAAAACACCCTACTGTCCATTTCCCCAAGTCTGAAAATCTGGAGTTTGGATGGTGATGTTGTCTCAGTAATAAAAGCTGGTCACTCTGTGAGTTTATACAGGAGCTGGAGGCTCTCTACCTTCATAGCTCTCATTCAGGCCCAAGGAAGTGTTCCTATGCAGTCCCTCTTCTCCTGAGTAGACTCCTGGGAGTGGTGACCACTTGGGCATCTGAGCTGTGGCCCTGGGAGAGATGAGACCTTCTCAGGAAGCCAGGCTAGTGGTGTGACTGGGTCTCTTAGAAATAAGAAGCTTTATTGAGGCTATTGTTATTCAAAGAATAGGTTTGTTTTGGGCTCCTTCCCTTGCATGTAGACTGGTGTTCTTCCTTTCAGAATTCTGAGGTGGACTATTCTAGGCTTAGGCCAGAACGTTCTGAAATCCTGCTCTGGATCAAGGAATGGCTCTGCCATACACATTACAGGGGTGTCCTGTCCTGGGGCAGAGGTGTCCAGATCCGATGGCTTCTCAGGATCATTGGCAACATTAAGATCCACTGGAAGGTCCTGCTTCCGTTGCTCCTCATTTGAGGAGACCTCAGGTTCAGAGCCTGGGGAGGACTGAACTATGAGATCTCCTCAGCATTATAGCTGAGATGTGGCTTAATCTGGGGACACAGGCCCACAGCTCACTCTTAATCTCTACGCCCAGCTGCCAATGAGCAAGCAAACATGCCAAGCTGGCTTCTGGGGGCTCAGGCCCCTCATAGCAACTCTGCACCTTAGTCCCAGCCTGATGGGCTCTTCCACACAGCTGGGCTAGAAGTGATCCAGGACTCTTGGACACACAGGACACACAGATCTCCTGGCACACCTCAGCAGCCCTTCCAAAGTCTGTTTTGATACAGAGAAAGACAAGAGCAGGAGGTCTGATTCTGAGCGTGCCCAGATGGTGGGTGACAAGAGGGAGGAGCTGCCAAAGGAGGAGGCAGCCAATGGTATTCCTGTGGGAATTTTTAGGGATGCAGGAGAGGACATATTGTTTAAGATATCCTATTCCAACTTGTGTTAACAAGTCCCAGAACTTAGCAGAGTCTTACATTCCCCTTTTAAACACACACAGCGGATAGCTTGCTCAGGTTCGCTAGAACCTCTGTAATAAATGTCCTGGTATTTCCCCCTTTTAATCCCTCTCAAAATAAGACACTACACAGTCTTCTATAAAAGCATAAAAAGAGTTTACTTACATAGACCATCCTGTTCACAATAAGATCCCAGAAGGCAGACTTTTAACTTAGAAAACAGTATACATGTGGAGACTATCTCCATACGGGAGACAGCCCCTTTGTCCACTCAAGAGAGCATCTTAGCCCTAACTAGATGTTGCTCTGTCGAGGAGCTGATCCAAAAGAGGAAGATGGAGTCTGGCCCCTGTGGTTTTGTGTTAACCTGCACAGGTGAGGCCACACCCATCTCCAGTTACACAGAGGAAGTTTTGTCTCAGCCCAGGAGAACAGGAAGTTCCGGCTGGAGGACTGAGACCACCTTCATGTCCACTCTAGCGATGTTGTATTTGACTGCTCTCATGTTTCACATCCCACAATTCGCTGGCTGGATGCAGAGGAAAGGCGGGAGGCACTGGCTGGAGAACCCCCAAGGGAAGAAGGCCCAGAGCCGGAGGAGTGGTGGTGGGATGACGGTGACTGGTCAGAGGGAGCAGACTGAGAGCGGGGAGGTGTTGGAAGCAGAAGCGGTAACAGGGTTTAGTGAGCAGGGAGACGTTGTGGCAGAGGTTAGTTTGGGCAGAAGTGGAGGCTGGAGGGAGTGGGGCCAGGGGACAGAGAGACAAGCTGCTGAAGAAACTCCGCTCCCCCTGGTCTCTCAGAACCAGAAGAGGTATGAAGAGGGTGGAGCAAAGACAGACATGGCGATGGAGTCTCAGACCTGCGGGGGGGGGGGGAGGAGGCTTAGGCAACTGTGGGAAGATGGGGACCTTCAGTCCCCACAACTGCCACATAGGAGCATGATCTACTGAGAAGAGTTGCTGCGCTGACTAGGCCTGGCTTCCTGAGTCAGCCTGAAATATAGAGTTGACTGACCTGCTCCTGAAACCCACTCCTGACACTAGACTACTCTGCAAAGGTAAAATGCACATTAGTTAACGCCAACCACTTTTGCTCTGACCCTGCCCAACATTGGCATGTGGTCTGAAGGAGGTTGAAAATGCAAAAATAAATAAAAATAGTGTGATGAGCACTGGATTTAGGGTGCTGTGGGCTGTCCCCCCCTCCCAGGACACCGAGCTGAGAGGGCAGAAAACCAAAAAGATCCATAATTGAGCAGATCCTTGAGGGGTGCCAAATTTTGGCCTCATACTACGAAATACTATAATACCATATACCATAATACCGTAATATGAAAGATTAAAAATCCGCCCCTCTGTGGTGTCCTGTAACTGCTGCTCCCCCCCCTCCATCATCCTGGTTTAATTCTGGCCTCATTGGATGTAACAGAGGCACCTGTTGATGCAGCTGGGGATTAAAAAGTCCCACGAGTCATAAGCAACACCCCAAAATAGAGCTCGATTGTATCCCTGAATGTCACAAGTGAACTTGCCCTTAAGTCAAGCATAAATATCTACCCCGTCTTCACAACATCAGGGCTAAGGGTGTCCTCCCAGCCTGTATTAACTATCCAAGGAATTTATCCTTCCTCTTTCCTGGCCATTTGTTGTTCCTTTAAAACCAGCGAATCTTTTTCTTTTTTCTTTTCCAGGAACAAAAGTGCCAAAATTGCTACTTTCCGAGGGACAGCGACTATAGGGCCATCTCCCTCTTAAATTAGCAGATTGGCGCTGGCTTCAGCCAGGGCTTTTATCGGCTGCCTGTGTTCACTGAGGCCAGATGATTCCAAGGAAGCCGCTTAGAGATTTAGAGCGCTGATGTGACAGGGCCTCTTTTGATTCTAGCATTCCAGCCTCCTCCTTGCAGGCAGTGTTTACACAAACCTGAGAAAAACTGCCACCGCTGCTCATCTCTCTCGTTTTTCAACCTTAATGGTAATTACATTCCACGCATGACAGGAGATTTAGCATTTCATTCAAGACGGGGGTGGGAGGAATCGCAATATTATCTTGGACGTGCCATTGCTGTGTGTTAGGTCGCAATTATGACATAGACCAAGCCTACCCACCTTGTGACCCACCAGACGTAGCACATACCAGAAGCCTCTTGTCACCAAAAACTGACCATTAGTTGGTCTGTAATATGGCAAGTTCTTAAAGAAATGGGAGTGCCGGATCACCTCATTTGTCTCCTGAGAAATCTCTATGTGGGACAAGAAGCTACAGTTAGAACTGGATATGGAACAACTGATTGGTTCAAAATTGGGAAAGGAGTACGACAAGGCTGTATATTGTCTCCCTGCTTATTTAACTTATATGCAGAATTCATCATGCGAAAGGCTGGGCTGGATGAATCCCAAACCGGAATTAAGATTGCCGGAAAAAATATCAACAACCTCAGATATGCTGATGACACAACCTTGATGGCAGAAAGTGAGGAGGAATTAAAGAACCTTTTAATGAGGGTGAAAGAGGAAAGCGCAAAATATGGTCTGAAGCTCAACATCAAAAAAACTAAGATCATGGCCACTGATCCCATCACCTCCTGGCAAATAGAAGGGGAAGAAATGGAGGCAGTGAGAGATTTCACTTTCTTGGGTTCCATGATTACTGCAGGTGGTGACAGCAGCCACGAAATTAGAAGACGCCTGCTTCTTGGGAGAAAAGCAATGACAAACCTAGACAGCATCTTAAAAAGCAGATACATCACCTTGCCGACAAAGATCCGTATAGTTAAAGCTATGGTTTTCCCAGTAGTAATGTACGGAAGTGAGAGCTGGACCATAAAGAAGGCTGATCGCCGAAGAATTGATGCTTTTGAATTATGGTGCTGGAGGAGACTCTTGAGAGTCCCATGGACTGCAAGAAGATCAAACCTATCCATTCTCAAGGAAATCAGCCCTGAGTGCTCACTAGAAGGACAGATCCTGAAGTCAAGGCTCCAGTACTTTGGCCACCTCATGAGAAGAGAAGACTCCCTAGAAAAGACCCTGATGTTGGGAAAGATGGAGGGCACAAGGAGAAGGGGACGACAGAGGATGAGATGGTTGGACAGTGTTCTCGAAGCTACTAACATGAGTTTGGCCAAACTGCGGGAGGCAGTGAAGGATAGGCGTGCCTGGCGTGCTCTGGTCCATGGGGTCATGAAGAGTCTGACACGACTGAACAACTGAACAACAACAACAACAAATATGAATTTTGCCAGTTTGCAATTTCAGTAATGAGCCCTGGCTCAGATGCGCCGAAACTGTAATGTTTTGCAATGAAAAATAGGATGATTGTAAGTGAATTTCTTTCTCTCCCCCCCATTATTTTTTTTATCTCCTATATTGTCTGGCAGAACTAAGCAGCTGGAGTTGGGTGATAGCTGTCATCTTTGCATGCCTTCAGAGGTTGCTAACATCCGTTCCTCCATGCCAATCAAAACACTCCGTGAAACACATGGGGAGATAAGGTTCATGGGACTGAACACCCCACATTCACCCTGGCAGCAGCAAAAGGAGTGGGCGATGCATTTATTGGAGGCCGGATCTGCTGTCCTGGTCAGTGTCAGACCTTGGAGTTTCAAATTTCAGCAGTGCCCAGGGCGACACCAAAATTCGGTGCCTCCACCTGTCGCACTCCATTCTAAAGTTTGTGGCACCCCTTGCAGTGCCCCGAGGCTCTGTGCTCAAATTGGTCAGACTCCCGTAAATCTGCCCCTGTCGATCTTGCCACCGGATGTGGGCACCTCACCTTGCCCCATGGAAGGGCTGGCACTAGGATCAGCAACAAGTTGCCCAGAGAGGATGGATGCATTTGAGTCCTGATTAGAAAACCTTGAGGCCACCCACCTCCTCCACCCATGGATATTATAACCTCCAGAAGGTTTTGGTTATAATATACACTGGCTTGTGAGTGCTCCAATAGAACAGCCTTTACCAAAGGTGTCATGGACTTTGAAGACACTCAAACTCAGAACGTAGTTGCATACACAAACAGCTTTTGATTTCTCTTTGGG
This sequence comes from Lacerta agilis, assembly GCF_009819535.1. Taxonomy (NCBI): domain Eukaryota; kingdom Metazoa; phylum Chordata; class Lepidosauria; order Squamata; family Lacertidae; genus Lacerta; species Lacerta agilis. Next base: position 6,201,185 of record NC_046323.1, on the reverse strand, counting down.
ATTTCTTCACCTACTATACCCAATAGAAATGCTTCTGGGTTTTTTTTTTTAAACAAATGTACACTTGTACAATTCCTTTAACTCATTATATATCATTCCCCAGTAAGCTTTTACTTTACTGCAAGTCCATCGCATATGATAGAAATTCCCCCTCCTTTTCTTTACATTTCCAACATTCCTTATTTCTACATTTTATACATTTTAGCAAGTTTGGTTGGTGTTAAATACCATCTATACATCATTTTCACAATGTTTTCTTTTAGTGCACTACAGGCAGTAAATTTAATTCCTTCATTCCATAGCCTTTCCCGTGCCTCTAACTTCTTCTTTGGCGATCCCTCGTAGCCGAGTAAGATTGTCTTCCATAAACACGGTTTCAACAATGAGTCCGTAAGTGACTGTGGAGGCCAATTCTGGACCCACACGTCCTTCCACAGTGGGGACATTGGTTCCCGGGCGGGAGTTGATCTGGTGACAGTAAAGGACTTGTTCAGCATAGGCAAGGAAAGGCCCTATAATTTTGTAACACCCCCTCCCCAAGAAGGCCATGACAACACAATCCAGCCTCCAGGTCACGGAGTTGTCCCCCCCCCCCAAATAAATTAATTAAAGGAAGTTCCTTAGAAGCAACTGCAACCCTGGTGCATATATCTTTTTATTATATGTGACTGGGATGACATGACCAAACGACATCCCAGTTTTAATGGAAGTGTATGATATCCAAATCACATTAGTTTCATTTGTAAAATTACAGATTCGATTTTAAAATTCCATGTTGCTTCCAAAGATCCTGTTAACTACTTTTTTTAAAAACAGTTTTAAGATTTAGCTCCAGCGTGGTCTTTTTTAGAAAGAGAAGAGAGACATTAAAGCACAGAATCGATTGGTTCGTGTAATGGAAATGGAATCCCTGCTTGTCCTAATTACTGTGAGCATTATTACTCTTGTCATCAATGCTGTCGTAATGCCATAAAAGTTTTTTTATTTTTATTCCTCAGGCATAACAGGGAAATCCAGCAGGAGAAGGAATACTGCCCGTTTTCACTGAGAATCCATTTCCCCTTCCAATTTTATGGTCTCATTTGGAAATCTGGGATTGGACCCAATCTGGTTGAGCCAATCTGGAACCCATTTTGACACACCTAGCTGATTGCAATCCAGTAATTACAAATCTCCAGAAACCCTATTGACTTAAATCGCAAAACCAAAATGGCAACACCTTTCTCCCCCCCCCCCACAGTAGCGTGACATTTAGAGACATGGTCACTTCTGCAGAATGGATTAACGCTACCAAATTTCAGACGGGTAGCTCCAGTGTTTTTTGTGCTAGTCACCTTTATGTTTTAAAATTAACGTAACATTTTTGTTTGTTTGTTTGTTTGTTTGTTTGTTTCACATGAGGACATGAAGTCTGGGGACATGGTAGCCCCTGCAGAGAGGTCGAGTTTCAGGGAGTTTCATGATAGCTGCCTTTAAATTTTCCTTTTTTTAAAAAAATGTGTTGTTGTTTTTAAAGGTGGGGTGGTCAGTCATTCCAATTTTCAGGTTCCTGTGCCTTCCATCAGGTTTTTTTTTTTTAAATAAGAATTTATTGGGCTTTAACAATAAAAAACACACAAAATACAAACACTACAAAAAACTACAAAACAATACAAATAACTTACACACATTTATCTATCCTTATCCTCTTTATAAACCTTATTTTGGGACTTCCTCACATCCTCTCTTCTGCGTTCATTTCTAATCTTCTTTAGTAACTTTGTAACCTTTTAAAATCTTCTTTCTCACAACTAATCCTAATCTTATAAATTCTAATCATCATATACCTAAAGTCTTATTCCTAATAAAATAAACATTACACAACTCCAACTTCTTATATCCTCTCTTAACTTCTGATTACTATAGCCTAAATCTCTACTGATTCCAATTTCAAATTTCTATTAATCACATCCTTTCTAATAATTATACATTCCTTCCAGTTCTCTTACACCGTTTCCCCCCTCTGGTTTTGGAGTTTCGTTGTCAGCTATTTATATTTCCCCTTAAAAAATCTACCTTCACCCCATACCTTTCCTAACCATTCTAACCTTTCCCTCTTTCCTTCCCATCCCCCACGGGTCCCCTCCCCTTAGTCCTCTCTTTCCAGCTCCTTCATCTTCTTTTGTAATTTCCATTGTGCCCAATTCTGGACTTAACATTTTTAATTGTTTCTTCTTCTTTCCCAGGTTGTATCCTTCTTCTTGGTAGGCAACTACTCTAACATAGCCATAAAGTATCTCTTCTCCCTTCTCTGTTACATGTTGCATTTTCCATTGTTGCTGTCCTGAGCATTAAAAATAAAATAAAAAGGCCTGAGATACTAGGCATGGACAGGCATCGCCCTTAACAAACTACAGCTCCCCAGATTCCTTGGGGGATGTTACGACTGATTAAAGTGGTACGATGCTGCTTTAAATATATAGTGCAGATGGGGAACTCAGTGACACTACTTCTGTATCTAGTTCAGATGCTTGCATTCATTTGTAAAGGAACAATATACAAGTAGAATATGTTTAGTTTCAGGTTGTGCAAAATGCACTGATGTGACACTTTCTTCATGGAAAGCAAAGAGACAGGTGGGTCCAGACCTTTACGCCATTCTGGAACTGGGTCCAGAGGTGGACACCAGAATCTTCCTTGGGGAAGGGTACTCAGTGCCCCTGCAAAGTGCCATCACCGTCCACTTTTGGGTAAATTGCCCAAATCACGTAGACACATTTCATGTGGAGAGCCAGTGTGGTGTAGTGGTTAAGAGCGGTAGACTCGTAATCTGGTGAACTGGGTTCGCATCCCCGCTCCTCCACGTGCAGCTGCTGGGTGACCTTGGGCTAGTCACACTTCTTGGAAGTCTCTCAGCCCCACTCACCTCACAGAGTGTTTGTTGTGGGGGAGGAAGGGAAAGGAGAATGTTAGCTGCTTTGAGACTCCTTCAGGTAGTGAAAAGCGGGATATCAAATCCAAACTCTTCTTCTTCTTCTCATCGGTGATCTTCTCAGCTTCTCCTATCTTCAGCTGCCATGGTCTCATACTGCTTGTCACCTTACTTCAGTAAAGGACACCAGTTACACCGCTGGACTTTTCCGTTGCTGCTATCCGTTGTAGGCCTCCACAGCTATGTTTGCTGAATCCAGTGGTTCCTTAGGCAGGGCCTGATTGAAGCGCCATTTGAGAAGTGGTTCAGGCACATCTGAATTGGTGCCTCCGCACATTCAGTCAGCCTACATGCGGTCAGCCTTGGATAGGCAAAACCGACACTTTCGGTTCCCCTCACATTCTCATTTTACCAATCTAAAGTTCCACTCCAAAATTTCTACATCAGTTTGAGATTGTATTTTTTAAGTCCTCATAAAAATCCACTAACGTTTCAGTGCAAATTTCTCACAATAAATTTCTCATTCTTGTATGCATTTTTTTGACTAATTACACATTTTTTTGCAAAACAATTCCCCCCCCATTTTCGTGTGCCGTTTTCACCATTACATTCATTTCTCTCAAATGCATTTCTGTATGCATTGCTTCGCTGAAGAACAGCAAAATTCAGGGTAGCGTGAATTTGGTAGAATGGTTGTGTTTTGCTTTGCACATTGAAACCAGATTTCTCAGCCATGTCCACCAACTCACCAATGGCTCCTCCGCAATGCCTCCTCCTCAGATGAGGACGGCCACAAATGCGAATCAGCATGGCGTATATTCAGGCTGAGAGTCCATCCTTGAGAAACACAAATGTGAATGAGTTCTTTCTGAATGGGACGGCTGTTCTTCCAAGACCAGAAAAGCTTGATGTGTGCTGATTGTTGGCGCTTGGATTTCCAGTCTTCTGACAGAAAGCAAAGACGTAACCAATCAGAAAGATTAAGGGTGATGAGGTTGAGGTTCAGCTCTGATATGAAGCGATTTAACACTTGGCTGTGCAAAACATTTAACGGGTGGAGAGCTTCCTTGTGCCTTCAATGAAGCAGAAAATCGAGCTGAAATTATCTAAAATAATGGCACCCTAGTTTAGGAGCTTTCAATGCCACCAAGTTTCATCAGGCTGACACTACCTTCATTTGGCACTTTGAACTTTATACACACAGAGATAGATATGCTGCATTAGGCAGAGAGCTGCCATTAAGAAGACCTGGTTTTTCACTCAAAATGGGCAAAACGGCAAGTGTTGGAGCCAGATGGTATGTTATGCTGAGAGATCCGTGACTGATCTCCTAATTATTATTATTTTTTAAAGGAAATTCAGCCGTGACGCTGCTAATTTGACCAGGGGCATAGCACAGAGGCTAAGGATATTTAACCCTTTCCCTGTGCACCATCTCCCGCAAGCTAAACTGACACCTCCTCCAGCTGCTATTTCATTGGGGGTGGGGGAGACTACAGGCACGTGAGACAGGTATATCCACATACACACAGAGGGAAAACCGCAGCTCGAGGGAAATTATTTGAAGTGGGGAAATGGCAGAGGGGAAAGAGTTAAACATTCCAGTCCCTGAACCATTTCCCCAATCAAATTAGCACTCCATCTCCATGGCTGCAATTTATTGTTGCTTTAAGTTGGGAGATGAATAAGATCTCCGGCATAATAGTTTGGCCCTTAACCTGGAGACTGACAAAACGTTTCCACCAGGTACACTATGTCTTTTCTGCAACTGCTCATTCTTTTTGCAAACCTTCGTTAGTCTTAGGTAAGGAATTCCATTACGAAGGTCTCTGCTTGAGGATTGATTTTAAAACAAACAAAAACATGTCGCATAGCTGGGCCCTTGCATCTTACAATGATTCTGTGACATTGCACAAGAAGCATGGAATGTGGTGATGGTCAGCTTTCATGTTTAAAAAAGCAGGTTTCTAGCCCTCAGTAGTATATTTTACATAAATATTGGTTCATACAGACAATGTCTTTTCTTTCTCATTGCTTTTCCAAACTCCTTAGTAGCTTTTGGAAGACCTATCTGTTTGAGCCTATTTCCTACCCCTTGATGATGGCAGGGATGAACTTCGATCTTTAAAATTTCAGTGGTGCCCTGTGCAAGGCCAAAATTTGGTGTCTCCTGCCTCTCACCTTCCGTTCTGCTCAGTTCACTATGTCATAGTTGTGATACCCTGCAGCGCCCCCTAGGCTTGGCGCCCAGTGTGGCGGAACCAATCGCGCTGCCCGAAAACTGCCTCTGATAATGGCTTACAACTTTGACCATGCAAACCAGAAGGGATCTGGGTCAAATATAAAGAGTAAATGGCCCAGGCAACAACATCTTTTTATGCACTTGGTGAGGCACTGCTATAATTATAGGTAGATCTGGGTCTCAGCTACATTAATAAAGAAACAACGATTTGAATGTGCTATCAACATGCAACACCAGATGGCGCCAGAGAGCAAGACTTTTTAATACGCTTTTTCCATAGGGTTTTTTTATTTCATTATAACGATCTATTTTCTGACTTACTTATAGCATATTTTTCCCCCTGTGTGCAGATCCACCCCGAATCAGGGTTCCTAAGACAGGCTCAGCCCAACAGTGAAACACTGCGAGGCAGCCAATTCTGCCCAACTACCCCAGAGCTTGGGCCATTGTTCTGCTACCAACCTCTAATTCTGCCATTATGACACAGACTTTAATTCAGATCAGAAGGCACTTGCCTGACTTTTTTTTTGCTTTAAATGCAGATACAGGTAACTCGTAACTTTCATGCATTTAAACTTGCACACATCCGGTTTTATGCACTTGTCAATTAAAAGGGGGGCAAAAAGGAGTGGGCATCTGGGGGAAAAGATTTTGGTAATCCCTCCTGCCATTGAACCCAATGTGCTTACTATATGTGATGTGGCTGTATATGGCAGAATGTAACCCATATGAGATTCACCCATATGTTAAACACTGATACTGCTATGCCCTCAAGACGTACTTTGATTCCCTGAGTGAGAAAGCCATGATAGTCAACTCCTATCTCCTAAAAGTCAGGCTATAGGAAGTTAATAGAAGCATTTCCCCCCCTCTTGACTGTCGTTCCTTCCTGCTGCTTCCGAGGCACCTCTGCCTAACACATAGCCTTCGTTTGCTTGCTCTCTGAAATAACTTTGCTCGACAGAGAGCTCAGCGTTGTTATACCATAACTGCTTTGGCAGAAGCAAATTATGTGCAGACACTTTTCAAAATCTAATGCACGCATCAGTTCCATCCACTAGAGGGCAGTAGCAGACATTCAGCTGCAACAGTCCAGTCCAGTAGTTATAAAGTTTACTGGTGCCTTTTGGGAATAAAAGTCCAGCTATAACCAGATGCTGGGACCACCTCATTACAGACCACGTTTTTAGTTCTACTGTTCTGTGGGCTTCTACACACTCTGGTGGCTGGCCTTCCACTAACAAGCCACACTTAACAGAATGATACAATGAATTGCAATGATCTCTCTCTGTGTGTGTCAAACTCTCATGACTCCTCAAAGCTAATGATTAGGTTGCTCCAAGCTGGCCCACATTGGTCAGATTGGTTCATAGAGTTGTAGAGCTGGAAGGGGCCCTGAGGATCATCTAGTCCAACCCCCTGCAATGCAAGAATATTCAGCTGCCCCATATGGGGATCGAACCTGCAACCTTGGCATCATCAGCACCATGCTCTAACCAGGTGAGCTCTCCAGGGTTCAGATGTGTTTATCCCTATTATAAATGGTTCCAGTAGTGTCGGATGCATTTAAACAGATTCCAGTTTGAAATCAATAAAATTATCAGCATTGACCTGCCATTAGATCCATTAGTTATCTTATTAGGGTTTATAAAGGGTGAGGTTTCACCTGAGGATGTGGAAGTTTTGTGTGTGTGGTTTAACATCACAAACTGATGATAAAACTGCCTTCTATGGATGACTAGTGATTGAAATTATGAGTTAAACTGACCAATATTAGGATAAGTAGAGAAAATAGAAATATGAGGAGAGTTGGTGAAATAATATATTTATTTTATCAAGAAAAGTCGTTTCTTTAGATACTGCTAAAATGATATTTATTCATTCAAATATTTATTTGTGTGATGAGCATAGCTGTCAACTTTTCCCTTTTTTAAAGGGAAATTCCCTTATTCCGAATAGGATTCCTCGTAAGAAAAGGGAAAAGTTGACAGCTATGGTAATGAGTATTTATTCATTTAAAATATATAAAGTATTTCTAATCCACTCTTGATTGCTCACACAACCCCAGAGCTGGAAACAACATTCAAATACAATAAAACAATAGTTAATTTACATGCAACTTCAATAAACAATAAGAATATACTGAGAACATAACTATGTCAAGGTGGCAATGAATACCACTTAGTCTAAGGCTTGGTTGACTAGCCACATTTTTACCCAGCGTCAAAACTCCGCCAATGTTGGGGCTACACACCCATTGTGTTCCAGGTTTCGCCTGTGCAAATCACACACACACACACTGGTGTATATATGTAGAAATCCCCAGACCTTGCGGGGTTGGATGGAGCCAATCGAAGCAATGCTAATAACAGGAGAAGCAATGTTCTGAGCAGAAACCCCTTTATTCTAGAACAAATAAAGAGAGAACTGCAGAAGTGGCTTATCCGGTGTTGTTGTTGTTCAGTCGTTCAGTCGTGTCTGACTCTTCGTGACCCCATGGACCAGAGCACGCCAGGCACGCCTATCTTTCACTGCCTCCCGCAGTTTGGCCAAACTCATGCTAGTCGCTTCGAGAACACTGTCCAACCATCTCATCCTCGGTTGTCCCCTTCTCCTTGTGCCCTCCATCCGGTGTGGAGGAGCTAAAATGCCAGTTTCCTGCCAATGTCATCACTACCGTTACCGAGATGGGGAGGGGCAAGGCAGCGGGGGATGGGGAAATTGACGGTCTGTGCCTGCACAGTTCTGCCTCCCAACCACTTTGCCCCTCTCCCTCCTGGGAAGCCATGTCCTCCTCACCCTCCAATGTCCTCTTGCCGAAAGCCTACAGGCCCATAATGCAGGTTCCATATTGCATAGAGGTCTATGTGCACATAGTGCTGTAATGCATACATACCCTCCAACATTCCTCTGATGAAAACAGGGACATCCCATTCCATCATCATCATAAGAACTCTACTATTTATACCCCAAGGGACCCAGGTGACGCTGTGGGTTAAACCACAGAGACTAGGGCTTGCTGATCAGATAGGTCGGCGGTTCGAATCCCTGCCACGGGGTGAGCTCCCGTTGCTCGGTCCCAGCTCCTGCCCACCTAGCAGTTCGAAAGCACATCAAAGTGCAAGTAGATAAATAGGTACCACTCTGGCGGGAAGGTAAACGGCGTTTCCGTGCGCTGCTCTGGTTCGCCAGTAGCGGCTTTGTCATGCTGGCCACATGACCCGGAAGCTGTCTGCGGACAAACGCCGGCTCCCTCGGCCTATAGAGCGAGATGTGCGCCGCAACCCCAGAGTCGGACATGACTGGACCTGATGGTCAGGGGTCCCTTTACCTTTACCTATTTATACCCCACCCATCTGGCTGGATTGCCACTCTGTGTGGCTTCCAACATATATAAAACAAAATAAAACAATAAACATTTAAAAAACCTTCCCTACTCAGGGCTGCCTTCAGGTAGCTCAGGGTTCGGATAACTCCATACCCTCCAACATTTCTCCAATGAAAATAGGGACAGAAGTGGGACATTCCAGGATCAGATCAGAAACCAGGATGGCTTCTGTAAATCAGGGACGTCCCTGGAAAATAGGGACACTTGGAGGGTCTGTGCATAGGCTTCTTACATGTGGACATTGTAGGGGGGGGTAAGGAGCCTCATGACACCAGAGGCCCCTCCACATGGGGAGCTTCCATCATGCAAATAACATGTGAAGGAAATTACCGAGGTCCCAGGGGCAGCTGATGAGAGGGTTTGTACAAGCCCATGTCTTCTCGACAATATCACTGTGCTTAGGTCACCTGGTACTGCTCACCTGAAAACAAAGAAACTGAATGGAACATCTACACATTATGCGCGGGGCTGCCTCTGAAGACACATTGGAAACTTCAGGAAACTACAGATTGGCAGAACAAATTCCAGGAGTACCGGTATGTTGAGATGGCCCAGTTAACTAATAGCCTGAGAGGAAATAACAGACAGGTTTTCTTGCAGAAATGGGAGAGATATAGAGTGTATTTACAAGGCATTAACAATGGTATAAAGTCTGTGGCGGTCTTTGAGTGACCCTGGAGGTAAAATAATTGTATGAAACAAACTAAGGCTGTATCCGGGTTTCAGAATGTATTGGAAATAAGCCAAAGGATAAAATGAAAATGTTAAGTACTTTCGCAAGCAGAAAAGGTATGTTCATCGGAAAAGATTGGAAGTCTATAATTTATTTAATTTTTATTTTTGTTATTTTTGGTTTTTTTTAATTAGTATATATATGTTAGTTTTTTTGTTTTGTATCTTATTATTCATTGTTATTAGTATTATCATCATTATTGTTTTTGGTTGTAAACGATTTATTAGTATTTGGATTGGAAAGGTATGATATGGAAAATTTGTAAATTTGTAAACTATGTAAATGTTGATAATATCGTTAATAAAGGAATATTCATTTTAAAAAAAGGGAACTTCAGCTGGTGCAGAATTCAGCGGCTAGGTTGCTCACCGGGGGCAAGACAGTTTGAACATTTTACACCAATCCTGCACTGCGCTGCCTGCCAGTTAGTTTCTGGGCCCAATTCAAAGTGCTGGTTTTGACCGATAAAGCCTTAAATGGCCCAGGACTGCAGTACTTCAAGGACCGCATCTCCCCTTATGAATTGACACAGACCTTGCGGAGGGAAGTAACACAAAACGGCCTCTTCTGAACTGGTTCCACACTTGTGGAACGCTCTCCTCAGGAAGGCTTCCCTGGCACCATCATTACAAATCTTTAGATGCCGGGCGAAAAACACTCTTCTTCTAGGCCTTTTGGTGAATTAAACAATCTGTGGCCAATTAAACTGCATGGGTGCGGGGAGGGTTATTGTTTCGTTTGATTTTAATGTTATATATTTCTGTGTTTTTATACACTGGTACCTCGGGTTACATACGCTTCAGGTTACGGACTCCGCTAACCCAGAAATAACGCTTCAGGTTAAGATCTTTGCTTCAGGATAAGAACAGAAATCGTGCTCTGGTGGTGCAGCGGCAGCGGGGGGTCCCATTAGGTAAAGTGGTGCTTCAGGTTAAGAACAGTTTCAGGTTAAGGACGGACCTCCAGAACGAATTAAGTTCTTAACCAGAGGTACCACTGTGCTGTAAACTGCCCCATGATCCCTGGATAAAGAGCGGCATACAAATTTAATAACTAAACAAAGAAATAATAATAAAAATTCAAAGCTCCTGCTGTTCCATGTAGGGTGATGTAATCAAAAGAAATGCGACTGGATGTTTCTCTTTTATTTTATTTTCAAAAAAAGCTTCTTTTCCCTTTCCGTAAAACTAAGAAGAAGAAAAAACCTATGGATCAATTTTTAATAAGATTGCCATTGGCAAGCCCATTGCAACATTAGCAAACATTTAAATACTAATTAGCTAAGCCACTGCTAATCTCCCTTCGGCAGAGCTCACGATCCCAACTGTCAATTAAGGCGGGCTCTGTTCCCAAGGCAGGAAAGGTCACAGGGGAGTGCTCAGTCAGCTGTAAGATCATGTTAACGCAGATTGAAAAGTAATAACCTCAATAGAGGAGGAGGGGGGGGGAAGGCAAAACTTTCCTCTACCTATTTAATGTAATTACATTAAGAATAGGTGTGAAGGGAAGGAGGGCACTCTTACAAAGAAAGCCAGCAGCCGCAAGTCCCCTTAGCCGCCATCAAAAGGCCCATTAATCTTGTCTGAAGGGACAAGCAATCTTAGGGTGAAGACACGCACCACAGTTTTGGAGAAGAAAGGCCCACTGGGAACACTCTCCAGAGATGAGCTTTGGCTGCAAGTCTGAATCAGGAGCAGGTGATCAGGTGGCATTTAGCCCCTCCCTCTCCTCCTTAGACCACACCCCTCCCTCATAGCCCCACCCCTTTAAACGAAAAGGAATGATGACCAACAGGGCCACCTCCTATTGGCAAAGAAAAATTCAAGCATCAGTATTCCACTAGTTATTGTACTTTTCCGTGTATAAGACGAGGGCTTTTTTACTAAAAAATTATGTAAAAAAATCAGGGTTCGTCTTATACATGGATAGTGCATAGCGGGGACGTGGGATTGGTTGCTGCCGCGAGCCGGAGATTGTCAGCAGCTATGTGGCGTGCTATTGGTGGGTGTGGCAAGGGCTGGCGTCGACAGGCTGTCGCTGCGGCAATAGGGCTTTCGATTGGCGTGGGGACAGATGACAGGTGGCTATTGTGATGCATGAGAGTGGCAGCGTAGGTCAGGCGGGTGATTTTCGGCAATCCCCCCTAAAAAAAGCTCAACAAGTCTGGGCCAACACCACCAAAAGAAGCTCAACAACTCTGGGGCAATCTCCCCCCGTTTTCCTCTCCAAATTTTTCTTAATTTGGAGTCCCCCAAAATAGTGGACGTCTTATACATGGGGGGGTGTTATACACAGAAAAATACGGTACCTTTTAAATTTTGGGTGGTCCACATTATTTATTTCAACCATTTATTTTAGCAATTTAATTATAGTCATGATGATGATGGTGGGATGTCCCAGCTATGATAAATCCTTGGATGTCTCCATTGAGCTCCACGGCCTGCTGTCCCTCCTGTCCCTGGGGACACTTAAAAATACAGTAGCTTCTCAGTGTAAACAGGAAATGACCTATCCAGAGAATAAGATGGTTCTCCAAACCTGTTTTATATCTATGCGTCTCTTTCTTCATTCCTTTCTCGCTACTCCATTCTCTTCCCTCTCCCACCTGTTACAGGTGGGTAACCGTGTTGGTCTGCCATAGTCAAAACAAAATAAAAAATTCTTTCCAGTAGCACCTTAGAGACCAACTAAGTTTGTTCTTGGTATGAGCTTTCGTGTGCATGCACGAAAGGTATCTGAAGAAGATACCTTTCAGGTATCTGAAGAACTGTGCATGTACATTCAGGTATCTGAAGAAGTGTGCATGCACACAAAAGCTCATACCAAGAACAAACTTAGTTGGTTTCTAGGGTGCTACTGGAAAGAATTTTTTATTTTGTTTCTCTCCCACCTGGTAAACAGTTTTCCCTTCCTGGTCGGCCCATCAGTGGCCACTGAGTCCTTATCGGCCAGGTTGGGTCTCTTCCCACCCCAGGCTTTTTCTCAAGGCCTGCAAACTTTGGGGTTGCCCTACGTCTTCTCATACCCTTCTGCCTGGGCTTGGGTTACATAGAGAGCCTGTGTGGTGCAGTGGTTAGAGTGTTGGACTAGGACCTGGGAGACCAGGGTTCAAATCCCGACACAGCCATGAAGCTCACTGGAACAGTCCCTTGGGACAGTCACTCACTCTCAGCCCAACCTACCTCACAGGGTCGCAGTGAAGATAAAACAGGGGAGAACTTATGTACACCCCCTTGAGCTCCTTGGAGGAAATGTGGGTGATAAATGTGATAGATAATACATAAGTAATTTGCGGAAGTGCAGGAGAACTTGAACTTGAATCAGAAACAGAGACAGACCCATGAGGAGGAACCAGCTGAACTGCGCAGGTGTGCGATTACAAAGCATGCAAAAGTGCTGGCCTGTTAATGCAAACGGACACTTTTTCATTTTTAAATGGACTTTCCTCTCTCCCGTGATCAACTACCAGAAGACATACCAGTTCACGATATCTCCTGAGAGACACAAATTAAAACGAAATAGGGCTCTGCTGATAAAAAGAAAAGGGCAGCTCAATCACCTGGAACACCCCCACCCACAAATATGAGCATGACTGATGATTCCTGACCCTGAGATCACTTTAAAGAAGTATATAAAACTGTATTTTCTTCTTTAACTTTAGGCTTCCAACCTGAGAATTAAGTGCCTTTCCAGAACTATAGATAACCAGTGCCGTTTGTTTTTTTTTTTGCTTGTAACGTATCGGGTAATTTATAACTGCTCTAAAGTGGAGCTTAGTTTGATGTAATTGTGATGGGGCCTTGGGACTCCTGTACCCCAATGTTGATGTCTTGTTTGAAAACCACAGACATGAAAATGAACAGGTCTAATGAGTCGTAAGTTGCAACAAAGGATCTCTTTATTTGCCAAGTCTTTTACAATTTGCAGCTATATTCCCTTCAGCGTTTAGATTATGTTGAGGGGGGGTTTGGCCCCCTTACCTCTTGAGCAGACACCCTTAGGCACTGCTTTTAGAAGGGTGTGTGATTTGGTAAAAATTGAGGGGAGTCAGGGATGGGGCTTGTGGGTTTCCTTCGGGGGTCTCCTGCTTCCTCCTTGCTCCTTTGAGCATTGTGGGTGTTGCCACTGGTAGAACTAGCTATCCCAAATTGCTCCAGTTACAGGTATTTTATTTTTTATTTTGTTCCAAATTGCTCCATGCAGAGTAATTTGAAGCATTGTTTTCCAGTTGTGCAAAAGATATCCGCACATGATAGCTAAGGGCCTCTTCACCCAAGGCACACAACCTGCTTCTTTCCTTAACATTGTTGCTTGACTTCCTCCCGTCTACCCTTCCTGCGTTCATTGTCCTTCACCTTTAGTAATTTCTTTACATTGTACCAACCATATTTTCCAAAAAATTTTTTTACCCATTTCTTAAATTATTTTCTTAATTCATTATTTCACATTTCATTAACATTAAAAATGAGAAACGGGGAGAAAACAAAATTGAGAGTGTCATCCATTCCGACTAAGGCCATACTTCTACTAGGCCCCCTCCCCCAAGTATAACATTGGTCATAGGGTCTAGGAAATTTTTGTCCTTCTTTTCAGGCAAAATACATTGGGGCATCCCTGCCTTTGCTCCTGCACCAATTCTGCACTGGTGCAAATCCCAAATCAGAGTTGCCATTAGCCAGGGGGGAAGGAGTATACAACCCCTTCACTTGTGCCTATACATTTTCCTAGTGCTTTTTTTCTAAAATAAAATAAAATAAAATAATAAGTATTTAGGAGTACTCTCATTTTGACTAAAAATAAATAAATAAATCACAATTTTATAGTTCAAATCGGAAAAAAATAAATACAGTAAATGGACAAAAGTACAAAGATTCACAAAATGTTTAGGGGTATGCGTCCCCCCAGGGAAAAAAAAGCACTGCATTTCCCCCTCTGTGGCTAACACCAGCTCTTAGGGGAGGGGGTTGTGAGGTTTGCCCCCACAAACTGGCATGGAGGAATCAGCTCAACTCTGCACACATGCAGGAGTCCCAATCCAACCGCCCACAACTGCTTTTTGCAAATAAAAAATAAAATAAGAACCACCAGCTGCCTCCATCAATCTCCAGCATCATGTCAACTTTGACCCTTAGCGCTCATGTTCTTGAATTTATATGCATGACTTAAGGGAAGATGCGTCTTTCCCCCACTTCCAGCGTACATTTGAGTTCTAGAGAACCGGGGTGGGGTGGGGTGGGGGGCTGATGCCTGAAGAATGGCAAACCGTAGCAATCCACGCCAGCAGCAATTTTCACAAGGTACTCCACCTGGACCCAGGTGGCGCTGTGGGTTAAACCACTGAGCCTAGGGCTTGCCGATCAGAAGGTCGGCAGTTCGAATCCCTGCGATGGGGTGAGCTCCCGTTGTTCGGTCCCAGCTCCTGCCCACCTAGCAGTTCGAAAGCATGTCAAAGTGCAAGTAGATAAATAGGGACCGCTCCGGCGGGAAGGTAAACGGCGTTTCCGTGCGCTGCTCTGGTTCGCCAGAAAGCGGCTTTGTCATGCTGGCCACATGACCCGGAAGCTGTCTGCGGACAAACGCCGGCTCCCTTGGCCTATAGAGCGAGATGAGCGCCGCAACCCCAGAGTCGGACACGACTGGACCTAATGGTCAGGGGTCCCTTTACCTTTACCTTACTCCCCAAATGCAAAACAGGGGGGGTCATGTGCCAGAGACATCATATATCAGAAAATGTGGGCTGTCCCTGATGAATAAGGGCCGTCGGAATGTATCCCATCATCTAACACAAAATGTTCCCGACGGATCACAGAGGAAAAATCATAATTCTTTCCAACGCTTTGTCCCCCCCACCCCCGCCCCCAGCCCAGATTGCACACGTGCTGCCCACGTAGCCAATCTTTGAGCAGCAAGAGAGGAGTTGGGCAGAATGTTTCGGAGAAGCCCAAGTTCTCCGCAGCAACATTTCTTCTCCGACAGCCCTGCTATTTCATCAGCGAGAGTAAAGCTGCTGTCATCCACCTCTCCTGCCTTTCCGCAGAGGGGTGAAGAAGAGGTGATGTCTCACAAGAGTCCTTTGTGCAAGTTCTCTTACCAACCCAAAGGTCGTGGTGATTTCTCTGCCTCTGACTAAGCTCCTTCCCTATCTCCATATCACCAGCTCATACTTGTCAGAGGGGATTTATCCATGGGCCTCATAAAAATAGTTTGGAAGAGCAAAACGCGTTGCTTTCGGAATGCATAAAATTCCACCGATGGAAAGGGGTGCGAGTGGGGTTGAACCAAAAGTTTAAAATTGAAATAAAAGTTAGTTTATCTAACCGTTGTTGCGATGTCCATGCCTCTTTACAAAAAACACCTTCTGTTCACGAGAGACACTCCCAAACTATGCCCAGATTCATGAATCTCCACCATCCCTGACCGTTGGACATGCAGGATGAAGAAGATGGGAGTTGGAGTCCAATAACATCTTGAGAGCCAGTTTGGATTTGATATCCCGCTTTATCACTACCCAAAGGAGTCTCAAAGCGGCTAACAATCTCCTTTCCCTTCCTCCCCCACAACAAACACTCTGTGAGGTGAGTGGGGCTGAGAGACTTCAGAGAAGTGTGACTAGCCCAGGGTCACCCAGCAGCTGCATGTGGAGGAGCGGAGACGCGAACCCGGTTCACCAAATTACAGGTCTGCCGCTCTTAACCACTACACCACACTGGCTCTCATATGGAAGTTCTCATATGGCTCCCATTGCCAGCTATGGGAGAAAAAAATCCATGTGCTCTATCTAAGACTCTTTCTCTCCCCATAGCTGGTAATGGGGAAGCACTGCTGGATCATGGCCTTGGTCAGGCCAACTGGAGCAAGGTCCGGCGTTTTAATGAGACTCCTTTAGGAAAATGGAATTAGAGATGTGCAGCAAATCAGAGAAATCTAATGGAGACTCTCCATAGTCTGAACTACAGGTGTCAAAAATAGCAGTTCTAGTTTATTCTCTCTGTGTGTCCTTCGTACAGCCACAGATTGCACCTATCACATTTCCAGTTAATATCATTGAATTCAAATCCATAGCCATAATGTATTGATGTTAATTTGATATTAATTTAATCTTAGCAGACTGCATTTTATTATATTTCCTACCATTTTTATTTGTGTATGGCGTAAAGAGACAGGTAAAATTATAAATAATAAAATACTTTTATGGCATACTCATTTCTATAATTTTTTTTATGGTATGGCAGGACATTGCCACACATATTTCATTTTCTGAAATGGATTGATTTGAAGGGGGCTTTGCATTCGCATCTACTCTAATCCGGCCTTTTTTCTGAACCTGAAGCTTTTTACAAATGCTCTCCATTCACCTCTTGTTGGCAAAGTCACACATTGTTGGAAGAAACAGACTTTTCAGTGCTACTGATTCCATAGCCGCATTCTCCTACCACCTTCTCATCCATCAGCCCTCTTTGTGAAATAGGTGTTGATGTGCAAATAGGGACACACTCTCCCCACAATCAGCAGCTTTTGTTACCCTTCAGCAAAGGATCACAAAGGCTTCCGGGTGTTTCAGAGTTGCCTG
Organism: Lacerta agilis; assembly: GCF_009819535.1. Lineage (NCBI taxonomy): Eukaryota > Metazoa > Chordata > Lepidosauria > Squamata > Lacertidae > Lacerta > Lacerta agilis. The sequence continues at coordinate 6,184,341 of NC_046323.1, read as the reverse complement.
AACGTGACAGTTTCCACACAAATGCCTAATCTGACAAAAAGACATCATTTTTATTGTTTATTTCAGAACTAGGTCTCTAAAAAAAGTAGGTGTCAATTACAAAGGATTCATATTGTCCCTCCATCGTCCCAAAACCCACCCTCCCATCTCCAACTACACTGTTGTATTAAGCATCTTCACTTAGTGTGAACTGCTTGTTTACCATTTCTTTTCACAGTGAAAGAGAAAAAGGAGCGTGGCAGAAAATAGAAAGACAGAGAGAGAGAGAGAAGCGAAGGAAGTAGAAGAAATAAAAAACAGGGAAAGGAAAAAAATGCAAATAACGAAGATTGGTTTGATTAGCCCACATATAGCTCAAATAAACCGCACCAAAACGGTCTGAAATGTGTCCTCTGTTATAGAAGGTCTTTTTGTGTCCTTCTAACATTAATACAGTTAAACCACAGAGCCCAGGGCTTGCTGATCAGAAGGTCCGCGGTTCGAATCCCCACGACGGGGTGAGCTCCCGTTGTTCGGTCCCTGCTCCTGCCCACCTAGCAGTTCAAAAGCACGTCAAAAGTGCAAGTACCGTAGATAAATAGGGACCGCTCCGGCGGGAAGGTAAACGGTGTTTCCGTGCACTGCCCTGGTTCGCCAGAAGCGGCTTAGACATGCTGGCCACATGACCCGGAAGCTGTACGCCGGCTCCCTCGGCCAGTAATGCGAGATGAGCGCCGCAACCCCAGAGTCGGACATGACTGGACCTAATGGTCAGGGGTCCCTTTACCTTTTAACATTAATACAAGGAGATAATGAAGCCCATCATCTCACTCTCTCTCGAAAGACAGATGTTATGCAGGGTTGAATTGTTTGCTTTGAATTACAGTAATACTTTAGCTTAGCAGAAGTGACCTTCATTTGCTTTTCTTCTCTAAAGCTTGAATTTCAGGGTTCTTTTGCTGAAGGGCAAATAATCAAAGAATACAGAAATTATTCTGAGTAAATGAGGGAAATAGTAATAATCTGGTTCGTCTTAACTTTCTAGTCTCTGGATCTGAAGGCAGTGATGAATGTGTTAGACTGGATAAAAGAGAAGAGAATATTTGTTTTGAAATAAGTCTCTGCTTTTTGCTAAATCACCACATGTATTCACATTTCACTTAATGCCCCCCCAACATAACATAAGTGTTGGTGCTGACCTTTAAAGCCCTAAATGGCCTCGGTCCAGTATACTTGAAGTAGCGTCTCCACCCCCATCGTTCTGCCTGGACACTGAGGTCCAGTGCCAAGGGCCTTCTGGCGGTTCCCTCACTGCGAGAAGTGAAGTTACAGGGAACCAGGCAGAGGGCCTTCTCGGTAGTGGCGCCCGCCCTGTGGAACGCCCTCCCACCAGATGTCAAAGGAAAAAACATCTGACTTTTAGGAGACATCTGACATCTGTTTAGGGAAGTTTTTAATATCTGAAGGACTATTGTATTTTAATATTTTGCTGGAAGCTGCCCAGAGTGGCTGGGAAACCCAGCCAGATGGATGTGGTATAAATTATTATTATTATTATTATTATTATTATTATTATTATTATTATTATTATTATTAACAGAGGCTAGCATACGTGTGGTTAGAATGTCATGGCTAGCTCAGTATCATTTCTATGTTCAAATGAAATGCGAAGAATTTAGAATCGGCGGCAGTAAATGGGAAGGGTGCACGGGATGTATGAGCAGCTAGTCTTTCAGTGCTGACGTCAGAGGAGGATTTTGGGCAGCAGAGGTCCACAGTCACGTTCAGCAGTGACCAGGAGGAGCCCCAAATGCAGATAGGCTATCGTATAACAATAAAACACAGTGCCATCCATTTAAACAGGGGGAGACCAAGGAGGCCAGAGTCTAGTTATCTAACAGCACCACTGCAGCCTATTTGATTTTCTCATTCGGTTTCCTCGGAGTGACCTCACGTCGCTCTGTTTATGCTCAGCACCTACAGCTGATGCACACAAAGTGGCCCCAAAGTGGCAGGGTTTGGGATGGCAGGGAGGGCCCTGCTGACAGTGGCGTAGGAAGGGGGCGAAGGGGGTGGGGCGCCCCAGGTTCCAGACTGGAGAGGGTGACACTCTGGGGGCCCCCCCCAGCGCAACGCCCCTCGCCTCTGCCCAAGCAGGAAATAGCAACGCGTGTGCCTAGCAGGTTAGCCGTCGGCACGTGCTTTGCTGCTTGGGCTGCGGGTGGAGGTGAGTTGCGGGCCAAGCCCCGCCCTGCCCCTCCGTCTGCAGCCCGTTCCTTCCCACTCGGGCTGTGGGCAGAGGGGCGGGCTTCTCTTGGGCCGCCTCTGCTCAGTAGCGCACATGCGCAGCATCGCTACACATGCGCCGAACGTAGCCTCTGCTTGGGCTGCCTCTGCAGGTGGAGGGGCAGGCTTCTCCCTGGCTTGCCTCTGCTCAGTAGCGCACATGCGCAGCGTCACTACACATGCGCCGAACATAGCAACGCTGCGCATGTGTGCTACGGAGTGACTCCGCCCCTGGATTTTCTGCCCCGGGTGTCAAAGCGGCTTCCCCTGCCCCTGCCTGCTGATCACCCTCCCCCACACTGGAGACACACCACGAAGCAGCTCCTGCCTCACATGTTCAGGACCGCAGCCTTCTAATCCTTACATCCTTTTTCATCTTTCCATATCCCATTTCACCACAAACTCCCCAGCAGGTGTCTGTTAAACCCGATCATAAGGTAGCCGAACCCTCATGGTCAAAGGCAGAGTGGCGAGACAAACGGCAATGAATCCATGTATGAGGTTTCCTTTCCCAGTCATATGCCGGAGCGGAATACTAGGAAGTGAAGGCCATGCAGCCTCTGGTATCGGATTACCTATTTTTCTGCCCCTTTTAAAAGCATTACAACCTGAAGGATGGGTCCCACTGGAAATCAAACACAGATCTGCTGCATATCATGTCACTGAGCTCTTAAAAATACACCCACACCCAAGTAGAACACGAAATAAACCAAAATTGTGTGCTATTTTGCCTCTCCCCAGATTGTTGCTTTAGCAATCAGATCATTTCTGTCACAATTTTGGGGCATTATTTGAATACTTTTAGTCTTACAGTTGGAAAATGCTTACAAATCTAGTTTCAGGGCTATGGATGAAAGAGTGAAATCCATATCAGTTTGACACGATATACAGGGCAATCCTAATCATATCTGCTTGAATTCAGTGGGGCTTATTCCCAGGTAGAGATGGGCAGATCTGTCCATTTGTGCTGTCTTGGTTTCTTGTTTTCACCATCTTCAGTGGAGTTCGCCACATTTCCATATCTGTTTGCAATTTCTTTCATGAAAACCCACAACGCATTTTAATGCAACCCCCCCATAGACACATTTTTGCCAATCCATTTCCCCAGACATAATGTATTTCTATGTTATTTTCACAAATGTATGCATTCTTCTGCACATTACTTGGCTGGAGAACTTCACGGCAAAATTCAGAGAAATGCAAACAGTTATCGCTGGATTCCAGCTCTTGACATTTGTCCATGTGAAAAAAGGCGTGTCAAAATTAAGTTGCTGGAGATACATTAGAAGTTAGGACACGGGAAACAGAACAAAATTAGGACTGGATTATTTGCCACCCTAAGCAGACTTTTGTGTAATGAATCTTGGCACTCTCACGGTTTCGACAAAACTCGATTGTCAAGTAAAATGAGATTAAATGGGTTCAAATATGTAGGAGGTAGCTATGAATCTTGTTTTTCCTTAAATGTGATGGGTTGGGGGGGGGGTAAATCCCACTGTAAAAGCAACTTTTCTTTTCCATCCCCCACTGAGATCAGAATGGATATCACCCCTCATTCTGGGATAATAATAATAATAATAATAATAATAATAATAATAATAATAATAATAATAATAATAATTTATACCCCGCTCTTCCCCGCCAAACCGGGCTCAGGGCTGCTAACACAAATAAAATCACATCAAAAACATAAAACAATTCATTAAAATACAGATTAAAATACAATTTAAAATTTAATTTAGACTGCAGCTTCATTTTTAAGTAGCCCACCAATCACACCAAAAGAATGAAACATCGGGGTTAAACTGAAACCAACCCAAAGGCCAGGTGGAACAGCTCCGTCTTGCAGGCGGAAAGATGCCAAATCTCGCAGGGCCCTGGTCTCTTGTGATAGACCGTTCCACCAAGTCAGAGCCAGTACTGAGAAGGCCCTGTCCCTAGTTGAAGCCAACCTAGCATTCTTGTGGCTCGGGACCTCCAAAAAGTTATCTTTTGAGGACCTTAAGGTCCTACCCGGGACATACCAGGAGAGGCGGTCCCTTAGGTACGAGGGTCCTAAGCCGCATAGGGCTTTAAAGATCAAAACCAGCACCTTAAACCAGACCCTGTACTCCACCGGCAGCCAGTACAGCTGGTAAAGCACTGGATGAATGTGGTCCTGCGGCAAAGGGAACCTTTCCCTAAGGGTCATAGTTATGCAATGTGTTTGTACGTACTATCTCCATTCCAAACTTGGGGATACACCTTCACTTGCTCCCCACTGACTTCACAGTGAGACTGGACACCCCCTACAATATATGTAGCTACTCACTCTGGATTTCAACACTTATCCAGTTTAGCCCTGAGAGGATTCTAGGGTGTGCTCTCCTTTCACATTGATTGCTGGCCATGCTGGAAATGTAGCATAGATTCTGATTTGCACAATGCTTCCAAGATGGCAGCTGCTGGGTGCTCGGCACGGGCGTTACACCCTTATTGTGGCACACACAATCATGCAGCAAGGAACTATGCACTTTCTTTCTCTGTAGAAAGACTGATCTGAGTGGGCTTTGCATGCACCTTTGAATTTGTGGTTCCGTTTCTCTCCCCCCCCCCAACTTTATTCAACTTTATTTAGATTTAGATTCAGCAATTTCACAACGAGTTTAAAAACCTTTCACAGATGCAAATACAAAAGAATAGCAACAACCACAAAAGGTAAAAAACAAACAAAACATACAAACAAACAAACAAACAAACAAACAAAAACAACAAAAATGAAAACCACAAAAAGTAGAAAAGGGGGAAGGGAAAGAGAAGAAAGAAAAAAAGAAAAGAAACGAAAAGAAAAGAAAAAGTAAGACTAAGTGTATAGTCATGTAAGTAACTTCTTCCAATGCAAGAGAGATACAAACGAAGGAAACCAAAAGCAGTAATTAATTCTACTTATACATTATCCAACTTTTTTATCTTTCCAATATTTCTCCCTGCATTGCTGCAGTTCCATACAAATAATCTATACAATTCCATACAAATAGTCTATACAGTGACTTCCACCTTCCATGCAGTACTTTACTTCAAATTCATCATACCGTCTGTTTTAAATCATTTTCCTATCTTATATCTTTCTTAATTTAATTCAAGATAAATTTTCCTACTTTCTTTCCTTTCTTCACGAATTTCTTTCACTCTAAACTTAACCAGATTGTCGATTTTGATCCTTGTTTTTTAAAATATTCGTTCAAACATTCCCACTCTTTTTTCACTGAACTTCTGGGTTTACCTCTTATTATATCTGTTAATTTTGCCAGTTCTAAATATTCACATACTTTACAGAGCCATTCTTCCCGGGAGGGTACAGATTTCTCTTTCCAATATCTTGCCAGCACTGTTCTTTCCGCGGCCGTGGCATATAAATAGACAGTGGTTTTGTCCTTCGGTATCTCCTCATTTAATATCCCTAGTAAATATGCTTCTGGGGTCTTATTAATGTTGATCTTAAATATTTTTTTCAGTTCTTCATGCATGGTGCATGGTGCGGTTCCGTTTCTCTTAGGACAGGAAACCTAGGCGAGAATTCTAAAATAATCTCAAGTATACATATAAGATTCTACTTTCTACTTTCTTCAGTGTGTGTGTGTGTGTGTGTGTGTGTACACTAATGGCCTCTCTAACATCTGGTGCATTTGGTCTTGAATAAGTGAGTTGTCATTGTGTCCAGGCCCTTAATAGCATGCTAATCACGTTTCAGGCAACAGAGGAGGATGTTAGACTCTCTCTTTATCAACCCAAGACTCATCATGCTCCCCTACACGGGCTCCACCAACTCCATTCAGAGTCTCAGCATTCAGGAGATAGCAGCTGTCAGTTAGGATGATCCCATGCAGTGTTTTACAGCCACTGGATTGCGGCTTGGTCCTCATTAAACAGAGAAACAGCGGTCTGTGTTGGTTTTGGCACAGCGTCATACAAAGGGCATGATTAGTTGCCCATCCGTTTGTACTCAGTCTAGTTTTGTACACCAAGTGGCTATTGCTATACACAATTAAATGGCTCCAGGTTTTTATTTATTTATCCCATTTTTATTTTGCCGTTCTCCAAGGGGCTCGCGAGCCCTTCCCATTATTGCCCAAACAATCCTGCGGTGTAGGTTTGGCTGAGTGACAGTGACTGTGTCCCAAGGCAGTCTGGTAAACGTCAATCCCAGGAGAACAGGTCTCACATTCCCTGTGGCATGCCATGCCTTTGTGGGCTAAACTGATGGGCCCACGGAGGGATCTCTACCGGAGTGAACCGGCCCAGGTGAGGTAAACCTTGCCGACCCCTGATTTAAGGAAAGCGGACTTCTCCCATCATTGTACAGGTGAAACTCGAAAAATTAGAATATCGGGGAAAGGTTCATTTCTTTCAGTAATTCAACTTAAAAGGTGAAACTAATATATGAGATAGACTCATGACATGCAAAGCGAGATATGTCAAGCCTTTATTGGTTATAATTGTGATTATTATGGTGTACAGCTGACGAGAACCCCAAATTAACAATTTCAGCTTTGGGGTTTTCATCAGCTGTACGCCATAATCATCACAATTAGAAAAGACAAAGGCTTGACATATCTCGCTTTGCATGTCATGAGTCTATCTCATATATTAAACTCCAGTAGCTAATGAAAACAATTGCTTACATAAATGGACTTTTCCACAATATTCTAATTTTTTGAGTTTCACCTGTATTTAGACCTGAATTTGGGCAGGGAAAGTAGGCTAGTAATTCAATGATCAATAGCAGCTAAGCTGTATAACACCAAACACTTTTGTTGTTGTTCAGTCGTTCAGTCGTGTCCGACTCTTCGTGACCCCATGGACCAGAGCACGCCAGGCACGCCTATCCTTCACTGCCTCTTGCAGTTTGGCTAAACTCATGCCAGTCGCTTCGAGAACACTGTCCTACCATCTCGTCCTCTGTTGTCCCCTTCTCCTTGTGCCCTCCATCTTTCCCAACATCAGGGTCTTTTCCAGGGAGTCTTCTCTTCTCATGAGGTGGCCAAAGCACTGGAGCCTCAACTTCAGGATCTGTCCTTCTAGTGAGCACTCAGGGCCGATTTCTTTGAGAATGGATAGGTTTGATCTTCTTGCAGTCCATGGGACTCTCAAGAGTCTCCTCCAGCACCATACTTCAAAAGAAACATAATTCAAAACCAAACACTAGGATATGTATTAACACAGTTATATCTCTCCTCCCGTCCTATTCAGGCACAAGCCTCAGGTGTGGCGATACATTAACTTAGTAATTTTATTATTTATACCCATGCCCATCTGGCTGAGTTTTCCCAGCCGCTCTGGGCGGTTTCCAGCACATATAAAAACACGACAAAAATTTCCCGATACTTCTTGTGTCTTCTACTCCCTCCATGCAATTTCCTCATTTCATATGTTACCAGAGTGGGGTGGCATGCGGCGACAGGGGAACCATGTGAACCAGGTCCTGTCAGTGAGGAATGGGTGAAGCAGAATTGCGGCAACTTACACCCATCACCATTTGAAAACCATATTAATATATGCACTCACCTTCTGTATGCATGTGTGTGTATATCTAATCTGTCATGCAATAGCTTCTATAGCATTTGAAAGGATAATAAACCCAGAAGTGCCTGCAAGTTCACAGGGAAGCTTATCAGCGGTTGATGAGGCCCTGCTCAGGATTACAGACAGTCAGTTTCCTCCTAAGCTGGGACACTGGCCTGTTGTGGAGCCAGCAAAAAGGTGATAAGCTGTGGAGAAGATTTTTTCGGAGTCTCGCCTATCTTTCGCGCCAAGTGGCCAGGGCACATTTTCCACAGTCGTCGCTTACAGATAGGGTGGCTGTTTTTGGATAAGGGCAAGAAAGAAATAGGAAAAAGAGAACAAACTGCTTCCCTTTCAGAGTCCCCCAGAAATCTGGAGACCTGGGGTTGAGAGAGAGAAAGAGAGAGTGAATACACACACACAGACACACACACACACAGTATATACACACACACACACATATATATATCACACTCTCTCATGGCTTATAAGTGCAGCCAGACAAGGTAGCTATGGGGTGTCTCTCCAAAAGAGAAGTTTCAGACTCGTTATATCTGTAACTCAGCACTCATGTCTGCAACCGCCAGGCAGGAAAAAGGCTGCAGGAATCCTGCCATTTGATAAGGAAAACCCCGTCTGTGCTGAGTGGCAAAACATTGCAGACCCAGTTGAACAGGAAACAGGGATGCCAAACTGACCTTTAACCGAATGGTGAGCGAGTGGTCCTTGGGCCAAAGGAAAAGATATAAAGCAGGATGGATTGTAGCAGTTAGCATTTATACAGCACTTTGTGATGTTCATACCATGCCACATATATGATCTCAGAACAACCCTGTTGAGAAAGGGCTTAGGTTATGCACCAATCTACACAGGCAGTAGGCAGTCATTGCTGCACCATCAAAAAAGAGACCCACCTGGGACCAACCTTGCTATCCTTTTCCCATTGGACAAATGTGTTTTTATTTTATTTTTTAAAACGCACCGCTACCCATATTTCATTGTTGTGTTTTAGTCTTGTTTTTGTGAATCATCCCAGATGCTTTGGTGAGGAGCAGCATATATACATCTTTTAAATATAAGGAAATAGGAAAAGGCTACTACAACTCGCCAGCAGGAATGGGTCACCAAAAGGAGGCCCAATCCCTTGGGAATGGCCTTGCAACAAACCCTGGTGTCAACTCTTATCTCCAGACTGATTCCGCCGCTATGATTTCAGAACCAAATCACATCAGCCACACCATCAGCAGCACATCCTCTGGCATGACATCTGCCATCGCCGTGCTTCTGCTGTTTATGTAGGACAGATAGCTCAGGCTCTCCGCGCAGGAGGGAAAAATGGACACAAATCTGACATGAAAAGATGCACTGGTGTTAGGAAACCAGTGGCAGAACGCTGAGGTCTCCCGGGGAGTGGCGGAGGAAGCTGCTTGGTCACCCAGGGTGGCAAACCCGGGGGGCCCACCGGCTGCACATGCCGCTCTGCGGCACGCATGTGCAGCATAGCTGCGCATACGCCACGCGCCGTGACACGTGCTTCGTGCATCATGCGCACCGGTGAGCATACCATGTGCAGCACATGCACCGCTATGTTCGGCACACGGCAGATGCGTGCCACGCCGCTCCATAGTGGCGCCGGTGGGCGGGCCCCGAGCAAGCCGCAGAACGAGGCAGCCTCACCCTGCAGCCTGCTTGCAATGCCGCCGTGCGTGATGCATGCGCCATGCGTGATGCATGCGCCATGCGCGTGACATGCATCGCTGCATACGACACGCGGTACATGCATGCCGCCCCCGCTGGTGGGTGGGTCATGGGGCGGAGCAGCCTCGCTCCGCGGCTTGCTCGGGACCCACCGGTGGGGCTCGGCTTGGGCCGGGCGGGGGGCGTGCCGAGTGTCACCCCCTCCCCTGGAACCCGGGTCACCCCGCCCCCATCGCCCCCACCTCGCTACACCACTGCTCCCAGGACACCCTGCTTTCTGCTTACCTCCAAGTCACAAGACTTCAATAAATAGTCTTCAGGAGGTGGCCACTATGAGACGCTGCTGGGCTTTAATACATTAGCCGTTTTGATTCTCCAGATATGAAGGAGGAGGTAACAAACATTGGCATTTGCCTCTTCCCTCTTCCCAAACACCATTTATGAGAGATCTGGGGGGAAAAGCCCAAAGGGATTCTGTAACTCTGACCCAACGGCTCCAAACCAACCACCTGGCAGCAGTGCAAGGAAGGCAGGAAGCGTCACAAAACCAGTGCAGAGAGATTCAGTCAAGACAGCTGAATCTGGTGATGGCCAAGTTGATACCCACTTATGAGAGATCTGAATAAAACCCAAGAATTTTGAGATTAGCTACATACACAGCATACATTTGAAGCCCCCCGGATTCTGGGAGCACTAGTTCACCTCTCAGAGAACTACAATCTTCTGGAACCCTCGCCAAACTACAGTTCCCAGGATTCTTTGGAAGGGCGCTTTACAAGTATGGAACGTACGCACCCTTTGACACAACGGTTCAAGCAACAGGGCTTCAGAAAACCGGCCCAGAAAGATTTGGACAAGGCCGCTGGGTCTGCTGATCCCCAAGACCTTTAACAGAGATTGTGCACCGAGCATGTTTTGCAACATGATAATGCTTCTAATTAGCAGTGCAACCTCTCGAAGCAACTGGACGCTGTTCTGAGCAAAGAGCAGCTCCACTTGCCACTGATAGGCTTTCTGAGCTGGTCTTGCTAAGGGCTCCTGGCCCAAGAGACAAGAGTCTGAACAAACCAACCAGTCTTCCAGCGGTAATGAGGCGGGGAGCAAGGATGAAGAGAAGCCATTAGATAAGAGAGGGCAAGAGGGGAATGTTTTGCTGACAGAAAAGAAATATACTTGGGACTGACTTCTAGTGCCAGTGATATTTTAATCTCATTGGTGGGGAATGGCCCTTTCAGGCAGGCAAAATTAAATTTATTGTGTCCCGTGTCTTGCCTCCCCTTCCCCCCGCCGGCACATTCACAGACTGACTGCAAGCAATATCCGTCCTTTCTGTGGTGCAAACTGTAATGCAGAATTCCCCTTTCGTGACCAAAAATGAAGAAATCAGATAAGGAGCTGGAAGTGGAAATAATAAAACCTGGCAGAAATCTGTTTCGGTTTTGGTGTTTTTACAGAAAAATACCAAAAGCAAACCAGAACATAGCTGTCAACCTTCCCTTTTTTTGGCGGGAAATTCCCCTATCAGTACTATACTATAGACTATAGTACTGAATAAAAGGGAAGTATGACAGCTATGAACCAGACACAGCAGGAAATGCACAAATTCTGAATTCAAAACTTCAGAGCTTAAGACCTCATGGGGCGTAGTGGTGGCGGTGGCGGGGGGGGGAATTCCTGGTGAAATTTAGGTTTTAGCGAAACACGGAGCTATGCTGCTAATATTCACTTATTTTGAAGATTTCTTCTTCTACCTCTCTCACACGCTGCTCCTGAGCCTGACGTTAGCGCTGTGTCAGTTAAGCCTCACAGAACGCAAAGGAAGCCATGTTGTTCCTCATGTGGATTTTGGAATTTGACTTGGTTAAGATTCAGAGTGCATGGGCAGAGGCGCCATCTTCCGAAGAACGTGGAGGGGACCGAAGGAGACACCCTGACATCACGCGGCGTCCTGACATCGCTCTGCACGTATGGTCTCCATGTATGGTCTCAACAAAGGCGGGGCCCGGCCCCCTCAAAAAGAGAGAGAGATGAGGGGACCCAAAGAGCCTCAGCCCCCTGGAGCGGGGGCTACTGTGCATGAGAGAGGGGGTGCACTATTTGTAACCTGAAAGATACCAGTTTCTTGCTGAAATGAGAGGTTGGCTATAGACCTTTGTGTCATTGCAGAAGTCTGATATTCTGCATCATTTCCCAACAGAAGACTATCCTACAAGGTGGGGAAGGGTCATGTGACTCACCAACTTAAGCAACTTTCACTGGGTATTGCTGTATGAGGTGCAGGGTCTCTTTTCATTGGATGGATGCCTTTCCCATTAGGAAATGAAAGGGGCGCCTGATCATTAAGAAGCACCCCTCACAGAAGCAGTGGCGGAGGAAGCCTCTTGGCTGCCCGGGGCGGCGTGCGGAGGACCCCCCGGGGGGGCGGGGCACCATGACGCATGCGCCATGACGTCGTGACGCACGTTGGACGGGCTGCTCATGCACAGAAATGCAGCGCATGTGCAGTCCATCTGGCCTGGCGCTGCTGCTCCCGCGGTGACCAGGGAGCTGCCGGGGGAGCGGCGGCTCATGGGGCTGCCCTACCCACCCGTGGAGCAGCACGAACGGGGTGCTGGATGGCGGGGATTGGTGGGAGGGGCCGCCAAGTATCACGCCCCCCTCCCCTGGAACCCGGGGCACCCCGCCCCTATCGCCCCTCCCTTGCTACGCCACTGCACAGAAGCAAAAGCAGAGTAAGGTTCAAGGGTGCCTTGAAGGCCAACAGTTGGCTACCTTGATCTCAGGGATGACCTGCCCATGAGGCAAGGTGAGGCGACTGTAGAAGTGTCACTGGTTTCTGACGAGATCTCGCTGAAACCTTGCGAGATCCCACAAGATTCTGGTGAGATCTCACCATAAGATGGTGCTGCTGTCGGTGCTTTGCATGCGCCGCTGCACAACGCAGGTCAGGCAAGCTTCGGTGGCAGCGTTGGGAGTGGAGCAGCACATCCCTGTTTTGCCTCAAGCCGTGAAACAGGACACGACTCCCCTGCTCCTCTACTCAAAACCTTTAAACTCAAATGTCAAATCCCAACATCCAAAGATTTGGGGCCCACAGACCCCAAGCCCCCTGAGACATGGGCTGTAAAAAGCCATATACAGTGGAACCTCGGGTTATGGCAGGGGTCCGTTCTGGAGGCCCTGCCGCAACCCGAAAATGACACACATTGAGGCGCCGCATCTGCGCATAGCGCGATTTAGTGCTTCTGCGCATGTGTGAGCGGCGAACCCGGAAGTAACCCATTCCGGTACTTCCAGGTTTGCCGCAGACATTCGCCAAAGCGGACGCAAGCGGACGCAGAACGAGGTTTGACTGTAATCCATGTCATGTATCCAACCTTCAGTGGTACCTCTGGTTAAGAACTTAATTCATTCTGGAGGTCCGTTCTTAACCTGAAACTGTTCTTAACCTGAGGTACCACATTAGCTAATGGGGCCTCCCACTGCCGCTGTGCCGCCGCCGCGCGATTTCTGTTCTCATCCTGAAGCAAAGTTCTTAACCTGAGGTACTATTTCTGGGTTAGCAGAGTCTGTAACCTGAAGCATCTGTAACCTGAAGCATCTGTAACCCGAGGTACCACTGTATTGGTCTTTGGACACAGTAAGAATCTGGGGGTAGCTTGGTGTATTTGTATCTGATTCCTTGGCAAACATGTGAAATCCACTCTCATGTTTCAATTCTGGGAGTACTTGCAGGAGTGAAAAAGGACACTTCCTTACATATCTCAGGACGCAGATTTTTGGCTACTTCATCCAGAGGGTTGGCAAACAGCATGCTGTCCCTCACAGCCCTGCCAACGACAGGGATCATACCACAGGGAAGACCCAGAAAGCACTGGTCACAACCACAACAAGACGAGCTGCATTTTCACATACTGACATATGTTAATAATCTGCCCTCTTGCTGCATCGTGGCTTGGCAAGATTGCACTTGTATATTGTTTAAAATTGCCTTTCCATTGATTCTGTCCGTACGACTGGCTTGTTATATAGTAAATCCATCACCACAAAAATAGGAGTGTACAATATGAACCTAGCATTTAATGCATTATTTATACGTTAGGGTGGTGTTTTCAGGATTTATTCTAACAACACGGTATTCAGATATTCAGAGGCGCAATCCATCAGGAGGTTGTCTTGGACGCGCCACTGAAATCGTTGCACACTCCCGCACCCCAGATTCATCTCAAAGCCAAACTACTTGTGGTGTTGCTAACGTGACTCACCCCCAAGTGCAAAAAAATTCTTTCGCAAATAGCCAGATCTGAGGCCCTGATCCAAATTGGAGTAGGACAGGGGTGGCCAACTTCCAAGAGACTGTGATCTACTCATAGAGTTAAAAACTGGCAGTGATCTACCCCCTTTTGGGGGGTTCAGGTCAAAGTTGTTGAGCTTTTTTTAAGGAAGGAAATCCCTGTTTTGGGGGGGTTCACGTAAAAGTTGTTGAGCTTCTTTAGGGAAGAGGAAAGCGATGTTGAGCTTTTATTTTTAGGCAGGAAAGCCCTGTTTTTGGTGGTTCAGGTCATTTTAGGGGTGCAGGGCAAAGATGTTGAGATTTTTTTTAGGGGAGCCAAAGTTTTTTAGCTTCTTTGGGGGAGCCACTGATCTACTGGTGATCTACCGCAGACGTCCAGTGATCTACCGGTAGATCACAATCTACCTGTTGGACATGCCTGGAGTAGGAGATGGAAGAATGAACCCTTTGACTCCTGCTGTGGGTCCTATCTTGCATTGGGCTTCTGGTACCCACTCTTTGCATCTGGAGAAAGACCCAGTTGAATCTGACGGGAGATTTTCTCCATGCAAATAGCAGGTGCTGGGAGCTCAGATCTGGATCGGGACCACAACGGGGGGGGGGGGGGTGACACTGACAAAGCATATGATTGACGTCATAGGTAATGTGGACCTCACTGGGGCTTGCACAGAAAGATGCTCCCAATCAGTTAAGGAAGCAAAGCCACCAATTTTCAATACTAATATGCTAACTCAATTGAAGCACAGTCAAGCAGCATTCCTCAGTTTGACCTGCCCCTGTTTTTAGATTAGGACCGGGTGAAATTCCAGCATCTGTAGGATAGATGAACATCAGCTGGGTGTTGATGCACAACCGAGTCATGCTGCAGCTGTGTGAGAATCAGCGTGGCAGAGTCATTCAAGGGTTAAACCAAGGGCTGAGAAGACAACCGCTGCAAGGATACTTCTTGCCCAAAAGTGGAAATTACGGGAATTACCAACGATTGATGAGTGGCAGATGAAGATGGTGGAATATGCCGAAATAGCAAAACTGACCGGCAGGGTCAGAAACCAGGATGATTCAAGGTTTCAAAGAGATTGGAGTAAATTTGTGGATTATTTAAGATTGAATCAAGGAAGTTTGAAAACACTAGTAGGATTGGAATAAACCTTTGACAAAGGTTAATAGATTGAACTGGTAAAAACTGCGCGATAGGATTGGACTAGAAAACCTGCTGACGAGAGGGAGGGGAGTCGAAGCTCGGCAGAGCATAGATTTAAGTTTGTATGTTTGTAGATGTTTTATTTGATGTAATCTGAACTAATTGGAAAATAATAAAAAATGAGATAAAAAAGAGAGAAGACTCAGTTTCAAATCTACACTCATTCCTAAAGCTCGCCAAATGACTTCGGAGCAACCTACCTCACAGGGTTGTTGTGAGGATAAAATGGGAAAAGAGGCAGTGTATATGCAGCACAGAGCTCATAATGCGTATCCCAACTATTAGGAAAGCATTCTCTCTCTCTCTCTCTCTCTCTCTCTCTCTCTCTCTCACACACACACACACACACACACAATTCTTCTCCAACAAAGATTCAGGAAAGTGCAGA
Organism: Lacerta agilis; assembly: GCF_009819535.1. NCBI lineage: Eukaryota > Metazoa > Chordata > Lepidosauria > Squamata > Lacertidae > Lacerta > Lacerta agilis. The sequence goes on along the minus strand of NC_046323.1, from coordinate 6,168,954 downwards.
GCAAGGGAAGGAGGCATGGAGAATTGGTGGGTATGAGGGAGGGAGCTTAGGAGTATAGGAAACTGTCTTATACTGAACCAGTCCATCCATCTAGCTCAGTATTGTCTTCACAGACTCTTTGGGGTTTCAACCAGGGGTTTGTCCCAGCCCCACGTGGACATCCCAAGGACTGAATGTACTGGATCTACTGCATACAGAACACATGTTCTTCCGCTGAGCTACAGCCCTGGCAGGGAAAGGAAGCTAGTGGATCCGTGGGGGGTGAGTTCAATCCAAATTCAGATTGACTTGGAATGATTCCCAGGAATGTAGCTCCACTCCCTACCCTGAGCCAACCTAACTTGAGCCAGGGGGACCTCACCCAACACTTGTGCAATGAGCAAGTGCAGAGAAACAAAGTGGTGTGCATCCTGTATGTGTGAAACAGAGGATACTTCCATTCCTTATTTATGACCTTGAAAGCAAACATGTACTTCTGGGATTCCAAGATGTGAAATATATCACTGTCAGAGCTCACATAGGCTTTCTATGTGGGGGCGGGGGCCCCAAGAGAAGAAGAAGAGCTTGGATTTGATATCCCGCTTTATCACTACCCGAAGGAGTCTCAAAGCGGCTTCTCCTTTTCCTTCCTCCCCAACAACAAACACTCTGTGAGGTGAGTGGGGCCGAGAGACTTCAAGAAGTGTGACTAGCCCAAGGTCACCCAGCAGCTGCATGTGGAGGAGCAGGGAAGCGAACCCGGTTCACCAGATTATGAGTCTACTGCTCTTAACCACTACACCACACTGGCCTATAATCTATAATTAGGCCATCTTTGGATCTATGTATAAAGCAGAAAAACAGTGAATGGAAGAAATTGAGGGAGCCAGCCTTCACTTTTATTCATATGTAGCCCCCCCCCCCCTAATTCTCTTAATTGATGATTGGCAAGGTTCTGCTACTCAGTCCTACTCTGGGATTCCTTGATTGGTGCCCACCCGCAAATGCAAAGACTCAAAGTAAAGCAGAAAAGTCCTTGTCCTATTTTAGGAAACTGACAGCGAGCACGGGCAACTCATATGGGTAGATAATTTTAAAAGCATGTAAATTAAGTTATCATACTCATTACAAAATTAAAGTCCCATTCCCATTTTAAAAGCAATAAGTTAGAGAGCAAAAACAAATTGTGCTTTTCAGACTTGCAAAGCAAACTTGTTGACTTCGTTGAATCCCAGAGAGCCTCTAATTTAAAACACGGTAATACAAATCTACCGAGATTCACTCTGTCTCTGAAAATTTATACACACAACCTAAGCAGCATGGAGGGGATCCTGCTACCCCTGGAATTTCAGGTGCCCTGTTCCTCAGCCAACCCCTATAAATGAAGTGGAACTCTTAACTATAGTATACAAAGCTCTGTAATTTGTCACTGCATATGTATTCCCCAAGAGATCTGTTTATTGCCCTTTCAAGAGATCTGTCGCACGTGATCTTCAGCTTGTATAATCCACACCAGCAACACTACGACCGAGTTTAGAAGGGATCGAAAAGCTGCAACAGCAGGGTGGAGTGCTGGAGAGGGGGAAAGAGTACAGAAAACGATAAGGTTGAAAATTGCTACAGAGGCAGCCCGTCCCATTTGGTCACCTGAGGCGAAATGGGAATGTGCCGCCTCCTGCCCTCCAACCATGCCTCTTCTCTGACCCAGAAGTGGGGAAGAGCAGCAGCAGTGCCCCATGCTGTAACGCTTCCCTCGTTGGGGAGAGGGGGCCACTCCAGCGAGCAGGAACGGGGCACCATCTCTTGTGTTTCCACCACCTGAGGCAGCTACTTCACCCCTCCTCATTGGTGGGCCGGCTCTGATTACCTGGGATCTTGATGGAGATCTGACCTTAGCCCTATTCAAGTGTTCATTTCCCTCGCACGATTCAGAGGGTGATGACAAGCCCCACCCTCTCCAGCACACCAACAGCCCCCAGCCATAGCTGTCAAGTTTTGGATTTGAAAATAAGGGATCAGCACCCTCAAAGTCTACAGTTCTCAGAGACAGTCCACGCCACGGTAATCCCCCCCCCAAGACTACAAATTAATTTACACCAGGAAAGAGCTCCCAGGAAAGAGAAATCGGGGCAGAGAAAAGAAAGCACTTATTCATGCAGCACACGGTTAACCTCTGGAACTCCCTGCCACAGGGAGCAGCGATAGCCACCAACTTGGATGGCTTTAGAAAAGGATTAGGCAAATTCATGGAGGAGGAGAGGACCACTGATAGCTTCTGGCCAGGTTGGCTCTGCCCTGCCTCCAGTTAAGGGCAGCAGTTGCCGAGCACCTGTTGCCGAGAAACATTCGTCTATTTTATCTTCTTCTTTATATATCTGTCTGTCTGTCGGTCTGTTATTACGTATTTATATTCCACCTTTTTCTCCAAGGAGCTCCCTGGTCCTAGTCCTGATTTAATCCCCACAACAGTCCTGTGAGGTAGGCAGGCAGGGCTGAGAAATGCAGGGACCCAAGGAGTCCCCGGACTCCAACTCTCCTTCCTGGAAATAAGGGAAATTTAAGGGATATCAACAATAAGGGATAGCTGCGGGAAACAGCTTGGAATAAGGGAGTTTCCCTCAAAAAAGGGGAGACTTGACAGCTATGGCCCCCACACGTTGAGCAGCATTCTTCAGAAGCAGGGAGCCTCATGTACTTGCGAGGTTCTGCTCCCCACAATTTAAAAGTCTAGTTAAACAGAGGCACAGTAGAGCTTTCACGAGTACAGGAGGCTTCCCACTTCAGAAGAATGGAGGAATGTGAGCCTCTTATGCAGTCATGGCCAAACTCTAGATGTTTTGGGACTACAACTCCCATCATCCCTAGCTAACAGGGCCAGTGGGCAGTGAAGAAGAAGAAGAAGAAGAAGAAGAAGAAGAAGAAGAAGAAGAAGAAGAAGAAGAAGAAGAAGAAGAAGAAGAAGAAGAGTTTGGTTTTGATACCCCGCTTTATCACTACCCGAAGGAGTCTCAAAGCGGCTAACGTTCTCCGTTCCCTTCCTCCCCCCACAACAAACACTCTGTGAGGTGAGTGGGGCTGAGAGACTTCAGAGAAGTGTGACTAGCCCAAGGTCACCCAGCAGCTGCATGTGGAGGAGCGGAGACGCGAACCCGGTTCACCAGATTACACATCCACCGCTCTTAACCACTACACCACACTGGTCAGGGATGATGGGAATTGTAGTCCCCAAACATCTGGAGGGCCGAGTTTGGCCGTGCCTGCTCTTATGGCTCCATACTCATCCAGGCTAATTATTTTTATATTGGCTTTTGAGAACCCTGTGCTTCCTCAGAACCCTATGAAAGGTTCCTCAACGACAAGATCAGTAGTACTAAAGAAGCTTGTCCAAACGACAGCTTGTCTGCCATTATCGAGCTTTTCCTGTAAGGTGTAGCCTAGGTGCATTTTAGTCACATTTGTGAGCCTGGGGTAACCGTGAGGTCCAACTAAATTGACCAGCATCCCATCTTAGGATGTTTCCCAGAATCTCCTGCCTCACACAAGGGTTCTGTATGGGAAACCCAGCCAGATGGGTGGGGTGTAAATAAGTTGTTGTTGTTGTTGTTGTTGTTGTTGTTGTTGTTGTTGTTGTTGTTGTCATCTGTGGCAGGTATGACAGGGCTCCTTGCAAACCAAGTCCATATGGCAAGGACAGAAAAGGTGGTCAAGCTATGCCACACTAGCGATACCTTCTGGACAAATAACTAGTTTAGTCCCCTGCTTACTGATTTTTCTACACGTACAGCACTTCCTTGCAAGGGAAATGTGTGTACTGGTTGCACATATCTACGAAGCTAATAAAGCGTGCTAATTATCTTTACTGTTCACCACAGAATAATCTGAAGAGTGTCCCTTTAAACCCAGTTACAGTTACTACCATATTCTTTTAATTAACACTGCTCCATTTTTATCAGCGGGTCTTTAGATTAGCCCATGCTTTGCCCATGGGGATACTCGGCTAATGCAGCTTTTGTTTAGAGGTTGTGGTTTTAACAAGCTTTTCTCACTGCGATAATCGGGGATTTCTAAACAAATAGTGCTCGTGGTTGCTACAACTGAGTACAGTTCAGCAAGGGCAGAATCTCTCACTTACTGAATTCACTGAATCAACACAAACTTACATTGACAAAACCATTTACTGATGTGCTACAGAGCTCTTGAAACGCTACCCCGGGCCAGTTAACACCAGTGTTTTACCAAAACTCGCCCCCCACCCTCTCAAAGGTTTTTCTTGCTTGTGGAAGAGGTTTCTGCCTTGTTCCTACAGTGATTTAGAATTTCTTTATAATTTCGGTGGGTGTGGAGTTGAGTTTTCCTTATCATTGCAAGGTGGCCGAGGATGTTCTGTGTTTCATCTTACCGTTAAACACGCTTCGAGAGTCCCGAAGCCTCCCTAGTTTCCCACACTTCCTGTTTGGATAAAGTCTCATGGGAGGAGTAGCTTCACCAACTCTTCCCCTGGGCTTTATTTGAAGTGGGGGGAGCCCAACAACCTGCGGCCGATGCACTCACTGGTTTTGTTTTTTTATGGAAAGTTGGGGGGAAATGCACTAGTTCATACATGTGATGTGGGCCACATATGACCATCATTAGCAAAGCCCTTCTACACAAAGAAGAGGGGTGACTGTGTGCATGTATGTGCAAACCGACTGTGTTACATTTTAAAAGGTAAAGGCAAAGTTACCCCTGACCGTTAGGTCCAGTCATGGCCGACTCTGGGGTTGTGGCGCTAATCTCGTTCTATAGGCTGAGGGAACCGGCATTTGTCCGCAGACAGCTTCCGGGCCATGTGGCCAGCATGACTGAGCTGCTTCTGGCGAACCAGAACAGCGCACGGAAATGCCATTTACCTTCCCGCCGGAGCCGTACCTATTTATGTACTTGCACTGGTGTGCTTTCGAACTGCAAGGATGGCAGGAGTTGGGACCGAGCAACGGGAGCTCACCCCGTCACGGGGATTCGAACCTTCTGACCGGCAAGCCCTAGGCTCTGTGGTTTAGACTACAGCGCCACCCGTGTCCCTTGTGTTACATTTTACTTTATTTTTATTTCAATAAATTTATATATTGCTTGACCGTAAAAACAAACGAACTGTCAAAGCACCTTACAAAGCTGCTTTTTTATGTGAATGAGGTATGCGTATGCTAAGGAGTCACGCATGTTTACTGCAGCTACATGTGCAGGAAACCCAGTCCATTAAGCATGTAAACTGGACCTCCAGTAAAAAGGACTAAGACTTTGGACAGAATGATGCAGAGACCTTACAGAAGCACCGAGCTTGGCTTCCTCCCATATGCCATAGGCAGAGCCAGAGGGGGAAAGGGAACTGATGATGATGATTTAGATTTGTTAATCCATTTATCTTCACCAGGCAACCCAAAGCAACCAACGCCCACCTCCCAGCAAATATTTCTGCCCCATCTCCTGTTGCTGGACCCCTGTGGTGACTTGATGGAAACGGACTTTTTATATACAAATTATAAACAAATCATAATCTGGCAGGGCCACATCGATGTTCTCTTTCGTTTTAAATGGTATCGTATTTAATTTAGCTTGGCAATTTTATCTGCTTAGTTGTTGTATAACTCTGCGCTGTGTACACAAATCGTAATGGCTGGAGGCTGATGTAAATATCTGCCTATCTGGAAATTAAAATAAAGCGATCCTAAGCATGCTTATCTGAAACACAACTCCATCAAAATCAGTTGGACTCGCTACAGGGAAAATATGTTTAGAATGCAAGCACTAATCGTTTTTAGAAATATATATAGGACAAAGATAATCACCTCAGAAATGCACCCTGGCCATTCTTCACCCCTTTCCATAATTTTTTCTGTTGCCACCACTACCATGTTGGAAATGCTACTGAAATATATACTAATCAAAGATACAGTCGTACCTCAGGTTACGTCCGCTTCGGGTTACGTTTTTCCATAATCCAGAAGTGTTTTCACCGCATGCACAGTCTGCGCAGTCTGAGCATGTACAAAGCGCGATATCGCCATTAGGGTTACGTAATTTTCGGGTTACAAACGGCACCCCGGAACCAATTAAGTACGTAACCCGAGGTACCACTGTATCAGTCAAATCAAAAATTAAAAAAGGAATGGAAATGTTTTGAAGATTATACGTTAAAGTATTGTTCAAACCTAGACAGCATCTTAAAAAGCAAAGACATCACCTTGCCGACAAAGGTCCGTATAGTTAAAGCTATGGTTTTCCCAGTAGTGATGTACGGAAGTGAGAGCTGGACCATCAAGAAGGCTGATCGCCGAAGAATTGATGCTTTTCAATTATGGTGCTGGAGGAGACTCTTGAGAGTCCCATGGACTGCAAGAAGATCAAACCTATCAATTCTCAAAGAAATCAGCCCTGAGTGCTCACTGGAAGGGCAGATCCTGAAGTTGAGGCTCCAGTACTTTGGCCACCTCATGAGAAGAGAAGACTCCCTAGAAAAGACCCTGATGTTGGGAAAGATGGAGGGCACAAGGAGAAGGGGACAACAGAGGATGAGATGGTTGGACAGTGTTCTCGAAGCTACTAACATGAGTTTGGCCAAACTGCGAGAGGCAGTGAAGGATAGGCGTGCCTGGCGTGCTCTGGTCCATGGGGTCACGAAGAGTCGGACACGACTGAACGGCTGAACAACAACAACAAATTGTTCTAAGAAACATATGCTAACATGCCTAGAATAAAAATGTAAAGTATATGTATGAATTGGAAAAGAAAAGAGATAAAAGAAGTACAAATGTGATACATTTGGAGAATGCAAGGATAAATGTAGAGAGAGATTTTAAGAAGTTGAACTGTGGCAAAGGGAAGCTGTGGGTGGGTGGGTGGGGAGTACTATACAATAAGTATGTTTGTTTTCAATGTTTTTGAACTGTGTTTTTTCAATTTCATTCTTTCAATTTCATTTTTTCTTTACTGTGGATGTTTTGTTTTTTCTGTATTATTTAAATAAAAAAGTGATACTGCACACACACACGCACACGCACACACACACACACACACACCAGTTCATCAGACACTGTTTCATCCAATTTTCTCACTTGCTCTCTCCCCATGCTACAAGAGGGCTTTCCATGTTTCTTGCTTTTGAAAGTGCATTATAGATGTCCATTCAATGAATATTTGTTCATCAACTTTCGTTTATCAAACAAAGAAACACAAATCAGTTTTTTTATTTAAAAGTTGCTCTGGAGAAGGAAGAGGAAGCGTCCCCATGATGTCACAGAAAGTCAACCAATCAGTGTTGCGCAAAGCTAAGTCAAGAATGGATTTCTCCTGAACTTAATCTTTGGAAAAGATTGTGCATCCAAGCAAAACACAGTGAGATTCCACAGTAAGCTCACTGTTCAAATTATACCTGTCTGGATGCATCCTTAGATACTGTTCTTTAAAAAAGCAAAGGGTGCAAACCAGCTTCTTGTACAGCAACGAGCTATGTGAAAATAATGTTTCAAAGAGTGATGGGTTGTATCCATAATGCTCTGTTGACATTCTGTGAAGAAGCTCCCTGATCTCTGAATGTGTAAATTTGATTAGAGGCAAGAAATAAACAAATGTTTTCTTTGAGAGGAAGATAGCGTAAATCTGACTCAAACCGGTTCATGTGGGTTACGCTAAAAAATTAAAAAGAAAAAACTGCAGGCAGTTTGGACGGGTTAATTTTGAGTTCTACACAATCTATTTGTGCTGAGTTGGAAGAGTGTTGAGTTGGACAAGGTTTCATGGTCCACCAGGGCCTTATAGCTCTTCAACACCCACCACTTCTGCCTCATGTCAAAGAAAAGCAAATAGGTTTATTAAATAGCTGTCAGGCCGAATGAGGCTGTACAGAGACCAAACTGAGGAGAAATTGGATTAGAGGCAGAGTACATGCCACGCTAAACAAGAGCACAGATTTATGGTTTTTACTGAACATTCGTATAAGAAAGCTGGCCAAAAAAAAAAGGCCTCACAAAGTGTTTCTTCTTGTCCTTCCTCAAAAATGATGACTCTCTTACATAGACAGAACCATCCCTCTTTGAAGAATGACTTGTCCAAAAAACATGTAAAACTCTGAAAGTGCATGGGCTTGGCTTCTGCTGAAAGGGATAGGATCCTATATCCTAGACTAGAATATTTCAAGGCACATGGATCCAATTGTCGGAATACACTTCGTGGATCCGTTAAAGATCCGCGGTTATTTGTTTATTTTAATGGTTATTGAGAACTACTTTTCATATCCTTACACTTAAAAGTGAAAGTGAAAGTAAGAATGAAGAGACATCTTGCCATTAGGATTAATCCGCCTTTAACTTGTAGTTCCGGCAATGTTTCAAAGTTATCAATGAACGTTAACCCTGCTTCCCGCCTTTTTGGAGGGTAGCAACAGAGGTTTTATTGGTTAAAGTGTTGATCGTGGTGTCATACCTGTTCCTAAATAAAAGGCTGAGGCTCCCCGCTTAGGCACGTTCTTTTACGTTCTTCTTTAGTTTGTTCAGTTGAAGTCAAGTTTAGTTTAAGGGTTTTGGGAGCGAGCTGGATGGGCTGGATGGGTTTTTCTTTTAGTTAGGTTTAGTTTGCGGAAGATATTTCGGTGAGGTTTTAGTTAGGCTTTTAGGTTTAGCCTAGGGCTAGTTTTGCGGAAGATATTCGGTTTAGCTTTATTTAGTTTAGTATCGCGGAAGAATTGGCGCGCAGGGACTTAGAGCTCAGAGAAACTTAGCTTAGGGCTAGAAAACGAGCCTATGCGGGTTTGGCCAAAGCCACTAAAGATAATTCCGGTGTCTGTCGTCCTTTGGGGAAAAGAGTAAAGGTTTTAAGAATTTTTAATTTTAGTATAACATCCTTGGTTTGGTTTCCTTTATTGTTAAATGCAGTTCCGATTCGAGGCATCCATTATTATTCGAGGCATCCATTAGTATTTGAAGCATTCATTTAGTTTTCGAGGCATTCATTCACTCACGCACCTTCGGAGTCATTTTCCGTCTTACTCAGCTACCTTCGGATTGTGAGACTTGGCTGGCGCCCGTGCTCATAAGCACACGGAACGCTGGCCGCTTTCCCCCGCAACTGGTACCTCGTGCGTGGGTAGCTAAACTCACGCACGGGGAGCTCCAGCACCGAACCCCGGCATCCAATCTCTACAATTTGTGACCAACCAAGCTGAACTTAGCCCACAGCAGGTTGCCAACTCAGCCATAGTGACACAACCTGAGCAAAACAACACATTGTATGCCATGAGATCAAGAGTGAAATGAAGAAGAAAGCGAACTGAGGTCACCAAACCAATATCATAATGCCGATCTGAGGTTTCAAAAAATTGTCACTTAATCTTGCCTTTCCTCTATGCAGTGAAATAATATATCAACAAAAGGATTAAGTGTACCATTGGGATGAACCTGGGCCTAGGGTTTTCATTTTCATTTTGGTGCACAACATAAAAAAAAAATATGAGAGAGAGATCCTAGGAGATAATAATGTCAGAAAAGAAGCAATCAGCTAATACTGAATACGGTAATGGTAATTACAGAAGAAGTATTCAAGTTGGTCAGTCCGCTGAAGAGGAAAATGGAAGCCAAGCCAGTTTCAAGGGCAGCAGACAATTTGTTAGGTAGAAGCAAGGGACTCAAAATCAACATTTCTGCAGATTTATTAGCACATGGGTTTATTTCAATGTGCTAGGCTCACACACACCTGTCAAATTTCTTATTCTAGATGAATACCATTCTACTGATGTAAATGGTTTAAGTTCTGCTGGGAGTCGTGAAGAGATTCCTATCCCATCCACCGAGCTACAATTTCCAGGATGCCCTGGGAAAAGGGATTGACTGTTTTCTGACAACAGTAGCTCTGTGAGGGAAACAAGAGGTATCGTAGCAACTCCCAGCACCCTTAACAAACTGCAGTTCCCAGAATTCTTTTGGGGAAGCCATGGCTGTTTACAGTGATATGAAAATATTTAAATGGATAGTTCAGGTGGGGCTTTATACTGCAAGACTGGAAGGACAAATACCCACCACGTACTGCTCAGTGATCTGACAATCACATTGCTCTTTGAGGTTTGAACGCATGGCTTATAATTGTTAATCTCATTTCGATACTGCCTTTATTAATTTATACATTTACATTAGGATTGATGGGTTTTTATTGTCAATATTCTTACTGTCCCACCCTAAGACCACCTGAGATCTGAGTGAGGTCTGTTGGCTGGGATGCACAAGAATAGATCTGGTCCTTGTCTATGCACGAGTGGTAAAACTCGGATAAGATCAAGACAGTCCACTCAAAGTGAGCAGCCACAGACCCTTGGCTTGCAGGAACAGGGGTGTCCTTGACTGTCCTCAGGGTTTCAGGATGCTCTCTACACAGAAAGAAAGGAAGAGGAAATTTTAAGGAGATGAAGGAGCCCAACTTTGCAACTTGAATCTCTTTTGCTCAACGTGGGGCTCAAACTCACAACCCTGAGATTATGAGTCTCATGTTCTACCAGCTGAGCTATTGAGGCTTATCTAAAATGCCACCTAGAATGCTTGTGGCAGAGATTCGACTTGAACCAGGGACACTATCAAATCACTTCCAGTACACTCAATTCCCCCCTACCCCAGTTTCTTAGAGGGAGAATTCAAAATCTACAGGAGAAAGTAAAAGAGCCTTCAATTGCTTGAGGAAATGTTCTTGGCCATTGCTAATACACTGACTGTTTCTGTAGATGTTGTGATGTATATAGTCTGGAAAAGACATTTCAGATGCAAAGGTCTCCAATTTGTGGTGTGCTGTAATTTGTGGGGTTTTTAAATAATTAGTTTTTTTTTTTTACTAATAAGTGACCCTCAATGAGGCATGATAGTGGTGGTAGTTGAACACAGATTCCACACATTCCAGGGACATTGTCTCTCTGGATCACAACAGGGATCTTTATCAGAAGCTATTGTAGTGGAGTGGCTGGCTCAACAGAAATGCAGCCTGGGATTCTCTCTGAATTGCCCACTCCATTTTTAGATGTCACCTCCTAAATCCATTTATGGGCAGGAAACTCCTCTAGCACATGCATGGTTCGGCCCAGATGCAGCTCTTGGCATGCAAAGTTTCCTGCAATGCTTTTTCTTTCTTTTTTTAACACCATTTGCAGTGCTGTTTCAAAAGCCAAGTGTGGACAGGATTACCGAAGCTCTGTGGTTTCACATTGTTCAAGCCACAAGCTTAGTAAAACAAAAAAAACAAAAAAAAAATCCCCACAAGCAAAAAAAGAAAAGGCTTCCTCAGATTCTGAGTTTTATCAGTTTAAGAAAGAAAAGTTTCTAGTCCTCATTCCTGGAGAACCAAGCATTAACCAACATCTTTTCCTGAATCATTCTTGTCTCACTTTCCTTCCTTGTCCACTGCTATCTAACGCTTTCCACAGAGCTGCAGCTGGCGCCTCCATCGTATAGCTTTTTGTTGGCTTTTGACACCAGTGGTTTATGCTTTTTGTTTTTAATGTTGTAATCCATCCTGGAACCTTATTGTGAAGGGTAGCAGTGGCGGAGGAAGCCTCCGCGCTGCCCGGGGCGGAGGTGCGGAGGCACCCCCTGGGGGTGGGGCGTCGCGATGTCACAACGCATGTCAGGATGGGCTGCGCATGTGCGGAAATGCCATGCATGCGCAGTCCGTCTGGCCCGGCACCGCTGCTCCCACAACGACCAGGTGACCCTCCGAGCGGGTGGCGGGGCATGAGGCTGCCCCGTCTGGCGCAGCCCCATGCCCCGCCGCCAGCTCAGTGGGTCGCCCAGTCACCGCGGGAGCAGTGGCGCTGACTCAGATGCTCTGCACATGCCCGTCAGGTGGGGCTGGATTGTTAAGGCGATTGGGCCGGATGCGGCCCACGGGCCTTAGGTTGCCTACCCCTGCTTCAGCAACCTGACCTTCTATAGGCAGTTAGCACCACTGAGCAATAATAGAAGGGCTTCACAGGTGTGGACTGCCCTCAGGTGGCATGTGGTCATCCCTGTGCAGGAAGGCAGGCTAAAGAATGAAGACTTCCTTAAGGGTCTTCTCATGTGGCAGGTTTTCTTTCTCAGAAGATGCTCCACGTTTATATGAAAGGGTACAATCTAGCAAAGGTTAGTCAAGAGATATGGCAATAAAATGAGACTCATTCATGAAAGTCCCATTTATTTCAGTGAGAATTGGTTGAAATGTGCCCAGACTGTTATTCTCCCTATCATCAGTTCAGGTAAAATGCATGTGTGAGCAAGGTGGAGTGGGACCTATACCTGAGGCTCTGCACCTGACCCCTATGCTTGGATCTGAAGATCTGCACAGAGCCTGCATGTGCATAAATTATAGGCGCATAAGCTCTCTCCACACAACCTCACACTTACAAAACCTAAGCGAAGGCTCCTTACAGACCTCTGGATGAACACATAGATGTCAAGGATGGAATCTCCATCCCTCCTGTCCACACATTCATGTAACCTGAATTGGGATGTTTTCTTTTCCTTGCAAGTGAAACTCCAAGCATCGCTTTTAAACCTCTCTCAATTAAAACTTGGTGGGGAAATCAAAGGCCAAATATAATTGCTTTGCGACTGCACAGGCGGCCAGTTGATTCTCTTTGATCCATGTCATATAAACAAGATACCCATATAAACCTTTCGCTGTGCATGTTCCTCCTTAATACTGGAAAAAGTTTGACAATTCATCTTCCTGGGGTCTTGCAGAACAAAGTGTATGGACAGGAGGGAGTTTAGAATTATTTAGATGTTGCAATTATTAGGACAATAAATAGTGTCTGGGATTTTTTTAAATGCAGGTTATCCTTCTTTCCCTACTCCCCCCCCCCCAAACCTATCATGCAGGCATCTCTCTTTTTTCCGATGGAAGTAATTTCATTATTTTAAGAGCACTTATGCAACCAGTGGAGACGACACAACAAATGGGGTGTGTGTGTGCGCACGCATGTGGGTGCAAGTCTCTTCTTCAGTCAAATCAGATTGAATCAGGTTCCCTCCACCTGCTTCATCCCCTATCCATTAGCAATATTAATAGTTTTATTTTATATTTTGAACCAGTCACAGGATGGTGATACTCATGACATGAGGATCTACAGTCATAGAATATTTCTACGTTCAGCCCTTTTGCAGAATGAACTTCTGCGGCTGCAGTGAAGATATTATGTAAATCTGGTTCATAAGGCATGAAGTGACTGGATGAAGTCATTAGATCACCACAAACCAGGACAAATTCCCTGTGTAAACTTCATTCCGTGTGTGATCAGCACTAAGGACAGAATCTGGGCATCCTAGGAATCGAAAATGTTCCCCCCTCTAAAGTTTCTTGTTAACAGCGGTACATTTATTAAACAAAGTGTTTCTTGGACAACCCTAGACTAGCTTGACTCGTTCTCTCCTGGAACCCGATTCTCCCCTATCTTTTTCACCAAAATCTTCTTCAAGACAGAATTTGAGCCACTTTTGTAGAATTTGGGTTGGTTTTCAAGGAGATCTGCTTGTTTCTACCGTTGCTTCTGCTTTTTCGCCTTGCATGAGTATAAAAGAAAACCACTATAAAACCATTTACATGTAGTTTTATCCTGATTCTATTTTTAAGCTATATTTTAATCAATTGTTTGATTGTGTTTTAATGTATTTGATATTTGATGTTAGCCGCCCTGAGCCCGGTCTAGGGCGTGGTATAAAAAAAAATTTACTTACTTACTTACTTACTTACTTACTGTTAGTATTTGACACCCAGTTCTTTCCAAAAGGTTAATTAAATTGTAGACTAGAATATATGAAAGATGATCTATTCGAGGATCACCACCTGTTAGTCTGGAATTTAATTTAATCATTTATTTAATAATAAATAAACGGCCAACAACTGGGAATGGTTCAAGATTTGGAGCATAAGCATTTACAGCTAAATTGACTGAATATGTTTGACTGCATGATGGCAAGCAATGACTCAAGATATTTTTTGGGGGGGGAGGATGAGGACTTGGACTCCGTGTATTATCAGTATAAGAAATTGTGAGTGTGTGTACATACATTCTTATATATCTTTACGCTCAGAAACAAGAAGAAATGTTGAGCTATCGGAGAAATCCCAGTATGGTTTAGTGGTTAGCATACCAGTCTAGGACCTGGGAAACCAGCTTCAAATCACCACTCACCTAAGAAGGTCACAGGGTGACCTTGGGCTAATCACATAACCTTCTGCATAACCTACCTCACAGGGTTGTTGTGAGGAGAAAATGAAGAGGGGGAGAACTGCATACGGTTCCTTGGAGGAAAGCTGGGATATTACGTTTCCGAGCACAATTCAAAGTGTTGGTGCTGACCTTTAAAGCCCTAAACGGCCTCGGTCCAGTATACCTGAAGGAGTGTCTCCACCCCCATTGTTCAGCCCGGACACTGAGATCCAGCGCCGAGGGCCTTCTGGAGGTTCCCTCACTGCGAGAAGCCAAGTTACAGGGAACCAGGCAGAGGGCCTTCTTGGTAGTGGCACCCACCCTGTGGAACGTCCTCCCACCAGATATCAAAGAGAAAAATTACCAGACTTTTAGAAGACATCTGAAGGCAGCCTAGTTTAGGGAAGCTTTTAATGTTTAATTTGTTGTTGTTCAGTCATTCAGTCGTGTCCGACTCTTCATGACCCCGTGGACCAGAGCATGCCAGGCACCCCTATCCTCCACTGCCTCCCGCAGTTTTGCCAAACTCACGCCAGTCACTTCGAGGACACTGTCCAACCATCTCATCCTCTGCCGTCCCCTTCTCCTTGTGCCCTCCATCTTTCCCAACATCAGGGTCTTTTCTAGGGAGTCTTCTCTTCTCATGAGGTGGCCAAGATACTGGAGCCTCAACTTCAGGATCTGTCCTTCCAGGGAGCACTTAATATTTAATAGATTATTGTATTTTAACATTCTGTTGGAAGCCACCCAGAGTGGTTGGGGAAACCCAGCCAGATGGCTGGGGTATGTATGTATGTATGTATGTATGTATGTATGTATGTATGTATGAATGAATGAATGAATAAAATTATTATATTAATGTAGTAAGTAAATAATGGAATATTATTTTAGTTATTTCCAACATTCTGTTCTTAAAACAACCATTTGGAGCATGCATCAATACTTTCCCCCCTAATAGCAGCAAAACGCCTATCATTTCCCAATTAATAAAATGAGGAATCTCGAGGGGGGGGGTCTGCTTGACAACAGAAATAACTGGAAATAGTAAGGGGAATTCTTTCCATAGGAGAAAGTGCACAAATCGTACGGAGTCTGTGATTGCCACCTAGGCTATAGCAGCCAGGACATAATCAAGTGGGCGGGTAGCTGAGTCGCTCTGATCACTGATGAAAATGCAGGTGCTATCGATTCCCTGATTACACTGATTGCCCTTCTCGGGTCAAGATAGAGCCCCATCCCTTTGTTTGGCAAATACAGTATTCTGTTCACTACATCAATTACCCTGACCCTGGGGGCTCTGAAAGCCTCCCCACTCACCCGTTTACAGTGACAGCTGTCATGCTAATGAATCCACGTTGACATTGTAATTAAACCATTATACAAAGTGGGGCCTTAGTGCTTGCCCGTACAGCTAACAAGTCCAGAAGGGCTGCAGCTTGAAAGGAGATGATGGGAGGCCGTTTTCAGAAAGTGCAAAACGCCTTCGTGAGAGAGAGGGAGGGAGGGAGGGAGGGGTAGCGCATGCGGCAGGATTCAGGTGACGACTAGTCCTTGTTCTCCTAGGAAACCCCATGCGAAGCTTAACAAGGAGATTGACTTTGAGGGAGGGAGAGACCCATGGCTCCCAAAGGTTCCTCCATCAGATTTTGAGTTGGCGAGGGATTTGTTGTCCCCAGAAACAACCACCACACAGTGGAGAAGTGGATTTCTCCTCCGCCCCCCAAAAAACCAGATGTTCAGACTGCTGTGACAAAGGATGGATTCTGGGTGCTGGGATCCATACAGGTGAAACTCGAAAAATTAGAGTATCATAGAAAAGTCCATTTATGTAAGCAATTGTTTTCATTAGCTACTGGAGTTTAATACATGAGATAGACTCATGACATGCAAAGCGAGATATGTCAAGCCTTTGTTTGTTATAATTGTGGTGATTATGGCACACAGCTGATGAAAACCCCAAAGTTGAAATTGTTAATTTGGGGTTCTCATCAGCTGTATGCCATAATTATCACAATTATAACAAATAAAGGCTTGACATATCTCGCTTTGCATGTCACGAGTCTATCTCATATATTAGTTTCACCTTTTAAGTTGAATTACTGAAAGAAACGAACCTTTCCATGATATTCTATTTTTTTTTTTTAGTTTCACCTGTATAACAACATGGGAGCTCCTGGGTAGAATGTGTCTTCCCCGACTGAAAACTCACATGAGAAACAGCGAAATTTCCAGATGAAGAAAAATAATGGGTTGCTGTCTACCATTAGGAACAAAACGCCCTTGCTTTTCATGCTGTGTGCATTTGAAAGGAACAGACAAGAATTTATTGATTGATTGATCTGATTGCACAAATCCCAATCTCAAAAACTCCTAAAAAAAAACCTCCCACAAATATTTCCATATTACCCTAACCCTGCCACCAAAAGCCAACTGAACATTTTCAAAAGCCTTACACAACTGACGGAAGATGCTCACACCCCAGCTTTGGAAGTGGCCCTCAACATGCTGTGTACAGAGAAACCAGTGTGGTGTCACGAATGGAGGCTGGATTTGGAAGCTATGAGTTCACTTGAGGCCTTGATAAAATCTCCGCATCTTACCTGAGTCACTGTTGTGTGAGTTAAACCAGATAACCCCATCAATATAAACCTGAGCCATGCATGGGGGTGTCACCCAGGAGATGCCAGGGATCTGCCACTGAGGCTCTGCCAGGGGCACTGACTTGGGCCCCACACTGAGGGTGCCAAACTTTGTTGGAAAAAGTTGCAACCCAGTTCCAGGGACTGAGCACAGGAGTGGGAGGGTCAGCTTTTCTCAAGTCAAATCATCACGCTGAAAAATTGGCACACCTGGCTTTTCAGAGCTTGTCCCAGGAGAGAACATATACACCTGTCCTGAGTAAGGTGAAGGCGCTCCCAGACTGAATGTGAAAGTGTTGAACCTCTCTTTGCTCTTAGATGAATGGTGATTGCATCAGAGAAGAGGCTGAGGGATTGCCTTCTTTTCCACAGTCTCATTCTTCCAGTCCCTACAGAGCAGGTGTGTGGAATTCTGTCCCCCTTTTGTCAGAAAGGAAAGTGACAATCTGATGAGGTTCGGTTGCCATGTGTTGAAGGCGCCTTTCTAGATTTGGCTGTGTGAGAACAAATAGCGACGAGCATGTTTTGCATAACCTTTCAAACAATGACAGTGAGAGATTTCTGCATGCACACACAGGGTTCCAATCAGAGAGTGAAAGATGTGTGTTCATCGGTCACACACATGACAATGTTGGTCAAATCTTTGTGTGTGTTTTTGGTACACAAAAGTTATGTTTATGTATAAGCCTCAGGCAGCAATATCATACATCTATTAGATACCATAAGTTGGGATAATTTCTCCTCCAAACTGCTAGACTAATTCAGATTTTTGAAATTCTCTGAACACGAACACATGGGGAAGTTCCAGTTAGGCAAATAGGACTGTGCTTGCTTAAGTTAGATGCAAACTCAGGATACACACAGGCAATTAGTACCTAGGTGAAAAAACAGAGATCCGGTCGGAGAGTAGAGGTTTACCAATGGCTCAACATGATTTCAATAAAAGCTCAATTAATTTTCCAACTGGGCTAAATGTTTAGGTACAAGTTCATTAAAAGAATTACTACATCCATACATCTTTCTTTTTGCAGTTATATGTTATTGATCACCCCAAAAGAACAGGAAGTACTTTGGTGATTTTGATATTTGTTTTTTTTAAAAAAAAAAAATATTTAATTGATTTTCTTTTTTCTCATCACAAATATACTTATATCCATAATATACAATTTGTATAACATCTCCCTCTCCCTCCCTTTGGACTTCCCTCAACTTCCATTTCTGATTTATTATTCTCATTATTATATTCTGCTTTTTTTTTTTTACAATACATCATATTTTCGCTTTTTATGTTCCCTGTCCATAAAATTGTGAATGTTTATTTAAATCCTGCCATCGAGTCAATATTCTTTCTTTGTTTCTGCAAATATAATATAAAAGGTTCCCACTTTTTTTTCTAAGTCACTATTGTCCTTTTCCTGAAGTCTGTCTGCCAGCTTTGCAAACTCCGCATAGTTCATCAGTTTTTCTTGCCACTGTTCTTTTGTTGGAATTTCTCCAGTCTTCCAATTCTGTGCTAACAGTATTCTCACCGTCATCATAGCATATATGAATAATGTCCTTTTCTCTTTCGGCAGGTCTTACCCTAAGATACCCAACAGGAAGGCTTCTGGCTGTTTAACAAATGTTGTTCTAAACATTTTTTCCAATTCATTATATATCATTTCCCAATATATTTTAACGCTTTTACAATCCCACCGCATATGGTGGTTTTGATATTTGGGTCCATCATCAGAGTGAGGAAAAGGATTTCACCAGGATTTTAAACGTATTTACCTGGAAACAAGAGCCGTCAATTTCCAAGAGGCACCCTCGTGTGTTTTAGATATAAATAGAAACGAAGGCATCCGTTCTAACAGACATTCGGTTCGGGCCGATAACCTGATGCTATGTTTTTATTCACCCTAATTTGACATCTCTCTTCCCAATCTCTTTATCAATAATAATGAAAAGAAAGAAAGAGAGGCCCCAGACAGTGGCTTTTTAGTGCTCCCGTCTCTGCTACAGATGGGTCTCCTGGATCCCCTGTGTAATCCCTGCTGGCTGAAATTTTACAAGATCCCCACAGCTCTTCAATTACCTTCCTTGGCCTGTCAGGACTCCAGCATCTCAAATTCAGTTAGGTGGTGTTTGGAGCCCCGCCAAAGGCCAGGCTATGGTCCTAATGACAGCCAGCTGAGGGGACACTGAGAGGGGCGAGATTCAATTTGCCAGCCCTCTAATCGGATTAGGGGAGCAGGGTTTTTATTTTCTCCAAAGTTGGCAGTAGCCGGGATGAATGATGGCCAAAGGATGAGCTGTCAATGTCAACAAAGGCTTAGAAACAAAATAAGAATAATACTAATAATAGGAGGGCATTTTCTAAAAACAAATATTATTATTTTTTAAATAGTGGGGGAAGAATCTTGTCCGACTCCACAGCATCAAACGTGGACAGCTGAGTCAATTGTTTTTGGTGACAACATTCTGTTTGCACTCTCTGCCTGCTGTACAAATCGCCTCCGATTTGTAGGCAGGGAACGCCAACCACAAGAAATTCCCCAGTGGTTATCTATCTTAAAAAAGGGGGAAAGAATAAATTACGGCTTTGTGTTCTTATTTAATAAAATGAACCCCGGCAGCAAATACTCTGGATTTTCGTCATGGTGAAAAACAACAACACTGGTTTCTCCTCTGTCGTATAAAAAAATTGCAAGGTAGTTTCTTTGTTTTGCCAAAAGGTACCATCATCTATCTGAAGCTTGTGACATAGCCAAAATTGGTGCGCTCTGGAGTGGCCAGACATAAGGCCTCTCTGAGATCAGTTTTGCATCACCATCTCTGTTTCTCTTTTCTAAGACATTGTTGTTGTTGTTCAGTCGTTCAGTCGTGTCCGACTCTTCGTGACCCCATGGACCAGAGCACGCCAGGCACGCCTATCCTTCACTGCCTCCCACAGTTTGGCCAAATTCATGTTAGTAGCTTCAAGAACACTGTCCAACCATCTCATCCTCTGTCGTCCCCTTCTCCTTGTGCCCTCCATCTTTCCCAACATCAGGGTCTTTTCTAGGGAGTCTTCTCTTCTCATGAGGTGGCCAAAGTACTGGAGCCTCAACTTCAGGACCTGTCCTTCTAGTGAGCACTCAGGGCTGATTTCTTTAAGAATGGATAGGTTTGATCTTCTTGCAGTCCATGAAAGCTTTCCTGTTGGCTGGCAGACATTGCCCCCCAACCTGCCATTTTTGCAGAAGAATACCACAAGGAGCGAAGGTGGAAAGGCCATCCTACTGTCGAGCAACAAACCTGTTTTCATCATATCTGCTCATTATTTTACTAGTAGCAACTGACACGCAGCGGGAATTATTTAAGCAGAGTTTTCATTGAAACGAATAAAAACTTTTATTAAGTTTAAAATAAACTTCTTCTTAAAAATAGATCACATATAGAATGCAGGCTCTTCTCTATACTGGCACACACTCTGAGAGAAACTAGTCACCACAGTCAAGGTAAGTAACTCACATAGCACTGAAGAAGAAGAAGAAGAGAGTTTGGATTTGATATCCCGCTTTTCACTACCCAAAGGAGTCTCAAAGCGGCTAACATTCTCCTTCCCCTTCCTTCCCCACAACAAACACTCTGTGAGGTGAGTGGGGCTGAGAGACTTCAGAGAAGTGTGACTAGCCCAAGGTCACCCAGCAGCTGCATGTGGAGGAGCGGAGACGCGAACCCGGTTCCCCAGATTACGAGTCTACCACTCTTAACCACTACACCACACTGGCTCTCTAGTTTCTCTCAGAGTGTGTGCCAGTATAGAGAAGAGCCTGACAGACAGTTACAGACTAGAATGGCAGTTACATCTTAGAAGGACAGTTACAGCAGTTAGGCATCAACTCTCATGCGTCTTTGTCACATGACAGCAACAGCTGGCTACTTTTTGTGGAACGTGAGCAAGAGGCCACTTGCCACTGGATAAAACCACATGAGAGTGCATTAAATACCTCTGCAATCTAATGTTCTGGACAGGAATGTATTGTATATCTATGAAGGGTAGTCTGGATATATCCTGGCTGGGTGAGGAAAGTCCACTAAAGTTATCAGAGCAGGAGAATTAGTTTGAATTCTGAATCACTTGAAAACTAGTAAACGTCCCAATCTTGAATGAGCTCTGTAGAGGAAATTCCCAATGAAGCTGACAAAAGTTCTGCTGCCCAAGGAACAGGTTTCTGTGCAGCCTGTAAGGCCTGTGGGGCTGAGAGCACATGCTCATAAAATTAAGTGCTATTAAGACTCAGCTTCTTGATTTCTTGCCAGATAAACATATTCTGAATCAGGTGTCAATTTTTTTTTTACCAGATTATATGCACATGCGAATGTCAGGAATGAAGAACAATAAACCGCCTGGCAAAGGGTCTGCAAAAGATTTGTGAGGAATATCTTCGCGTTTGTTTTCATTTAAAATAATAATAAATTCGAAAAATATCCTAAGCAAGAACGGTTTATTTATGAAAGCAAAAGACATGAGCTCTGCTGACAGCTAACACTACTGCAGCCCAGTTCAGATGCTTAACTGGGGCCAAGTTTTGTTTTTTTTAGATGGGTGTGGGTGGGCATGTGATGCTGAGGCTCATACATGCAAACTGTGTGATCTTCCTTCTTCTGAATCGTAAAATCTGGGCCACTGTGCACTGTCACAATGGGGCATCTGTATCGTGTCTTACATCAGGGGTGGAAAGAGTTATCTCCTCCATCACAGAGATGGGATTTTTGGCCCCTGAACCACACCTTTATTGTTCCGTGCTGCATTCTTGTGCCGAGTTACAGAAACGAAATCCAGCTAAAGACAAAGGAATTGGATCAGCCACTCTGCAGGTAGAATTACTGATCTTATTATCCAAACCAACCCACCAACTTTAGCAGGGAGATACCTTCTCCAGTTCCTTTATCACTGATTTTATTATCGCTATGGCAAGTGGTTCCCTGCGCACGCACACACCCCTTATACTGGCCTTTGGAGAAACAAAACAAAATATAAAATAAAAAAATCCTTCCAGTAGCACCTTAGAGACCAATTAAGTTTGTTCTTGGTATGAGCTTTCGTGTGCATGCACACTTCTTCAGATGCAGTGTGCATGCACAGGAAAGCTCATACCAAGAACAAACTTAGTTGGTCTCTAAGGTGCTACTGGAAGGATTTTTTGATTTTATATTTTGTTTTGACTATGGCAGACCAACACAGCTACCTACCTGTATTTGGAGAAACAATTATTCTTAGCAAGCACAGTGCAGAATGAACTAAGCAACTGAAGAGCTCTAAGAATACCACCCTCACCCAAAACCCTGAAGGTTTTATAGAACATCCCATTGCCTTTCTCCCACACTGAACAGAGCATGTGGTTGCAGGATTGTACCACATCAGATACGCAGATGGAGGATAAAAACGCTCCCAGATTATACTAGCAACAACAACAACAACAACAACAACAACAACAACAACCAGTGGCAGGGACATAGTTGTCTCCCTAAGGTACCAGTTATCCAAGTACAAGGAGATTTTAATTTTGGGATGCTTTTAAACATGTCAGATTCCACATGTGTATGAAGTGCTCCAGTCCCATGAAGGTCATACCTTGTTTACAGCTGGCAGACACAGAAAAAATGAGATAGTCAAAGGGAGGAAGTCTCACTGCGGGTCACTGGAAGCTTCAACCATGAATTCCATGGCCTCCCTATCTTTAGCAGCCTCTAAGGACCTCAGACTAACACATCTCAAATTTTTCTTCACATGCCTGTGAGGTTGGCTAAAGGGAGGGGGAGAGAGAGAGAGAGAGAGAGAGAGAGAGAGAGAGAGAGAGAGAGAGAGAGGTGTGGGAGTGGAGCTAAATTGTGAAGATTTGAACCTGGTTTTTCTGGTTCTGGTCCCCAATCTATGCTGTTGTTGTTGTTCAGTCGTTCAGTCGTGTCCGACTCTTCGTGACCCCATGGACCAGAGCATGCCAGGCACGCCTATCCTGGAATTTTGCTATAAGAAGCTGATGATCTGAGCTACAGTCAGCTCCAGGTCTAGATTACCACAATTAAGGACAAAAGTGGAAAGGACCTAACGGAAGCAGAAGACATCAAGAAGAGGTGGCAAGAATACACAGAGGAATTATACCATAAATCTATGCTGTACAGGCACTCAATAGAAACATGTGCACCTTCCCCTCCAAATGACACCAAGGTGGTTAAGGAATCAACTAATACTGCAGAATCACGCAATTATCACATATAAACTTATCTGCTTCACGGGGCCTGCTTGGATGCCCACAATTAGATTGGTGGACACGCTGGACAAGGACTTCTCAGTGGTGGCCCCTCATCTGTAGAATTCAATTCCACTTGAGCACAGGCAAGCACCATCCTCTGATAGGTTTAAATGGGCTCTCAAAACTAGCCTCTCTGCTTAACCTTTTAATGACTGATCTACAATGGACTGTAAAAATTGCATTGCGATATTTTTTTGTTTACAGTGTGCTCAGTTTCCTGCCATGTTGCTTGTGGTTCTGTGCTACCTTTTAATATTTTTTACATTTTGGGGTGTTTAAAAAAATTTCAATCATTTTTATATCGTTTGATGGTTGGTTAATTTTGCATTTATACGCCATCTTTGTGAGGATTTCTCTCTTGAAAAGCAGCTTGTACGTTTATTGATTAAATCAAATGGCAGGCCTACAGTTTTCTAAACGGCTGTCCCTGTTTTATTGTGTCAGTTGCCCTGACATCTTAGTTTCTCGATAACCACCCACACCTCTCCTGCCTCCATTCAGTTTCTGAAAACACTTACGACTCCTGGCTCTCTAGAAACATGGTCCTTGCCTCCATTTCAGGGCTGTCCTTGGGAAGCTTTCTGCCTACGGTGTCTATTAAAGGCCCCTGGTCTCTTACCACAACGTCGAGAGAGGAACCCTGGCTTTTTTCACTTGCGCCACATTATCACAGAAAGGTGGATTAGAAGTTATCTCGGCTCTGCTTTCTTTCAGGGCCCCTTGGCAACACAACCAGCAAGATATAAATATATGCTCAATTGGAAAAAAGAAAGAAAGGAAAGAGAGGGCATACACACCAGCGAGGAAGCAGAAGTACCATGGGGGCATGGAAGAATATGCTGGAGGGATATTGCAGAAAGGTCACTGCAGCATCACTGTAGGAATGCTGGTTTTCAAGGTTCTCTTGCACCCGAGGCTCATGCACCATCTCCAGAAGAAGAAGAAGAAGAAGAAGAAGAAGAAGAAGAAGAAGAAGAAGAAGAAGAAGAAGAGTTTGGATTTGATATCCCGCTTTATCACTACCCGAAGGAGTCTCAAAGCGGCTAACATTCTCCTTTCCCTTCCTCCCCCACAACAAATACTCTGTGAGGTGAGTGGGGCTGAGAGACTTCAGGGAAGTGTGACTAGCCCAAGGTCACCCAGCAGCTGCATGTGGAGGAGCGGAGACGCAAACCCGGTTCCCCAGATTACGAGTCTACCACTCTTAACCACTACACCACACTGGTGCCCCTTCGTTATAAGGCTGTGTGGTCCAGAGATCCAATTCGAAGAAACAGATTATTCTTTCTTTCTTTCTTTTTTTCTTTCTTTCTTTTAAAATAATTTTTATTTATTCTTAATAAATGATACAAAAAATGAAAATAAAATAAACTAACATGTTGTTTAGTCGTTTAGTCGTGTCCAACTCTTCGTGACCCCATGGACCAGAGCACGCCAGGCACTCGTGTCTTCCCCTGCCTCCCGCAGTTTGGCCAAACTCATGTTAGTCGCTTCGAGAACACTGTCCAACCATCTCGTCCTCTGTCTTCCCCTTCTCCTTGTGCCCTCCATCTTTCCCAACATTGGGGTCTTTTCCAGGGAGTCTTCTCTTCTCATGAGGTGGCCAAAGTATTGGAGCTGTCAATACTTCAGGATCTGTCCTTCCAGTGAGCAGTCAGGGATGGTTTCCTTCAGAATGGATAGGTTTGATCTTCTTGCAGTCCGTGGGACTCTCAAGAGTCTCCTCCAGCACCATAATTCAAAAGTATCAATTCTTCGGCGATCGGTCCTCTTTATGGTCCAACTCTCACTTCCATACATCACTACAGTACTGGGAAAAGCATTTTGTTGTTGTTGTTCAGTCGTTCAGTCGTGTCCGACTCTTCGTGACCCCATGAACCAGAGCATGCCAGACACGCCTATCCTTCACTGCCTCTCGCAGTTTGGCCAAACTCATGTTAGTAGCTTCGAGAACACAGTCCAACCATCTCATCCTCTGTCGTCTCCTTCTCCTTGTGCCCTCCATCTTTCCCAACATCAGGGTCTTTCAAGGTGATGTCTCTGCTTTTTAAGATGCTGTCTAGGTTTGTCATTGCTTTTCTCCCAAGAAGCAGGTGTCTTTTAATTTCGTGACTGCTGTCACCATCTGCAGTGAAGATATACTGATACAAGAAAGAAAAAAAATACGTATACCCCCTATACTACAAACACAAACCCTACAGATCCCTGTGACTTCTCTCTACCACTACTCGACTTCCTTTGGTTCAAATTTGAATATTGTCATTGCAATCTTTGGATAATGCATCTTTTATAATCCTTTCTAATTATTGTTCTCATTTATACTTTACATACTTAATCCATGCATATCAACACATTCTTTTTAGAGCAGTGTTTTTCCATATATTCCTCAAAACATTGCCATTCTAATCTTAATTTTTGATTTGTCTGAAGTCTTACGGCTGCTATTAACCTTGCTAATTCTATAAATTCGTCCCCCCCTTTCCATTTACTAGTGAGGGCTATTCTGGCGGCTGCCGTGGCGTATAGAAAATTTGTGTTCTTTTCCTGTGGGATGTCCTTCACGTTTCTTATTTGAAACAAGCGTAAAATTTTAGCTGGTTGGTTTGTTCAGATGACTCAGAAGAACACATAAAGGGCAAAACCCAAAAGGAATTTTTTTTATGAAATCAACGGGAGCCACACAAGAAATGTGGTTGGTGGTTGCAGTGCTTTGTTTGAGAAGAAAATGCCCATTGTACCCATTTCCATATAGCTGGGGCTGTCATCCGAACAACAGATAAGCCAGACTTTTCCCCCCGCAACAACTGTTGCAGAGAACAGCAGTTGCAGACATTAGAATACTCCAAGCAAATAACTTTTCCAAAAAGACCAGAGGCATTTGTGTTGAGTATTGTTAGTAAAGACAACCCAAAACCTCTGAGAGAAATATTTTTGTATGCAGCGGCCACAGCCCGAATCTTGGTGGCTAACGGGTGGAAGGAAGAGAGAGTCCAGACAATAACGGAATGGCAGAATAAAATGCAAGAATTCGCTGAAATGGCACAACTGACAAACACCCTGAGAGGCAATTCAAAGCAAAAATTTATGGAAAAGTGGGATAGGTACAAGATATATGTTCAAAGATACAGTAAAGGTTCGCTGTCTATGCTAGCGTTCGAGTGACTTTGGAGAGAGAATGAGCTGAGTAATAAAATCAAGGATGCAAATTGATGTAGGAATGTATTAGATAAATAGGTAAAGAAATATATAATAATTTGAGTACATTCATCTGTAAAATAAAAATATACATTAGGGATTAACAGGAAGTCCAAATTGTGGTTGTATACATATGAATTTGGAATATTCTGGAATATAATTTTTTCTTTTCTTTTTTACATGAAGCTTTATGAAGCTTTTTTTGTGTTTGCTTCATGTTTGTTTTCTGTTTGTACGTATATTATTCTTATATATGTGTTGAAAGACAAAGGACCACAAGCTATGCTGAGTGATATAATAATGTTTATTTTGGTAACATAAGAGTATGCTTTATACTTTGTAACATATAGAGTTGCGTATCGAACATTAACTTTATGTATTGCCAGTCAATAATCTTGAATGTATTTCTTTTTGATTAGCAGTTTATTTTGTAACATAATGAAATGTTCAATAAAAATTAAAAAAATAATAATACTCCAAGCAGGTTTTTGGAAGGCACAGCATAGAGAACGATTCCTGCCACTTCCCAGAGGAGGAAGAGGCATGTGGCGGTGATAGGTGACCCCCTATTGTTAAAACACTAGATATTGTGCAAATTGCACTAAGAATGCCTGTCACGAGGTATTTTATATTTGTGCAATGGTAGATTTGGTATATTGCAGCTTCTAAGCTGTGCAGCCAAGGGAATTTTTGCCGGGACAAGTAAAGCCATGCCTGCTGAAATTCTCCTTTCTATGCAGTTATTAAAGGTAGCAGCAACCCTCTTTATCTTCGGGTCAACCTGCATCTGAGCCAGTGTCCGAAGTCCAATAGGCATGCTTTAAGCTAACTGAAATCATTGGGCTCTAGTGCAGCTGACTCCATGGTGGATTGTAGCCAGAGTGTCTGACTTCTTCCTTGCAATTTGTCCTGCAGCCCAGCGATTCATTTCATTTCATCATACTATATAGTTCCTGGTTTCAGAGCACCTCAATGTCCCGCGTTTGTGACGATTGCGGCAAACTGGTGGCCCTACTAGTAGCGCCAGAATATTGCCTCTCTCACATTTCCACAGCTTGTCACTGAAGGTGCTGTTAAGGCTGTGTGTGTGTGTGTGTGAGAGAGAGAGAGAGAGAGAGAGAGAGAGACAGACAGACAGACAGACAGACAGACAGACAGACAGACAGACAGACAGACAGAGACAGAGAGATTCTCAGCTCTGGTTCCATATGCGGAGGGTAACAAAAATAAATAAATAAAAACGAACCCATTACTCTAAGTATTGGCAGCCTGGGTCAGGCAAACAGCAATATATAAACACAGAGTTTCTCAAAGGGGCTCTTGGAAGAAAGCTCTTTAGTAATGAATTTTTTTACTTAAGAAAAGCTCCTAAATCAATTTTGGTCTCTGCGGCTTTTTCTCCACTCAGCAGTTCCTTCCCTCCTGCTCTCTCCCTTCCTTACTGGCTCAGCGGCATACGGGGGCTGGATACCACCGTCCACTGAGCTGGGAGAGCAGACAGAGCAGCATCCTGGCTGCTAAGTCTTAGGCGCTCCTTACTCTGCTTCTGAGATTTCACAATTCCACCCCCCCCCCCGCTTCACTCTTAGACTGAGGACAGAGCAGGAAAAGGGGGCTGCAGATGAAGGGAAGGACTTAGCTTCCTGGATGACAGACACACACACACACCGTTTCTTTCCCTTCGGCCGAATTTGTCTTTCTGGCGCTGCAACAGCTGAGCTCCAGTATCAGTTTAACATACCAGGGACTTAAAGGGGCTTTAGAGAGCTGCTCTGTTTTTTAAGGGATAAAAAATGGGCCTTCAGCAGGAATGAACACATCACTTGTGTTCTGGCGGTTGAAGTCCTATTGGGCCAGATCTCTCTTCCTGCCTTCACATTTGTCTACTTACACTGATTGCGGAGAACTGATGGCAGCAGGGTGAGGCCTCATGACGCCAATTGTGTCAACTGTCTCTTGAAAATGGCTGAAGCTTGTGCAGGCCAGCCTGCGAAATAAAACAATAAACTGGGACGCAGAAGCCATATATATGTTGTGTTTGGGACAACTTGGGACTTGGAAACTCTTTGTATAACTGTCCTGCCTGAGCGTTAAGATCTGTTGGGGAGTCTCTCTCACAAACGCCACCTTTTGAAGCTGTTCATTATGTGGAAATACAGGATAGGTCCTCTTCCATGGTAGCATCTTGGTTATGGAACAACCTCTCATCTGAGACCTGCCTACTCCAAATTCACTTCTGTACCAGTTCAAAACCTGGTTGCTCGCTCAGACATCTCTGTGTTGTTAAGTTTGTTCCCTAATTCTGTGCTGAATCTCCTGGCTTATTGGTTTTATCTATAGTTTTTAGACGTGTTTTATATGATATAATCATTTTATATAATGAATTGTTGCTTATGAATTATGTACCCTGAGACCAAGTGGGTTATCATATTTTAACAAATAAATTGTTCCCCTGTCCATGTGTGCTTGACAACTTTTTTATGTGTGTTTGTACTATGCTACAGGTGCATCCATCAAAATACATGGACCTCGGAGGGACCAAACAAATGCAGATGGTGTCGATAGCCTTGGCCCATGGACCAGCAGTTTGCCACCCTTGTGCTATGGAATCACTGAATTCATTAAAACACAGGCAGAAGGTGCTGGAGGTAGCATAGGTGCTAACTCCCTGAGGCCCTGAGTGGACAAGCACCCACAAAACTACCCATGAAAGGGCCAGGCACCCACATGACACCCCCAGTCGCAGAGTTAAGTTGGCACTCCTGGGAGGTAGGGCTGCCACTTGGCTAGAATACTACCAGATCTGCCAGTACGTCATCTTCTAGGTGGCAAATCAGACCCAAAAGATGCGAAGCTACTACAAATTACAGCCCAAATGTTATGTTCTTATTGTGCATGTCTGCAATAGCACAGGCACAAATTATGGCACCAGAAGGAGATTGTGGAGCAAACTACACATGCCACTAAATGAATCTTTTTGCAATTATGTGGAAGTGTACCCGATTTTTAACCTTAAAGAAATCAGCCCTGAGTGCTCACTGGAAGGACAGATCCTGAAGTTGAGGCTCCAGTACTTTGGCCACCTCATGAGAAGAGAAGACTCCCTAGAAAAGACCCTGATGTTGGGAAAGATGGAGGGCACAAGGAGAAGGGGACGACAGAGGATGAGATGGCTGGACAGTGTTCTCGAAGCTACTAACATGAGTTTGGCCAAACTGCGGGAGGCAGTGGAAGATAGGGGTGCCTGGCGTGCTCTGGTCCATGGGGTCACGAAGAGTCAGACACAACTGAACGACTGAACAACGACAACAACCCGATTTTGAGAAGGACTTCAGCATGGATTTGTACAAGACCTCAATAAAAAAATGTGTGGGTTGCAACCACGGATGGGGAAGAAATTCAATTTTGCTTGCATTTTAATGAGGAACTACCTAATTTGCACTTCTCAAAACAATATGTCAACAGAAACACTGCTATCTTCAAAATTCACACTCCTCCAAATTTTGTGATGGATTTCTACAACCAACCAATGTGTTACAAAAATGCATATATTAGGCAAAGGTGTGCATAAAAATCCACATCTTAAAAAAAAAATACCCATGCAAAAATGTATTATAGTAAAGGAAATGGCTTGCAAGAATGTGTATATTAGTCAAAACTGCATATAAATAGGTTAATTAGGAGAAACTCACACTAAAAATTTGAGAATTTTTTCCCAGGAGGATTTGAAAAGCAAAAGCAAATCACAGGTTGCTGCAGAAATGTTGGGAGCTGAATTCAGAACTGGGAAATGAGAAATAAACTTAAATTGACACCCTGAGACTCACCCCATTTCTAGGGGTTTGCTTGCTTTCCTTCCACTTGCTCTCAGCACATTGCTCCTGTTGTGGGGCTCTTAAGAGACAGGCTCCCTCCCCTCTATGTCACGCTGAAATTCTATTCCGATCTGTACTGCCTACATATACATTATGTATATTAAACACCAACACTTATCCGACGTCAACTACTGATGTGATGGTCTTGCATTTTCTGTTCCAGAGGTGGAAAACAAGGCTTGAAAGGTGGAGCCAAACTGCAAGTAGGTCCAGAAAGATTCGGTACCTTTTGGAAGCCATGGACTAGGTGGACTGGATCGTATTCTCTGTCACCGTTCAATTTTATTCAGAAAAACAAAAGGACCTCATGGCCCTTTTAAGACTGCTTGGTAACAAATCAACACCACCAAGTGCAAAATCAGTGAACTTCCACCCATCTGGGTCAGACATTACCTAATTGATAAAGGGCCTTTCCAGTGAGATTTCCAGTATGCACAATACACAATTGGGTTCTGTTCCCTTTCTCTATGACATCATTCTGGCAGATCCCGCCTATGCGCAATGCTGGCTACAAGCTTCCTTTCTATCTGCGATAAAGCGGTGAAGGAAAAAGAAAGTTCTCATTAACAAAGGCGGAACTTTCTCCAGCTTCTCTTGACTTGGTGCATTTAGCTGCTGGTTCCTCTCCTGACCAAATGCTGTTCCACTCTGCCGCCACAGCCAGATGTTGCCCCCAGAGCTTAGACATGTGGCACCAGAGTTTCAAGCTCACGAGGGAGCCATTCATGCACTGAACCACCATGCTGAATTTCCACACGTCCTTGCTCCCTTTCCCATGGGAATCTACAAACCATTCCATCAGCTCCTGCCCTTTATCCCACAGTGCTTCTCACACGGCCTCAAAAAGGGTCCCCATCCCAAATCTAGATCCTCATTCATTTGTATGGAGCTATCTTCTAAACGGGACGCGGGTGGCGCTGGGAGTTAAACCACAGAGCCTAGGGCTTGCAGATCAGAAGGTTGGCGGTTCGAATCCCCAAGACGGGGTGAGCTCCCATTGCTCAGTCCCTGCTCCCGCCAACCTAGCAGTTCGAAAGCACGTCAAAGTGCAAGTAGATAAATAGGGACCACTCCAGGGGGAAGGTAAACGGCGTTTCCGTGCGCTGCTCTGGTTCGCCAGAAGCGGCTTTGTCATGCTGGCCACATGACCCGGAAGCTGTACGCCGGCTCCCTTGGCCAGTAACGCAAGATGAGCGCCGCAACCCCAGAGTCGGACACAACTGGACCTAATGGTCAGGGGT
This sequence comes from Lacerta agilis, assembly GCF_009819535.1. Classification (NCBI taxonomy): domain Eukaryota; kingdom Metazoa; phylum Chordata; class Lepidosauria; order Squamata; family Lacertidae; genus Lacerta; species Lacerta agilis. Next base: position 6,137,547 of record NC_046323.1, on the reverse strand, counting down.
CCCTTTACCTTTACCTATTTTCATGAGAAGAGAAGACTCCCTAGAAAAGACCCTGTTGTTGGGAAAGATGGAGGGCACAAGGAGAAGGAGACGACAGAGGATGAGATGGTTGGACAGCGTTCTCGAAGCTACTAACATGAGTTTGGCCAAACTGCGAGAGGCAGTGAAGGATAGGCGTGCCTCGCGTGCTCTGGTCCATGGGGTCACGAAGAGTCGGACACGACCGAACGACTGAACAACAACAAAGACAATTTTCTAAACATGTTGTGGATTAAGGTGTACCTTTGGTACTTTCAAAACTGGATTTACCAGTCAACCACTGCATGAGTAGCTTAGTTCTCTCCCCAACCCAATTCTAATAAAAATCAACGTACAGTCTGATGCATATTCAGGCCACATGGTGGTGTTCAGCGGAACCTATTCCCAAGGAAGGTTGTGATAAGGTGGGGTGGGCAAAACTGGAAAGGGCTTTGAATGGCTCCTAGCCATGATGGAGGCAGCAATGCTTCTGAAAGCCAGTTTCTGGAAACCTCGGGAAGGGAGAGGGCTCTTGTGCACCAATCCTGCTTACTGGTTCCCAAGGCATCTCTTCAGCCACAACGAGAACAGGATGCCGGACTAGATAGGCCATTGGCTCGATCCAGCAGGACCCTTCTTATATTCTAAAGTATGTGGGGAATTCCTGTTGAAATGGCAGGGGCAGGCCTCCAGCATCCTTTGTGGCTCCTTCTTCATCTCACGTGTGGCAAAAGCAAAATAAATTATGCAAATGAAGATGAACTGCTTAAATCTTGCAAGCAAGATACAGAATTCAGCTTGCCTTGTAGAGGATTACTCAGCCCCAGAAACCTTATTTTTCGTTTCATTTCATTTGGGGAGTTGCGTGCACACATACTTGCATACAAAAACATTCTTCCAAACGCAAATGTTTGGATTTACATGGAAGACAGAGCCAATTATTACGAGGAGAGCCTCTTGCGTATGGATCACCAAGGCAGGAGCTTCAGAAAGAAAGCATCTGCCATCTCCAAGATTGCAAAGACCCCCTAAAATGGAAAGCGGGCTGTGTATGCTTGCACATTAAATCACTTGCAGCTTCTTTCCGCCATTGGAGGAGGAGGAGGAGGAAATGCAAACAAGATTTTATTTTCGTATCTTGCTCACTTGAAGGGAACATGGCTATAATTCCGCAGAGAATAAACATACACACAGGCTAATCTTCCCACTCTGGAGGACAGTTTGTTGAAATTAGTGAAGGGATGCAGACATTGCAGAGACTGCCTGATAAGAGTTATAAGCATTTGGTTTGTTAGTATTAAAGAGAGTGAGCATAACTTCACTGTCTCCAATGACTTTTAAAAGACAACATTCCCTCTTATAGCTATCTCAAATCCCTACCTACTATATTTATGCTGGCGGGGTGGGGCGGGGTGGCCGGGAAAAACTAGACCTCAGTGCATTATGCTTTGCCTGATGTACGCATTGTTACAACAAAAATACAAATAGTAGACAATTGCTTTGAATACCACCAATCCGCAAAAAATAAAATGAACTAAACGTAAAATAAAGAAACGAAATTCTGCATTGGGCTAATACAAATTCTGCACTTCATAAAGTCAAATTCTGTTAGTTACTTCAATAAACTATGAACATCTGCAAATTTTTGCTAGTTCTGCAAAAAAAAAATTCTGCTACTAGGCAGAATTACTATGTGTAGGCTATAGAAACTGTGATACAGTAGAAGAGAGGAGGAAAGCAAGTTTTCAGCCACCAGTTATGTCTATGTCTCATCCAGAAAGTATAGCCAGAGACATTTTGACAAATTTAAAAAATCCACCCAGACAGAAATTTCATCCCTGAAAAAAAGAGGATGAGTCCTGGAAAAAGAGGACACATGGCAACCCTAGCCCAACCAGATGCCCGCAAGCAAGACCTGAGTGCAATAGCACTCTTCTTACTTCTGATTGCCCGCAGAACCCCTTTGACACTGGAGGTAGCCCATAGTAATCATGGCTAGTTGCTATTGATAGCCTTGTCCTCTATTTACAGGTAGGTAGCCATGTTGGTCTGCCATAGTCAAAACAAAATAAAAAAATAAAAAATAAAAAAATCCTTCCAGTAGCACCTTAGAGACCAACTAAGTTTGTTCTTGGTATGAGCTTTCGTGTGCATGCACACTTCTTCAGAAGTGGATTCAATAGAGGATTACTCTATGTAATCCTCTCTGAAAGCCATCCAAGCTGGAGAGACCATCACTACATCTTGAAAAGTTCCAGCTGAGGAATAATTCCCCAAGCCCATGTGAATTTGAGCCACTGAACTTGTTTGTGCTTTAATGGACGGTGCCACAGGTTTCCCACACCTATGGCCACCATCAGCTCTGGCCATGTGTTGTCTATAGCTTTCCTGCCATTTGGGAGTTTTCCAAGTGGCCATCCTGCCAGTGTGCCAGCAGTGTATCTCCGCCCTCCAGAGTATCGGATTGCTCAGCTCAATCCAAATATGATCTGCTCACTGAAAAATCTCTGCTTCAAATATTACTTCACTGATGGATAATCCCAGGGCCGTCTCATCCATAGGGGCTGGTGGCGCAGCGCACCAGGGCGCCGGGCCCCCCAGGGGTGCCCCCACGAGCCCGCCGGTATACCGGGCTCCCCCTCCCCAACCTGCCCCCACCCCCACGGGCGAGCGGGCACTCGTGCGCCGGCGGGCGGGCGGGCTGCAAGCCGGCCGCCCTCGCCTCCCAGAGCCCCAGCTGGAGCGCTGGAGCGGCGCGGGGCTTTGCGCGCCCTTCCAGCACTCCAGCTGGGGCTCCGGGAGGCGAGGGCGGCCGGCTTGCAGCCCGCCCACCTGCCGGTGCACGAGCACCCGCTCCAACGCCACGCCGCTCATCCCCCGCTCGCCCAACCCCCCTCCCGAGGGGCGGCCAGTGCGGGAGGGAGGCGGGCGGAGAGGCAGCAGGCCGGGGGCGCCGAGGGATCGCGGCACCACGGCGGCCGATCCCTCTAAGACGGCCCTGGATAATCCAGAAATCCCAGTCTCATTCCCCAAATCTGAGCAGGGTTTAATTAAATCCAACCTATCCTGCAGGACTGTTGTAATGATTATAGAAGTGGCGGTTTCTAAATACTATTAGAGATGTCCCTAGCTTCAGTTAATAATTATGCTGCGGAGAGGAGAAGGAGAAAAGAGGTTTAGTGATACATTCAAACAGAAACACCACATTGTGACTGCCATTCATGAGGAGATTTTGCATGTATTCACTTACCTTTTCTTGTGTAGGCTTGCATTAATACGGTGTGGCCTGATTCATCCCCTTTCTTTTCTATTTTACTGTTCAAGCTGATTTGTCCCACACAAGCTCCTTTAGAAGTGACAGGCCAGTTGACATTAGGGGATCAAGTGAAAGTGCATGAGGATTACTCCGCCCTTCTAGTCAACAGACAACAGGCCACGATTCTGCAAAGAAGCAAGTGAAGGTGGATAATTCAGACTCTTTTACAGAGGAAAATTTAGCTTGCAAACTGCTATTCGCTGCATTTTTAAATTGTATTTTAACCCGTATTTTAACTAACTTTTTTTCCCTATTATGTTTTATTGTAATTTTATTGGTGTTAGCCGCCCTGAGCCTGGTTCTGGCCGGGGTGGGGGTATAAATAAAAAATTTATTATTATTATTAACTGAGGGGCTTGCCCCACCCAAAGCACCTTACTGGTGGCTTCACATGGGTCTCTGCCATATTTGCATGCAGGAGAGAGCATCAGCCGTGTTGGCAAGCAGTGGCCTTCCTTCAGGAGGCCAAGCAGTCACCAAGTTGTGCAAATAGCTCTGCTTTCAGGTTATTCTGATGTCAACAATAGGAACTGGGGGACAAAGCTCAACTCAGCGCCTTGTAATTGCAATTCCATTGCTTTGCCTGTGTGTGAAAAGGAAGTGATGACGAATTATGCTGAGCCCCGATTTCCACTATAGGCATGGGCCGCAAAACCGTACGCTTCCTGTCACATTCCTTCTGTTTACCCACGTCAGTTCTTCACAGCAGGCCTATCACAATGAACTGATAACTGTAAAAGAAAGGGGGAGATCTTCTGCATTGCTTATCATATAAGTGGCTCTTCCACAATGATCTGGACATCGTCATTTCAGCAGTCAATGGGCCCTTCGGGTAGAAAGAACCTACACCCAATATCCTAAGACAAGTTACGCACATGACGTTTTCGTATAGCTCAAGCCTCACTGTTGGGCAAAGTTCTTGAGCAAAAGCAGAGAATATGAAAAATATATCCAAAAATACAGCAAAAAAGTAACACCCCGGCCTTGCCAACATTGTCCCTGTTACAGCAACTTCTATTATTACAGTAACTATTGATATTATTTATTTACTTTAGGAACGAATATACTGCTCTTCACCCATACTTTCATACTTAAAAATAAAACCACATTTTTAAAAAGTGCTACAGAATAGAAACTCAGGACTGTAAGAAATAACCAAAGCAGCTAAAAACTGTTCAACTCTAGAAGCCTAAGACGTGTATTTGCCTGACATGAGAAAGCTAACTGAGGTGAATTTAGGCAAACTACAGATCTTGAAGTTGAGGCTCCAGTACTTTGGCCACTCATAAGAAGAGAAGACTCCCTGGAAAAGACCCTAATGTTGGGAAAGATGGACCTTGCCGACAGAGGTCCGTATAGTTAAAGCTATGGTTTTCCCAGTAGTAATGTACGGAAGTGAGAGCTGGACCATAAAGAAGGCTGATCGCCGAAGAATTGATGCTTTTGAATTATGGTGCTGGAGGAGACTCTTGAGAGTCCCATGGACTGCAAGAAGATCAAACCTATCCATTCTCAAGGAAATCGGCCCTGAGTGCTCACTAGAAGGACAGATCCTGAAGTTGAGGCTCCAGTACTTTGGCCACCTCATGAGAAGAGAAGACTCCCTGGAAAAGACCCTAATGTTGGGAAAGATGGAGGGCACAAGGAGAAGGGGACGACAGAGGACGAGATGGTTGGACAGTGTTCTCGAAGCGATTGGCATGAGTTTGGCCAAACTGCAGGAGGCAGTGAAAGATAGGCGTGCCTGGCGTGCTCTGGTCCATGGGGTCACAAAGAGTCGGACACGACTGAACAACTGAACAACAACAACTCAGGGAAGGGCATGTCGCAGGTGAGGCACCACCACAGAGAAGGTTCTTCCTCTTCCTGGTCTCAGATGGAATGGGAAACCTGGAGGTGGTCCTCAAATGTCCTCCTGACTGTTATGGAAACCAGTGCTGATTCCAGCTGGGGGTGGCCCTTGGGCAAGATGCCCTCAGTGAGCCCATCGCACCTATCCTCACCTCTCCCACTGCTGCTAATTCACTTGCTTTCTGCCCCTCGATCCAATCTACTCAGTGACCCAAAGGAGGAGACCAGGCAAGTGGAAGATGCCCTTTTTTTACCTCACTCGTGTCACTGCTTGTGTGCTCAGAGAGGGCAGGTGCATAAGCAGCAACAGGAAAGAATAAGAGGAGCAGGAGCAGGGCCAGGAGGTGGACACTGGAGGGGCTTTGGCCTTGACAATCTGACAATGCCAATCCTTCATCCAGGCCATGATGGAGGAAGGCCTCCCTTCAGGTCCCATAGCCAAAGTTATTGACCACTTATATCTAGCTGGTCCTCACAACAATCTTACAAAGTTGGTCAGCACGACTTCCATTATGGACAGGGACTTGAAGCCGAAACATAGCAAATGGCACAAAACCACGCAGGGTACTGTTACTTAGGAGAAAGGTAAATGGAGGCTCAAGCTCCCTGCTTCTTTCTACTGAACAGTACTCCGTCTACTGGAATACATCAACCACAAATGACGGAGAAGTCGCCAGGTCTTGGATAAAGGAGGGGGAGGATGTTTATCTGTGTTTGACATTCTAGCTGGCTGCCAAAAGATGAAGGAGATGCAAGATCTGTTGCCTCCATATTTAAGTTTTTAGTGCTTTTTTTTTAACAGCACTGCAATCAC